>NC_057788.1:30930644-31540144 GCF_014905175.1 Aphidius gifuensis
TTGTTTACATACACCACATGCATATGGACGTTCATCAGTATGTGTTCTTTCATGACAAACTAATGCACTAACTTGTTTACAACGCCAATCACAATAACTACATTTTAATGGTCTAGCATCACTGTGTTTATTTTGATGATGTTTTAATAATTGTATTTTAGTTTTTAAATCAAAACCACATATATCACATTTAAATGGACGATCTTCTGAATGTGATATCATATGTGTTTTAAGACGCAGCTGATTTACAAATCTTTTATCACAACTTGGACATTTTAATGTACCATCCAAACGTTCATGTACATTCATAGCATGATGTCTTAATCTAACTTCTGATGTAAATGTTTCATCACAATCTCGACATTTAACTGGAGATTTTTCAACATGTGTATTTTTAATATGTGTACGTAATATCATTTCAGTTTTAAATGTTTTATTACAATGTTGACAAACAACACGTTCATCATTTAAACTATCAGTATTATTTTCACCATTTTGATCAACATTAAGTATCAATTGATTATGTATATGTGACATATGCCAATTTAATGATCTTTGTGCTTGCATTGAACGATTACATATTTTACATGTATATTGTTTTGCATCTTTATGGACACGATTTCTGTGTAATACAAGTAATGAATGATTTTTAAATGTTTTTAAGCATATTTGACATGAGCATTCTTTGAATGAACGACTATCACCTTTCTCATGTACCTTCATATGTAAACGTAAACCATCACGTCTATTAAAACCAACATCACATGTATCACAACGATATTGTCGTTGATCTTCATGTATACGTAAATGTTGTCTTAATGTTGATGAATTTTTAAACATTTTATCACAACGTGGACATTTTATTGTATATTCTTTATGTGTATACATATGTTTTGATAATGAATAATATGGTACCACCTTGTGACAAACTGGACATTCTTTTTTATTTGTTGTTGGATTATGTTTACGTATTCTGTGATGACGTAATGATGCTGGATTTTTAAAATCAGCACCACAATCTTCACATAAATATGCACGTACTGTTGTATGTACACTTTTAAGATGAAAACTTAATTTTGCCTTGAAGGTAAATTTCTTTGGACATTTTGGACATTGATGTTTTTTTTCCCAAAACATATGTTGAGTTTTATAATGCTGATCAAGTGTACCATGATGTTTAAATTTTTCACCACAAACATCACATAGCTGTCCCCATAATCTATCACAATGACGTTGTTCATGTTGACGTTTTTTACCAATTGAATCAAGCATGTAATTACAATATTTACATACCAATCTTTTTAGACACACAACATTGTGTGCACGTTTTAATTTACTTGTTGGAAAATCATCACCACAATCTTCACAATGATAATACATTATTTCATCATGTTCAGTTAAATGTTCTCGAAGATCATCAATATCCATATATAACTCAGTACAATAATCACATTCATAAAAATTTTTTTTACCAAAATCATCATACTTACAATTTTCATCAATTAAATCAGGAAATTTTTTTTTACTCAACTTTATAATATGTGTTTCATACAATGATATTATTTCTGAATCATTCATATTATCAATTGGTTTATCATGTTGTTTTAAATGATCATAAAAACTAGCAATATTTTTATTTGTATCACCAAGAATTTTTAATAATCTATCATTATGTCTTTTGACTTTCATTGCTTCAATTGATTCTGGTGTTTCTTTTTTTTTTTTAGTTATATTTATGTATTTTGGATCAAGCCATTCTTGTTTAATACGTGATAATTTATCAAATGATACTGGCTTTAATAATCCATCATTTTCAATTGTTTCAAATGGTATTGTTAGATCTTCTTTATCAAGTATTGTATTATTTATTGATGATAATCTATGAACTTCAATTTTTTCACCTGGTTCACGTTTAACACCGTTGAATGTTATTGGTCCAATATTTAATGTTTCATTTATTGTATCATTCACAAAACGTAATGGATTATCATCAAATAAACAAGAAGCTGATATAACATCAGTACCAAGTAATTTTTCTCGTTTCTTTTTATAATTTTCAATTTCAATTTCAATTGGTGTTAATGGTTTTGCTGGTTCTTTTGGTAATTTAATTGGCTCTTCTTTTTTATTTGTATTTGTGTCATTTGTTGATGAACTTGCATTATTATTAGATGTTGTTTTATCAAGTTTTTTAACTTTAACTAGTAATAATTCATCGGGTTTTGAGCCAGCAACTGTTACATACATAACACCAGCTTCATTTGTTGAATCAACTTTATTTGTTTTTTTCATTAAATGTTGCATTTTATTGTATTCCAATGATTTTAATGAATCAACTGTTGTTACTGTTGGTTCTTCAACTACTTCAACACTTTTGGGTTTAGTAAAAAATTTTTTTATCGTTGATTCAGTTTTATCTTTATTATCTTTCGATGACTTTTTCATTAATGGTTTATTATTTATTTCTGTAGGCTTTTGTTTATTTGAAACAACATCATCATTATTCTCATTTATAAATTTTTCAATGTCTTCAATTGTTTCAATATTTTCATAGCTATTATCATCATGTGTTTTTTTAGATTGAATTAATTTTATATCTGGCATTGAGCTATCTGCAATTTTATATGATGATAAATCCATTTTTTCATTTATTATTTTAGCATTTTTTTGTGTTACTTGTTTGTTGTTTTCTTTTGAATCAATTGTATTATCATCTGGATCAAATTCTTCAATTGATTCAACATCATCACGAGGTACTAAATTTTTATGTGAAAATACTGGTAAATCATCTTCTTGAATATCCATAGCATTTGAAGTATCTTTATTTTTATCATCAATTTTTTCATATTTTTTTGTTGTTGAAGACATTTTGTCATCATAAACATCATTAATATTATCTATGTCGTCAATATCATCAATTTCATCATCAATACTATCAGTAAAAATAATATTATCAACTTTTTTTTGTGTTGATAAATTATTTTTACGATTTTTTTCATCATCAATTTTATCAGTTAAATCATTGCTTATTGATATCAATTTAATTTCAGCTTTTTTAATTTGTAAAAAAAATTTATAACTCATTTTTAAATCACAAATACAATCCATACACATTTTTGTTGTTAAACTATCATCAATATTAATATTTTCTAAATGTTTCATTTGTTGATCAAGACGCATTTGCATACCTTTTTCACTAAATATATCAATAAGTGGTAATTTTAAACCAGCACATGTACGACAATATTTATTCAACTCTTCACTTTTTTTATCTGTTGTGTTGTGAATTTTTGATAAATTTTTTAGTGATGATGCTGCTGGACCAACAACTTTAACTTTTGATAACATTTTTTTAGTATCATTAACGGTTTTTATTTGTGAACAAGCCATTGTTTTATTTATTGATGAAAATTTTTCACTTGAATTTTTTTTTTTTATGTTGTCTATTAAATCACCAGGTGATATTTTACGATTCATTTATTCACCTTCAAGCATTACACATTTAATCTGTTGAAATAAAATTAAAATTTATTAGTTTTTCAATTGTTTATAAATATTTTAGCAAAATTATTTGGTTAAATAGTTGACAGAACAAAAAAAACATGTGAACATGTGATGATTATCAAAGCCATCATCATCATCTTGATCATGCACATTGATATTGATATAAAATTTAATTATAAATTTAATTATTCAATTCAAAATAATATTTACTTACATTAGTAAACAATGAAGATAAAATATATTTAAAAGGTTGAAGAAAAAAAAAAAAAAAAAAAAACACAAAAATATCTCGAGCTACAACCTCACAAAATTATCCCTCGAGGAAGTGAATTTTGTCTCGAGCTTTGACCAGATGGCGTATAATACAATGGCGCCTGTTTGTGATATTAATTTTCATCAATTTCGTATGACTTTCTACAAGACTATCTTAAATTCATGGCTAATATATATTTTTTATATCATCAAAACCTTTTTCACTGAACTATTAATCACAAATTATCTTTTTTTTTCACAATTTTAATACGAAAAATTATGTATTTAATTGTTTTTTTTAACTTAAATATTTGACAGCGTCTTACTTTTATCACTCGCGTTTGCCTTGTTGGTTGATATTTTTCAGAAAATCCATAAAATGGCGTCAGTTTATGTGCAAATTCATAAAATAAAAATTATTAATTTTTAACCACGAAAATTGATAAAACAATAATGAAAAATTTCATAATGAAAAAATTAATTGACAATGAAATTATTTAATTATTTTATTAATATAATAGCATAATAATAATTAATATATTTAATTAAAAAATAAAATTAATGATCCCCTGCCCCTTCACACCCCTCCAGGCTTCATGTTGCTACCAATAGGAGCTGCTAGTGTCTGTGTCTAAAATCTTGACCAATAGTTGCTTTCTTGACAACCGCCATATGATCAAAGAGATTTTTTTATTTTTTAAAATTCTTTAAATAATATTTAATTATGTTAATTAATTAAATTTATAAATTTATTTTAAAATAAAATTTTATTTCTCTTTTTAATTTGATAATTAACTGGTTATTAATTGTAAAATTAAAAACAATTAAAAAAATAATTTTTCGATTATAGCGCTTCAATGTTTTCATCAAAGAACTAAATCTATAATCACGTGATGAATTTTGATGTTTAATCAAGGTCACAACAACAAATACAACTGACAATAACAATAAACAAAAAAATTGTAATCATCAAATTAAACGTCATATATTATTGATAAAAAAAGAACAACAAAAAGGTATTAACTATTATTAACATTAATTAAATTGTAAAATATAATAATTGAATGATAAAAAAAAAAAACAATGTCACCTGAACCAACACAAGAAATAATGGATGAAAATTTAAAAGTACCACAAAATGTTACAATGGAATTACAAGGTGTCAATGAATCAGACAGTGAGGATGATGAAGCTGGAGAACATGGATATCTTCCACTGTCACAAGTGCCAACTGACAGTGATGTTATTCTAGATGATGATGATGTTGATGGCGAGGTAAATGAATAATAATATCCAATAATAAATTCAGCTATAATATTATTTCAAATGATTTTCAGGATGATGAGTGGGTATCAAATGATAATCATACAAATGACATGATTCCAGTGCCAAATGATGATTGTACAACGAAAATAACACCATCAGAATTAACACAAGTATGGACAACACCGTGTCCAGTAAAAATACATTTAGATGCTGATAAAATAAACCAAGTTAAAACAGCAATGGCTAATTTTAAATTACCAACAACTGCAATACCAGAATGGGCAAATTCAGTTACTGAAGAACAATGGAAAGATAAATTAATTGATAAAATTAAAAAAATACAAGAACAATGATTTATTTAATAATTTATTTGTTATTTTTTTTCTTAATATTTTTTCATTCAAAGATATATTTTCATTATTATTATTATTATTATCTATTCTATCAAATGTTATGAAATAATAAAATAATACTTGATGAATATTACATTTTATTTTTTGTTTATAAATTTATATTTAATTAAAAATAATTTATTGCTTATTTTTTATATTTGGTTTAATGTTATAAATTATATTCTTCTTTAATAATAGCAGCTTTTGTAGGATTTAATTTTTGTCTTAAAGTTGAAATATCATCGTCAATTCTAACTAGCTTTCTCCATTTCTAAAAAGTTAAAAAAAACAAGGTATAAAATGTTAAATTGTTTGATGATTATGTTGTTACCTCTGAGGTTGTTCCTGGTGTAACTGTCCAAATGTAAATTCCATAAATTGGAATGCACATCATTGAAGAAATACCAGCCATCCAGCCAAGCATATGACTCCACCATGGATACTCATAACTCAAATATTTAACTGGTGAAAATTTAACAATGTTGAATACAAAAACACCCTTCAAACAAAAAAGAAAAACAATTAATTTTTTAAACAGAAAAGCACAGAAAGGATTGAGTTTATTGTATACTTACAATACAAATTGCTGGTGTTGTTACTGTCCAACATATTTTCCACCAAAAACAAGGATAATATCCAATCATATCAGCAATACCGTCATAGAAACGATTAACTCCAAACGCCCATGATACAGCAATGCATTCAAAAAACATTAAAAATAATAAACAAAAACCACTGACTGCATAGGCATCCAATAATTGAAATACAAACATTCCACCCTGTTGAAAAAAAAAACATTACAACAATGTTATTTATATTTATATATTGTTAATTAATTTATAAATAAAATAAAAATCATGACTAACTTCAGTTACACATGATAAACCAATGATATATGACAAAAAGCAAACAATGGCAATAAATATTTCTTTTCTTTTACGAAGTAAACGAGGCCATTCATCAACAGCTGCAGTGATGAATCCTTCAACTGTACAAAACTAAAAACAAAAAAACAATATTAATAAATAAAAATTTAAATATTTATTATTTTGACATACTTGACTATCAAGACCAATGAGTATTAGCATAAAAAAAAATAGACAACTCCAAATTGGTGCACCAGGAAGTTGAAGTACAGCTGATGGATAAACCAAAAATGCAAGACCTGGACCTATTTATACAACAAGCAAGTAATTAAATGTAATATTTAAAATGAAAAAATAAAATGTATAAAGATAATTACCAGATGCAGCAACTTCAGCAACTGGTTTTTGTTGTTCATGTGCCATAAATCCAACAACCGAAAATATAACAACACCACTTAGCATACTTGTACCAGAATTAACAACACAAACACACAATGCATCTCTATAAAATTAATAATTGAATCAATAATTGAATATAAATATTTAAATTTAAATTGATACTAACTTGTAAACATTATTTTTAAATTTATTATAACTACCAAGTGCAACAAGTGCACCAAGACCAAGTGCATATGAAAAAAATATTTGTGTTACAGCATCAATCCAAACTTCTGGTTCACCTAGTTTTGATAAATTTGGTGTATATAAATATTTTAAACCATCCATTGCACCAGGCAGTGTTAAACCTCTGACTAATAAACAAATTAATAAAACATATGGAAATAAAGCTGTAAAATAAACAACCTGAAATCAACATAAATTAATTAATTAGTTGAAAAATTAATTTATCAATAATAAGTAGGAATTGATGAACCTTTCCAGTCCATTTAACACCTTTCCAAATACAAAAATAACACATTATCCAAACGATTGCAAGTGTACCAGCAAGTTCCCATCTTATTCCTCCAACTTCTTCAATTCCACCAGATATTTGAAGTGTTCTTCGTCTATTAAAAAATACAAATATATTTAATAAACGTAAGTAATATAATTTGTTGTAAAAAATATTAAACCAACTCCCAAAATTCTTTGACTGGATCTTTTAGAATAGCTGCACTTAAATCACCCATTGAAGTTTGGCACATGGTGACATTGTCTCTTGTCCAACATGTCATACTGAGTCTATCAATTGGTGATATGCAATAACGTGTATTCCAACTGTTGTCACATGTTCTCCATGGTACATCTTGAATTGATATATTAAATTTAATGGTGTTGTTGTTATTGTTGTTTTTAAAATGTAAAAAATAATAATTTTATTTACCAGATTGTAGTGAAACCAAGAAGTAAAATAGTGCCCATGCCAAAATAATAATATAATAAATATTTGTCCAACATGATAGAACACAACTTGCATATCCAATACCTATTTGATAAAAGAATAAATTAGTAAACTTTTTATTATAATTTAAAAAAAATATCATGATGATAATTTACCTTTAAAAATTGGAGCAATTTGAAATACACCAAGACCACCAACAGTCATCATTTGACCAAGTGATAATTCCATGAGGAACATTGGTATACCAGCAAGACCAAGTGCTATGAAATATGGTACTAAAAATGCACCACCACCATTTTTATAACATAAATAAGGAAAACGCCATAAATTACCAAGACCAATTGCAAGACCAACAACAGATAGTATAAATTCAATTTTACTTCCCCAGGTACCACGTTCTGGTATACTTTCATTGTCATCATCATCGTCATCATTATAATCATCATCAATATTATTTTTCATAGTATCAGTTTGTAAACATAATGCTGCTTCACAGTGATAATCATTATTTGATAATTTTTTATTTGATTCACAAAATAATGTTTTTAATTCTTGCACTGGATCTTGTAATTTTGGAGTTTTTGATTTGTCCAATTGAACACATCTGGATGTTGATGTTGATGATGGCATGATTTTGGTAATATTTTATTTATTTGTCTTATTGATTTTATTTATTTTATATTAGATTTATACAATGCTCAATTGAGCTGCTAGTTAAATCAATCAAGTCATTTTCTTTTTTATTTTATTTTTTTTATCAATTTAAACCTGTTAATTAATTTTTTAAATTATTATATTAAATGGTGTTTTTATAATTTTTACGTTATTATGTGATGTTAGCTTTCATGATTTAGGATGAAATTGTTGGACAATTGGGTTCATGTTTGATTTGTGATTTATTGCACTTGTGGGGAGAATATATTTTTATCATGATAATGGATGACGAGCAACGAGACACTTCCGGGAATCACTCTTTAATCATCAACCTTGTTCGCTGATTTTTTTTTTTTTTTATCAGTACATTATTGCAAAATTCCACGTGTTTTTTTTTTAAATTTATTTTTTATATTTTATTCCCTTGATATTTAATTTTTTTTTTTTTCTTTTCAAGCTGAAGGTAATATAAATTTTTTTTTTTTTTTTCGAATGACTCATTTATTTAAATAATTTATAATATTCAATGAATATTTTTTTTTCTTCTTATTTTTCATTTGAATGATTTTTTATTGTATAAAAAAAAAAAAAGATTGAATATTTTTTACCATAAATATTATTAAAATAATGAAATTATGAAAAATTAAATTTTAATTTCGAAAAATTAAATAATACGTACAGTTTATTTTTTTAGAAGATAGTAAAAATTAATTTTTCGATATTTTCAACTGTTGCACACAGATACAATTTTTTTTATTTAACAAAATATCCAAATTAATAGAAAAAAAAATAAGAACAAATTTAAATACAGGATTTAAGTTGATTTGTATTTTTTTTTTTGCAAAAAAGTAGTCAACGATGTTTGATAGAGTACAGATCCAACTGACAAAACACCTAAATTTAAAAGTCGAGTAACCCTTGTATATATTTTCCCCCTCAGACATCATCATCATCATCATCATCAGAATATACACCCATTTGATGCATTAGTGTCACTAGTGTGTCAATCTATATTTATTTCTAACATTATCAAAGTTCAATTCATATATCCAGCAAGTTACATCAAGGGGAACTGTATTAAAAGCTCAAAACACACACTGTGCCCTTCTTTATATAATATATATTATATTCTAAATATAAAAAAACAAAACGACCATAAAAATAATTTCCTCTTGCAATAAATTTTTTTTTTTTACTATCCATTTTATGCACTTGAAATTGATATGACAGTTTTTTATTTGTCACATTATATATTAATTAAAATTTAATACATTTTTAAGGACGTTCAGTGTTAATTTTTACATTGAAACATTTTTTTTTTTTTCAAAGCTAATTTACTAGTCAAATACTTATTATATAAAAAAAAATTAAAAATAAATTATTTACGTTAATATTTAAAATTCAAAACATTTTTTTTTTATACAAAAAAATATATTTATATGTCTTTGTCAATTTGTTTGATTTCAAGGAAAAAAATATTTCGTCATTTGTATTTATTCGAAAATAAAAAAATAATAAAATTACGTGACATGAATATAAGTTAATTTATTTAGCTACTGTTTTATTATACAACCGAAATATTTGATTGCTCCTGTTAATAAAATTAGGTAAAATAAAAATATGTAAATATTCAATAATTATTTCTATAGAAATATTTCGAAAAATTTAAATAATTATTTTTATTAAATTGTAATGATTTTGGTCTAATTTAAATATATAAAATTTATAAGAAATAAAATAACAAAACAATACACGTTCTTGAGGATTGTATATAAATTTAAACGACATGCTAAATTATCTTAGCCACTTGTCTTGCAAAACAAGACAGTTGTCTTACAAACCTGAATCATTCCAAACGTATATTTAAATTTTTTTTCTATCCAAAGTTTTATTCGAAATACTCTTCTTTTTTTTTTTCTTTAAAATAATTATATTATTTAATTTATTTATCAAATAATAATAACAATAAAATGTTATTTTTTTTAAAGCAATTAATAAACAATGTGACAATAAATTTAAATTGTTCCTTAATTGGTAAGTGATAGCTAAACTAATTAATTTTTTCTATTGTTTAATAATTTTTTTTCTATTTAAAAATAATCATAGGATATTTGCTGGCAATAGCAGCTATAATTATATCATATTATTGTTGTAATAATATTTTTAATTACTGGTTCAATCGTGCGAAATTATTGAAATTTGCTTTAACACTTCCTGGACCACCAACACTGCCATTTATTGGTAACGCACTTGAATTTGCCGTTAGCGCAGAGGGTAATGAATAATTTCTAAAATAAAAAAAAGCATAAATTAATAATTAAAATAATATTACAGATACTCTAGATAAAGTTGTTGATCTTGTGCGAACAAATGAATCGACATTTAGATTTTGGCTTGGACCAAAACTCATTGTTGTTTTGAGTGATCCACGAGACTACGAGGTAAATCCAATGAAAAAAAATCATTTTTAAATTCAATACAACTAATTAAAAATATATTTAATTTAATTTTATATTAAAAGATAATTTTAGCAAGTTCAAAAGCATCATACAAAGATCCAGTTTATGATTTACTAGGACCAGTTATTGGCAAAGGACTTGTCAGTGGTTCAGGACCAACTCATCGCATTCATAGAAAAATAATAATGCCAATGGTCAATAGCAAAGCCTTATCAATATATCTAAAATGTTTTAATATCCACACTCGCTATTGTAATGAATTATTAAAATTAAAAATTAATTCAAATGATGAATTTGATATACTTCCATTTATGACAAATTGCACAAGTGACATGATGCTAGGTAAATTTTAAAAACAAATATTTTTATAATGATGATGTTGATTGTTTTAATTTTTTATTTGTAGAATGTATTATTGGAGTACAAGGCACTGCACAAAAAGGAGGCTATAAACAATTTGTTCATTATTCAGATAGGTAATTAGTGTTGATATTAAATTGCAACATTTTTTGTGATGATAATTGCTTTTTTTTTGTAACAGAATTTATGAACTTTTACATATGAGAATGATGAAGGTTTGGCTACATCCAGATTTTATATTTAAACGTACTAAAATGGGTGAAGAACAAGAACAAGCATTGAATATTGTTCATGGATTAATTGACAATGTTATTTGTAGAAAAAAAAAAGAATACATGGCTATTGAACGTGGTGTTATTGATAGAAATGAATTAAAAGTATCACTGCTGGATCAATTGATAGATCATGCTATGAAAAATAAATCCATGGATGATCTTGAGCTGAGATATGAAATTTATACAGTTTACATTGCAGTTAATTGACAACATTATCTATTTAATATTTTCAACATTTATGTGAATGTTTAAATAATTTAATTATTAATTATTTTGCAGGCTCAAGATACAGTTGCTGTTATAGCATCATTTGCGCTGTTGATGCTTGCAATCCATCAAAATATACAAGATAAACTTAGAAAAGAAATTTATGATATTTTGGGTGATGATGATGATGATGATATTGATGAGATTCATATACAAAAATTTAAATATCTTGATATGATTATTCGTGAAACAATTAGAATGTATCCAATCGCTCCTTTGATGGTACGAAAAACAACTGGAGAAATTAAATTAGGTACTAGCTTAACTTTTGTTCAACGATTTAATGTAAATTAAATATTAATAATTGTTTATATTATTATTAATAATTTTCGAGAGAATTATTATATTGTTTCTTTCCATTTTTTGAAACACTGTACTTGGCTCTTTTGAAATTAGCATTGTTTGTATTGTTTCTATTGTTTTTTTCCAGAGACTTGTACGTTACCAGAAAATTGCTCCATCGTGATGGCTGCATACATGACCCATCGTGATAAAAATCACTGGATTGAACCAGATAAATTTAATCCAGATAGATTTCTATCAAATTTCGTAAAAGAACGACATCCATATTCATTTGTTGGCTTTTCTGGTGGCTTGAGAGGTTGCATAGGACAAAAATTAGCTATAATGTCACTTAAAACAATAATTGCAAATGTCATACGCAAATATAAATTAAATACATCACAAAAGCTAGATGATTTAAAATTAAAAATGGACATTTCAATACGATCACGTTGTGGATATAAAATTAATATTAAAGAAATTAATTAATTTTTTTAACAAATAAATTATTAATATATAATATATTTATAAAATTTATAATCTTAATTAAATAAATAATTTTTAATGAAATATTTTATTTAAATGCAGCTTGGGCTAGCATTAAGTCTTTTTTTAATTAATTTTTGATTATGTGAAATTTTAATATGCTTTTTTGATAAATAAATATTTATGACGTTTATTTAAATGCACTGGAAATAATTTGTTTGGGTAATAATAATTATGTAAGTACACTGATTCCATTGAAATTTAATTTTTTTAATTATTGACAGATTAATCAAGTACATTTAATTATTTGAATTTTTTTAAAAATCAATTATTGGCTAGATGAATATTTTTATTAAAATGTTTTTTTTATAATAAAAGTAATTTTTAAACAAAGTTTTTTTTTATATTAGTTTGAAATACCTTTGAGATAATTTAGAAAAAATTATCCATAATGTTGAAAATAAAATAATTCATTGTTGTAAGAAATAAAATTTTTTTTTTTTTTAATCAAACAGATTATGCTTCTTAGATTCTTAGTTCTTTTTTACCTTCTCTTGAGTAGCTGGAGCTAAATAAAAAAGAAAAATTAACAAGAGTATTATATATTATAATAAATTTAGATATTCATAATTAAATAGATGAGATAATATAAATTCATAATACTCACATGGACAAGTTGAAGCAACAATAGATAATAAACTAGATTCTTGTAAGTCAGCTTTCTTAACAGCTGCCTCATTACCATTTTTAAAATACAATTTTTGCCTGACAAAAAAATAAATAATATTATTTAAAACTATATAATAAGTATATTTTTTTATAAAATAAATAATAAATATTATAACTCACATATTATTCTCATATGTAGTCCAATGAAATGTATTATTTAATGCTACAAAATTATCAATTGGTTTTGGTAATTTGGCAATTGTAACGATTTCATTTAAATACCATGAACGATCATATATACCAATGCTAGCACAAACTGAATAATTAAAAATAAAAAATTTATAATTATCTATTATATTTTTATATTTAATATTGATATATTAATAGAAGATACTCACATAAATAATACTCGTTATTGAAATGTACAACCCAACATAATTTATCAGTTAGATAATCAATAGTAAAATCAATAATATTTTGAAAATTTTTCATAGACGGAAATAGTAACTTAGGAGTACTATTCGGTGAAGTAGAAGTATACCAAAGATGTCCATCATGAGATAAGAAAAATATTATGCTGTAAAAAAAAAAAAAAAAAAAATTATTAAAAAGCTATGCAAATTTTTATTTATTTTTCTTTTTTTTTTTTGTATAGATAAAATTATAATTAATAAAAATTTTTTTTTTACTCACCTGCGTTTTGGATAAGCTTGAATTTCTTTCATTTGAATTTTAGGAGTAGGATGAATAATGTATTCTGCTTTTTTAAATGATTTATCTGTACATTTTATTGAAGATTGCCAGCCATTTGAGACGATCCAATATATTTTGCCTGTTATATAGTCTGATGTAATTGATATTGCTTCATCAAACATATTCTCAATTTGGTTAATTTTTTCGAATTCGTCATTTTTATTATAGCGTATTACATCAAGCACTATTTTCATATAATTGAATATGTCGTCAATGTCTTGTTTTAAAATATAAATATTTTTATCTGCACAAGTAGAAGTAAAATCTAACGCATTTTCATAACTGTTAGGAAGTGATTGATTATCTGTGATTTGATACTGTGATAAGTTTAAATCTTTTGTAGAATATGGTGATGTTAAAATTTTGCTGCTTTCAGTTAAGAGTAATAAAACATTTGTTGAGTTATCTGAAATATAAAAAAAAAAATTAATAATAATAATAAAATTTATTGCATAAAATTACGAACATCATGTATAATGAAATTTTAATTTATTTTTTTGGAAACAATCGATAAAGAATTTCAGAAATTAATATTTTTTTCGAAATTTTAATTATAAATAAATATATAAATTATAAAAATTTTTTTTTTTAGATAAAATCATCAGTTGTATTATTTAAGTAAAAATAAAAAATGCTACTTACTTTGGTTATCGGGTGTTGCTGGAAGCTGCTTATGATTCTGAAATTATCATAAATTTATATGTTTTAATTGTATTGTAAATCATTGATTTAAAGAAAAAAAAAAGTCATCGCAATGCCACTTTTTTTTTTTTTTTTCTTCAAGCTATACATAATTATGATAATTAAAATTTACAAAAATATTTACAAATAAGGACTTGATGTGCTATATATGTATCACAATTATTCATATACAAGTTGAAGAATATTAATATTTGAAGATAAATTTAAATATTGCAACTGCAATATCATTTAAAAAAAAAAAAAAAATTATATTTTTTATTACAAAAAAATAATTTATATTTATTTATTTATTTATTTATTAATATAATGCCCTTAACATTACATTTTGTGGGCTACATGAGATAAAAACGAAATAATAAAATTATCACAAATTTAATCTCATGTAAATTGATACATAATTACATAAATTTTTAATGTACATGTAATTAATTATATAATAATAATCTAAGTATTCATATAGAAAAGTAAAAAGAGTTTCTTACTACAAAACAAATTAACAATTTAACAATTTTTTATTTTTTATTTTTTAGATATTATTTCTTTCATGATCAAGTAAAAAATCTAGATAATTACATTTAAAAGAATCTAATGAATTTAATGACGTTAATTTAGTTGGAAGATGATTCCAAAGTCTAGCACCAGAAATATACAAGCTATAAATTATAATATATATTTATTTAGATAATTATCATCATAAAACTCACTTGTTTTGGTCTATCACTTTCAGTACTCGAGTGAAGAACTTGGTTATTTTTTGCATCTTTCTCTTGAGTACCTGTTGCTAAATAAAAATTGAAATAAAAAAGAATATTAATAATGAGAATGATAAATAAATAGAAAAATATAAATTCTCAATACTCACATGGACAACTCGAAAAAATAAAAGACATAGATCCTTTCGCATCTACCTCATCTATCTCAACTGGTTCCTCATTGCCATTCATACGATACAAATCCGGATTACTGACAAATAAATAAATGTCATTATTTATAAAACCAAAAAATAAGTACATTTTTGTATTAAATAAAAAAAAAATAACAACTTACTATTTTCTTGACGCTACAGTCCCATAAAATGTATTATTAAATACAACGAATTTTAATCCAAACCATGCACTTGGATTCTCTTTATGAATTTCATCTGTTTTTAATGGTAGATCAGATGTACCAATGACAATAGAATCTGAATAATTAAAAATTTATAAATTTCTCGTTTTTTTATACTGAATATTGATATTAATACAAGGTACTTACATAAAGTCGTTATTTGACCATTAGGATGTTCAGTCCAGTAAAGTTTATCAGTTGCATAGTCAATATTAAAATCAAGTATCGGTAGAAAATTTTTTGAAAGCGGAAATAGTGAATTTGCAGTACTATTAAATGAATTAAAAGTATACCAAAGACGTTCACCAGATGAGAAAAATATTTTGCTGAAAAAAAAAAAATTAATTATTAAATAGAAATGATGAAAAATCAAATGATTTACTTATACAGTATATAATATGTTGACCCATATTTAATTTTCAACTTACTCTTTATAAATTTGAAGTTTTTTCATTTCAATTTTATCAGTAGGATTAATAATGTATTTTTGTTGTGTTTTATCGAATGATTCATCTATAACTTTTATTGAATATGTATTGTCATTCTTTTCAATCCAATATATATTTCCTGGTGATTTCGAATCCGATGCAATTGAAATTGCCTTGTCGAATATATGATCAACTTGATTAATTCTTTCAAACTTGTTATTTTCATCATAGTGTATTACATCAAGTATTATTTTGTTAATAGAAGCGTGATAATCTGCAAAATAAATAATTCGTTCTATTATAATATATCGTAAAAAAAAAAATAAAATAGAAATTTTTTAAATTAAATTATATATTACTGAATTCTTTTTTCAAAGCATAAATATTATTATTTGCACAATTTGAAGTAACTTTTTGCACGACGTCATAATTTTTAAAAGTTTTTGATTTATCTTCAATTGGATATTTAGATCGGTTCATATTGTTTGCAGAATATGTCAAAATTGTGTTGGCAGATATGACCGATAATAAAACTGTTGACTCATCTGAAATATAAAAAAAAATTATTATTAATAATAATAAAATAATTATTCAGAATTTGTGTATAATAAAATTTTATTTTGTTTTTTTTTTTTTTATTATAAACAAACGATAGAAAATTTTAAAAATTAATGTTTTATTAATATTTTAATTTCAACATTTGGGCTAAATATTAAATATAAAAAATAAACATGACAATTTTTTTATATAAATTAAATTAATGAAAATGAAAAATGTGACTTACTTTGTTTTTTTGATAATGATGCCGGCATCGAGCTTCTTGCATTGGTGCAGCCAAACAGTCCAAAATATACCACAAAAATGGCTAATGAAATAATTGCTGAAATATTTATTTAAAAATAAACAATAATCAATTATATTTATTTTCACAAGCATTGCTTTATACATAATAAATTGTTATTTAATTTCATTTTGATGTCATTTATTATAATACATAAATGGTAGTAATTTAAAAATAATAATAAGTATACTCACATAATCTCATTTTGACCCAATGAAATTAACACTTTTCAAGCAATAACTTTGAGAGAAATAACTTATTTCAAATAATCGCAATTTAGTATAAACGAATCGATGTCCAACCAAGTAGTGACTTTCTTTCTACAAAATCTAACTATTTAAACGATTTTTTTATCAGTTTTTTGATAAATCACCTACGTCAATAGGCATTATCTGAACAATAAAGCCTAAATATTGGAAGAAAAAAATAAGTCATTAGAAATGAACAATGATGATAACAGCTAAAAAAAACTAAAAAAAAAAAACCACGTCAATAGACAAACACACAATAATTATAAACTGTGTAAAGTTAATGGCTATGACGCACGACCTCATTCTATAAATATATTTTTTTATTTTTTTGGGAATTTCCAAAATTTTTATATTTCTTAAAATAATATTCTAGGAGCTGATAAAAGCTGATAATTTTGTTTTATGTGCGTCAGTGACAATATTGATAAACGAAACTACGCATATTAAACTCTGATAATTTAGTTAAAAATAATTTTTTTTTCTCCTTATCTAGTGCGTCAGTAAAATATATAAATAAAAATAAAATTTTAGATAATAAATCATATAGGTAAAATCATAATTTGCCCTTGTGTATAATTATAATTTTTATTTATTTAATGTCAATTTATTTCGCAAATTATATTACTAACCACATTCATTTCGAACGTCAAATATGATTTACAAAGGATTTTATTTTATGTAATTTATCTAATTTTTTGTAATTAGGTCTGAACTGTTGACAAAATTTTATACTTGACCCAACTTGATGTTAAATATAAATCTATAATATTAAAATCTTATTTGGGAAGAATCAGATGAGTCCAAGAAATTAATTTTTAAATTTATACTCAAATCAATTAAATAAACAATATTTTCATTTTTTTTTATTGTGTTTTATTTTATTTTTTTTTTGTATTTAAGCGATAGTTAAATAATAATCATACAAATTTTTCACATTTTAACATTTAATGAAAAAGAAAAATTATGCAAATTAATTTACAATTGCATTTAATTTTGTTTTTATTCATTTTGTCATTAAATAATTTGTACTTCGTCTTGGTACAATTCCTCGTTTGACAATTATTATTATTAATATGTATAACAAACTGAGGTAAATTGTTAGTCCAACGTCGACATTTATTTTTTAATTTATTAAACATTTTATTCTACTTGGGAACAATACCACCTGTAAAATTTATGAAATCTCACTTATCAATTATTTAAATCTATACACATTCATTTATTTTTTAAATAGTTGTTATTTTTTTAGGCCCCAGCGCAATACAAGAGAAATCATTTGACTTTATAATAAACAAAAAAATAAAATAACAGTAAAAGGAGTAAATCCTATTGCTATTTTTATTTATTATTTAATTTATTTATAATTTATTAAATACTGGGAGGTAAATAATTAAATATCAAAGACAATGAATCTCTTGTTTGACTAGTATTTTAGTGTGCACTCATTTTAATAATTGAAAAATCTACTTGCTGTGTTTGATGTGCCTGGGTATTTTCCAAATAATAAATTAACATTCTTATATCATTCGTAATATTATATTTATTTTTATTATTATTAATAAATTACTCATAATTAAAATGGTAGGTTTTTTTTATCATTAGCTATTTAATATTTTTTATACTAAATTAATCTAATTTAATACAATTTTATTCGAAATATACAAAATGTGTAGAAAAAGGAAATTTTAATTCATCTTTTATCCTCACTATTTTTTTTTTCTGTATTTTATTATTTTATTTTTTTTTTTTTTCTATTTTTTGTTACTCTTTATCATTCTTCATGTTCTCCCATTTATTTTTTGTTTATTTATATTAAATTTTTTTTTTTATAAATATATTTAAAAACAGATGATTTGAATTTTTTTATTTTTATTTATTTTAAATTCAATTTTAATGACTGAATTTTTTTTTATAAAAAAAAACAAAAAACATTTAGTAGATTCAAGTATAGCTTTCACAATCCTTTGAAATTTTTTAAATTAATTTTCCATTCATTATTATTATTAATTTTTGTTATGAAATTTAGTATTTTTTTTTCTATTGAAATACAATTTATTGTTTAATTTTACAAGTTATTATTATTATTTATAGAATAATATGAAAATTGGTATGGAATCACTATTATTTTCTTGATTATTTTATAATTTTACAAGGTATGAATTGAATATGTTATTATTTAAACAAACCAAAGAAAAAAAAAAAGCTTGAAAATTCAATTTTTCCATTTTTACTTTTATCAGTTTATTTTTTATTTGGGAAGACATTAATCACACCTCCAACAACCTGGTAAAATGGAAAACAAAAAAAAAAAATCAGTTTTTTATGTACAAAATTGTTGGACCGAGATATATCAATAAACATTTAGTTTTTTTATCAATTAGAAGTTGTTGTAATTTAAAAATTTGACAATTGATAATTCTAGGATTTTTCTGCTTAAAAGCTTTTTTCCCTCAGAATTTTACGATAATCAACATCAATAAAAATTGATCATACAAAAATTCATCAAGTGATTATTTATTATGATTTTTTTTTCTATTCCATCAATCGTTTTTTTGTTTTATTTATTAATTTTATTGATAAACAATAATTATTGCAATTAACAACGTACAAATATCATCACATTGTTATTCAGTTAATTTTTTATAAATTTAACTTTAACATTTTTATTTAAATAAATCAGTTATCAATAATTTTATAAATGTTTATATTTTTTTTTATGATGAATTACTTTATTTAAATGCAGTTTGGGTTAAGTCTTTTTTAAATTAATTTCTGATTATGTGATATTTAAAAAATTTCTCTACATTTTAAACTTTTTACACTTTCGTTTTTTTCATTATTTTTTCAAGACTATCATTTTATGTTTACCTATAATTCCTATGTCACTCTTACAGTATAAATTTATCTTAAATTTAAACTCAAGTTAATAAAAAAAATAAATTATTTCGAAATTTATAATAATAAAAAATAATACACATAGATAAAAAAGAAAAAAAAAAAAAAAACCACACAAGTGTATTTATGATTTTAATAATAAAATAATAATAATAATAATTTGCATGCTCATTAAATAATTATTAAAATGTTGTTTCCACCTGCCTGATCACCCAACGAAGGGTTAAATTACTGATCGCGTGACTAATCCTACAATATCTATCTAAGAAAAAAAAAAAATAAAAAATATAATTCAATACACTAATTTAATTCAACTTGAAAATGAAATATAAAATATAAATAATTTTTATTGAAAATAAATAAATGAAAAATAAATTCTTGTTGTTAGCTTGAAAGAAAAAAAAAAATAATTGAAATAACTTTTATTCCGTAATCATTAGTCACGCGACACTTGTCTTTGTAAAAATTAAATGAAAATAAAATGATAAAGGTGCCGACTATGAGGTTTGACTTGAGCTTACTAATTATATTTGTATGTTGGCAAACTTGTTGTAACATGATAATATATATATTTATTTATAAATTAGCAGGACTCATCTAATTAACGTCTTAAATATACCTCGTTATTATTATTGTTATAAATAATAATAATTATGTTTTTTTAAAAATTAAATAAGACTGTTTATTAGCAAATTGAGGGATCATTTACAGTAGGTAGGTTAAATATTAAATGTTATGTAAAAAAAAAAAAGCATAGCCACTTAGTTACAATGTGTAGATTTTATCGATAATAATTGCAACGAGATTTTCGCTGGCAACATCAATGCCAATGACCTCGTCAATTTTATCTTTGACCTCAATTAACACCGGAAAAATTAAACAAATATTTACGTTAAACAAAAAAAAACATTTAACAGTTTGAAAAATATTATCAATCAATTCATAAATAAATTATTTAAATAATTAAAATTAAGGAAAAAACATAAATTGTATTTCAAGTTCTTTTTTTTAAACAAGTAGGTGTGTATAACCTTTTTTTTTTTTTTTTTCTCTCAAACTACATTTTTCACTTATTATTATTAATTATTATTAATTATATAGATTAATTTTTTTGTTTTTTTTTTTTTATTTTGTTTTTAGGGATATTTATATGTATGCCAAGTATTTTTTGCTGTTTTTTTTTTGTATTATTTTCAATTATCCCATGCGCCCTTATTTCTTTTTTTTTTTTTAAATGCTACTCAGTTCTGTTTGAAACATCAGGTCGGAACCTGCCGTTTTAATTATTTTTATTTTTTTCTTATTACTTTTTTTTTATTTTTTTTTTTTTTTCTTATCACATACTTTCCATACATGCTTAATTTTTTTTTGTTTTAAATTTTATTTTATTTGAAAAATTTTACTCAGTTTTTTTCATTAATCATTCGTGCTGTTTTAAAAAATGAATAAATATAATTTTTTTTTTTTTATAAATGAATGAGACTTGTACACAAAAAATGGTGGAAGATACCCTTACGCACATCTTATTTAAATTTTTTTTTTTTTGCTTATGTTTATCTTATGATTATTACTATTTTTTAAATTTAATTTTAAAAGTGGGTAGGAAAAATTTGAGGGCTGTATAATTGTATCGAAATTTTTTTTCGATCGAAATTATTTTATTTCGATTTTGAATATGTCAGATAAATTTAACTGCAAATTTATACGAGTTATTTATTAATCAGCAGTCATGTTTATTGATTTTTATTTATTTTTTTTTACTATTATTATTTAAATAATTGTGTATATTTATATGTATTATATTTATCAGCTTAAATTATGTGCAAGCTCTCTCAGTGACGTGTCATCCATAAAACATGATGAATTATTTTTTTTATGATTTTTAAATTTTTAGTTAGTGAAAAATTTTTATAATCGTAAAAAGTTATTTTATTTTTTTATCTACGTTTAATAGATTAATAGCCAAAAGTCAATTTTTTTTCAATGCAGATTTATTTATTTGTTTTTTTTTTTTTGACTCAACGATAGTTGGTCATTTTTATTACTTAAAAAATTCAATTTTTATTCATTCGTTATAATAATTTTATATTTTAATAATTTTTAGCGATAAAAAGGTACTACAAGATCCGACTGAACTCTCTCTTTTTTTCTTTAAATAGTAACATGTTATTTAAATTATTGTTAATTTTCAACGCTTTACTATGTACACAGCTCTGTACCAGACAATTCACATTCATCAACTGTCATTCGAATGAAAAACAATAAAGAAAAATTGTCTTTTCATCACATTTTTCATTATAATTAAATTGTTTTTTTTTTTCCATTTGTTTATAATAAATAACTTAACACAACTAGAAATAAAAATTTGGTAGTTTTGCAATTGAAAATTAACAATAATTTCATTAAAAATAACATATTTTTTTTATTATTTTAAATTAAAAAATGCAATTTTTTGTAGATTTTTTTTTTTTTTTTTTTTTTTAATTTCCTGTCCAACTTATTTATAAATTTTTAACACTTTATTATTAATTAGATTTTTTTTTACTTTTTTTTTTCTTAATTAGTCGTATACTGGTTATTCGCGAGATGTTATAAATAATATTTTTAAATTTTATAATATTTATTTAAAAATATTTTATATTTAAGACTTTTTTAAATTTATCATGTACTTGACTTTTTATTATTTATTTTTTCAAAAATGGTTTTCGATAAAGGATTGTTTTGAAATAAAATGAGGATATTTAATTTATAAAAATCACATACAATATTATCATGACAATAATAATAGGAAAACATTCAGTAAAAAAGTTTAGTGAAAAATGGCATATTAATATTTATTTTTAATTTTATTCAACAGTAAAATCGTCTGTTTAATTTCAAAACAATGCTTTATTTAGGCCCATATCATCTCGCGTTAAATTTTTTACAATCTTGGTTCAATTACTTAACAAAATAATTACACTTAAATTCCATCACATAGACATTTTCATCTTATATTCAGTGTCAATTTTAGTGCGTTAGAAATTTTTCTTTTTTAATTAAATCAATTTATAATTGATCAAGTTTAATAAACAATAAATGGAAAAAAAACGTTATCATACATTTTCGATGTTGTGTGTTATAAAAAAAGATAAAAAGAAATAATGTTTATTGAATTTTTTGAGGGCTCCTTCGTTGCAACGATTAAAATATATATTGAAAATGCAATCCGATTAATTAGAAGTGAATAATGATGCTTGGGATAGTAATGAATTTGAATTTAATATTTTTAGCCTAGCTCAGTCTCTTGACATTCGTTTAACGAGGGAGCCATGTCTCTTTCATATCAAATTTTTATTTTTATTTATTTTTTCTTGTCTATTGGTTTTTTTTTTATGACAAAGTCAAAGATGTAAACATCTAGTCTGGCGATAATATTTACATTACATTATAATTATACTGTATCATTCATACAAGTGCAATTGTATAAATTTTTTTTTAATTTTTTGTCATTTGCTTATAATTTTATAAGTGCAAAAATTTAATTTATTTTTTTTATCATCTAAAAAATTTAAATTCCATGATTTTCATAATGTAGATACTACATTTTTCTTTTTCTTTTTTGTTTTTATAAAATTTTTCAATGTCTAGAAAAAAAAATTTTTTTTTTGTTGATTTATGTTTTTTAAAAAAAATATAAATTAGTTTATAACAATTAGCGAAATAAAGATAATTTGAGATAAATAAAAAAATGGAAAATGTAATTATTTTGTTGACACATAGTTTGAATTTGAAAAAAAAATTAATAGAAATATTATTTAGTTTATAAATAATAATAAAAATAAAATTTAGTTTTTTTTTTTAGAATATTCACAAAATGTACTCGATATTTGGCACAGTTTAAATGAAAATTCAAAAGTAATTTTGTTTTTTTTTTTTTAAATAAATTAGAAAAATAAAGATAAATTAAAAACATTTTTTCGAAATAATTATTCTATTAATTGTTCTTTTTTTTTTAAATTTATTTCGATTCGAAATATGTGTCATCAAATATTAATCATAATTAAATTTTCCATTAAAAGAAAAAACGTTCAACCATTTAACAATGACACCAGAGACATAAATTTTCAATTTGTAGTCTATTTTTTCATTTTTTTTTTTTGTTTTTTTATCAATTTCCATTTTTACCATTTTTTTTTTGTATTATAATTTTTTTTTTTTTTTTTTTTGTAACAATCGTAAGAAATGTAGGGAAAAAGGAAAGAAAAAAAAATAAAATGTAAATACATTATAATACATCTTATGTAATAATAATTAAAACTACAAATATAAATTGTTTGTGGGTAGATGTGTGCACGATCTCAAAACTATCACTCATTTTCGAAATCTTTGCGAGTTATTGTTTTTTTTTTCAATCTTTCAATGTACTTAATCTTAATATATATTTTCTTTGCACTCAAATTATATTCAATATTTGAGGAATCACTCTAGAAAAAAAAAAAAATAATAATAGTTTTTTAATGTAAAAAGAAGAAACAAAAAAAAAATATCTATAGCAATATTTACAATGAAAAAAATTCTTAATTAATTAATAATAACTGTAATATTGAAATTATGTTTTTTTTTTTTAATTTTTCTTGTTTTTTTATCTATTTATTTCTTACAGTGATTATTTATTAGTCAAAAATAAATATCAATTTGACTTTTGTTTTTTTTTTTCAACTAATAATTAATATTAATAATAAAAACAAGTAAAAATAAAAAAATTAAATTAAATTGTGTACTGGTTTTTTATTTATAAGTGCAAAAGTATAATAATAATATTTTTTTTTTATTCTACCTCTTAATTTTAATAGTATTTCTAAAAAAAAAAAATTATTATTTTGACTGTATTTTTTTATTTCATAAATGATTAACTGGTAGATTAATAGATGATCACGAATGTTTAACAACAATAACACCAGGTCGTTGTTGTGTTTGTTTATGCGTATGAAATTGAAGAAAATTATTAACTTCAGCATGAAGTAATCTTTTTGATGTTGTTGCTGATGTTGCTGATGGTTTATTTGTTAATGCCAATGGTGTATCTTGTGATGGTTCATCACCAAGAAAATGATCACCTTCAAGATGACGTATTGCTTCGACAATTGTTTCTAAATTTTGTCTTGATGTATTTGCTAAATATAATCTTGTTGTTTGTGATGTACCATCGTCAATGGAACTTGCTGGTGATGGTAATCTAAATATAAATAAATAAATAAATAATAAATCAATAAAATTCATATAAATAATTTAAAAATAAATTAAAGTAATAATCTATTTACCTTTCAACTTCAACTTTCGGCTCAGCTTTCATTGCTGCTTCAAGAACAGATGGTAATCTTGGTGTTTCAATTGTTGGTGAAAATGATCTTGTGGGACTTGCTGCTATAAATTGTGCACCATTATTATTTTTATTATTAAATTCATTTGCTGATGCATATGTTACAATTGTTGGTGTAAATGAATCATTTGTTAATGTTGTTGGTGGTGTTGTTGCAACAACAACAGTTGCTGTTGATGTTGTTTCTGATTGTTGTTCTTCTTCTTCTTCTTCAATAACAGTTGTATATAGCTGTTCAGCATTTGTAAATGTTAATATTTTTGGACTTGATGGATGTATGGTAATCATTTCATCTTTAATATCATCAATTAAATCACCACATTGTGGTGATAATACTGGTGATACATCAATACCTGGATCTGGACTTGATGTTTCAACTGTTTGTGTTGAACCAACAGCTGGTATTGACATTACTGATACAACTTGAAGATTATTAACTGCTTCTTCTGTTTCTTGAGCCATTACATTGTCAGTATGTTCAATTACCTTAAATAAAAAATTAATTATATCAAATTATAGTTGCTTTTTTTTTGTTGAAAATAAAAATATTGTCACCTGCAATTTTTGACAATTCAAGAATGATAATTATATAGAGAATTTGAAATAATTGAAATAATGATATTTACCTCGTGTGGTTGATAGGCAATAAGTTGATTGTCTCGGAATCTTTCTGGATAACGTTGTGTATGTATCGTTCGCATCTGCTTCTCCAGGTGCAATCTTTGATGACGTTCTTTTTCCAACTGTCTTTTTAAATCAACAATTTCACTGCTGGTACTTGTTGTACTACTATTACTTACAACTGAATGATTTTCTGATGATACTGTGATGACTGACATTGGCTCAGGTGACATACTGCCAAGACCCTCATCACCACTTTCACTAATATGTATTGGTAGACTTACAACGACACCTAAAATACAAAAAAATTAAATATTTAAATTTAAATGTTATTAAAACAGAAAAAATAAAATAATTTCCTCTTTTTTTTATTTACGACCCTTAAAATATTTTTCAAACTTATTTTACTAAATAAAAACACATACACAAATTGACTTTAACTTGTTTTTCGTTCTCTTCATACATATATTTATATTATTATTTTTTTTTTTCTACCAATGGCACTTGAAATCGCGTGTGCAATTGTACAACCCCTTTGCAAAAAAAAAATAAATACATATATCCGCACTACATAAATATTTTCTTTTTTTATAAATTATTATTATTACTATTACCCAAGAGTCAAAACATGCGTGCTTAAAAATTTCAAGCATAAGTTATAAAAATAATAATAATTTATGTTCCAATTTTTATTTCTTTCAAGTACCTTGACTTTCAGTTTTACGTTTTTTGATCGGCACATCACCACCCTCATGTTGATTCACCAATCTTTTGAGCTGACAATTTTGTGAAAGAAGCTGAGTCTTTTCCTGTTCCAACTGATAAATATATTCTGCTGTTTGTTGAAGTATTGCTGCCTGTAATCACAACGAAAAAAAAAAAAAAACAATAAGTATGACAATTCATGTGAGATGCTGAAGTAAACAGAGCTTATTCAGCACATAAAAAATAAAAAAAAATAAAACTAGTATATACAAGTAGAGAATAAAAATAGGGAAAAGAAAATTACGCAAAAAAAAGGGATGATGAGTGTGTGGTTACATGGAGGGTAGAAAAAAAAAGAGAGAAGGGAAAAAAAAAAAAATGAGAGAAAAAAAATCTGCACATCTGGCAAAATAAATTGAAAGACATTGGTTCTTTTCCTGTTTACCAAGTTCAACTTATAACGGGGTTAATGTTATGTTAAGTTTACCCCCACTGGTCAATATTCAGCATCACCATATACTTATAATAATGTAGGTAAAATAAATATTATATACATGTGTATATTGGAATAAAAAAAAAATACAGCAGGTGTTGTTGAGGAATATTAAAATTACACAATATGGAATCAGGTGTCGTGCGTAGTAGTAGTACTACGTAGTAAACAAAAATGACCTCGATGGGCTTTTTTTTTTTTTTATATTTATTTTATTCCATGTTGTAACGAAAGAACAAAAGGGCTAATTGATGATGGTGGTGAGGGTCGACGAGTAAAAAAATATATATAAGAAAAAAATGAAAGGAAGGAAGGAAAGAGTAAAAAAAATAAAAAAGGGATGTAAAGATGTTTGGCCTCTACGATTTGCACCTGCTGGTGAGTCTTCTTTTGCCACCACTAAAGACAGGACAGGTGGTCAATGAACGTGCAGATGTTGTATCACGTGGTACCCTTTATTATTGCCAAAATATATTTTTTTTTTATTATTGTTATTATACATTGAAAAATTATCATAAGATTTTATTTATATTTATTTTTCTAATGAAATAATGAATTTAGTTTAAATTAATAATTCGTATTTTGTTATTATTTATGTTAAAGGAATAATGCGGTTTTTTTTGGGTGGATATAATTTTCAAGATGAAAATGTAAATATATCTTTCATGTTATTATAGTTGATGTATTTTTGTATATAATTTTGGGGAATTGATGTTACAAAGTCACTAAAATACATGACTCACAAGGTAGTTATTTTTTTAATCTTTGAAATTTAAATTGATTCGGTTGATTTGTATATTTATTTGCTTGATCAACGAGAAATAAAAATATTATCAAGATACATTTTTAAATATGTTATTTATTTTTATCGTTTGATATTGAGCAAATAAATATTTATAAATAAAAAGAGTTTCGTAAAAAAATTTACATTATAAAATTTTATTTTATTTTTAGAAATTTTATAATATTATTTATTTTTATTTTCGTTATAAATAAATAATGATGACTCATTGATGAGTATAAAATATAAATAAATATTTCAAGATGAAGGTTATTTTATTTTTTATTTTTTTAAAAGAAAACAACGACAGGATTCGATCTCAAGGCTCTGACAACAAGCTGATCATGTTACATTGTGAAAGTGAGTCAATCAACCCTTGCAATATCAACTTCTCCAGCTCATTTATACCACGAATAAATTTACAGTGAGTTATTCTATCCTCAACGATAATATTATTCAACGAATATTCATACATGTAAAAATAAAAGCTGAAAATCAAACAAAGTTTCAAAAACAATGTCTAATACTTATAAGTATTTATAATTCTTCCAACTTTCATCTACTTTGTTTTTTGTTTTTGTTTTTTTATATTTATTTTTTATTTTTTCTTTTTGCTATTCAATGAGCAGATATTTAATATTATTATCATATTTGGATTTTGGACTAGTCATTGCCACACCATATTATTATTCCAGTTGGAAAATTTTTAAAGATTACTTGTTTTTTTTTTTTCTCCATTGTCCATATGTTTTATAATGAAACTTATGATCAGCAAATATTTTCCGACTATAATTTAATTGTGTAAAATTGTAGATTATTTAATTTAATATTAATGATTTTCATGATTTCCTTTTCATTTTTTTCTCAAACCCTTATGATGATAATTAATTTATTTCGTGAAATTTATATTTCATTGAAAATTTTTACAGATGCGGGGATAATTATTATCATTATCATTATGATGATGATGATGATGATTATTTTGTCAGGTAGAATAAGGGTCATAGGGGTAGTATACTATCATTAATCTCATTGATTTCTTGGTATGGATAATAATGGTCTAGAAACAACTGCCAACAGCTACGAACAATGATTATTCATGCTCACACGACATACTGAATTTATGATCAACTTGTACCACCTAATGTTGCATCAACAACACCAAAAATTTAATCGTTTTATTTAATAATTAATAATTATTAATTAACAATACAATGTATTTATTAATTCATTATAATTTGTGATGTAATTAATAACATAAAGAAATAAATTCAATTTGTTTTTTTTCAATTTTTCTATAAACTTATTTAATTATTAAAAAATAATAAATAAAAAAAATAATTTATTAATATTATTAGGTTTTATATTTTCAATAGTTTAAAATATTTTATCAAGTTTATTTTAGTGATAATAATGGTATTTTTGAGTCATTATGAAATGAATTCAAATATTTCAAGTAGTTAAGGACAATGAATAGTCAGACGGTTTATTTAAAAATTTAATTTTACATAAATAAATTATACTTTTGACTTGAATTTTTTTTTACAATTATGCAAAAAGAAAAGGTCAATAAAAATAATAAAAAATTGAAATTTTTACGAAAAAAAATAATAGTTTTTTTAATTTTTATAATTTTTTAAAAAAATTTAATTTTTTATCTCATTTACTTTGTTTTTTTTTTTTGTTCAAATATAATTTTGTTTTTCAGTTGGAAGCAATTTATTAATTATTTTTTTTTATTCAATCATTTAAATAAAGAACAAATATATTTATTTGCTTGAGTGTGTGTGTGTTGTGTGTGTAACCGTGAGATCAATATATGAAATTGCAATTCTCAAAAATGCATAATATAAAATGTGTAGCTAAAAGTGCGAAAAAAAAATTGAAAAAGAAGAAAGACATGTAATAATACCATCACGCACGTTTCTCAGAACAAGTTATGTAAAAAGCAGATGATGATGATGACGGTGATGAGGATGATGATGATGATGATGATGTTGATGTAGAATAAAAAGAATTTTAAAAAAAAAACATCAAAAGAGATGAGGGAAAAAAAGAAAAAGAAAAAAAAAATCAACGAAATAACGAAAAAGAAAATAAAAAAACTATTCAACAATAACAGTGGACCGGATGTTGAACAAGTTTTTGCTGATCCATTTTTGTCAAAAGAAAAGAATGAATAAAAAAAAAGAAACGTCTTCCCCATGGTAGTTGTAGACATGAGCAATTTAATGTCCATCTCCAATTAAATTTACCAAATACATCGTAAATATTTTTACAGTCAAATTCCGATATATTTATATTGATTTATTATCCTCAACTTTTCAAGGAACATATCGTTTGTCTACAACAATATTCAAACATTATTTTTTCCAAAATAATATGGAACCAAAGAAACAAAAAACAACAAAATAAATCATTCCTTCAATTTATTTAAGATGAATTGATTTTTTTTCTCTACAAAAACTTTTTATTACGAAAGTATTGTAAAAAAGTATTATATTCGATGATGATGATGATGGTGATGAGGGCTCAAGTCAACTTGGAAAGAGAGAATTGCTTCCAAATAATTTTTTTCTATTCTCATTTTTGTTTTTTGCGAAACAAGTAGATGAAAAAAAAGCTCGACACGTTGGTGACAAGAGGAGAGCTTAAATAAGAAGCTGAGAGGCAAGAGGAAAGGTATATAAATTTCGAAAACGAAAGATGAGAAAATATAGATACAGTGAATTTAACCAAAGTTGTGTTTCAACGCACGTGCCAAATATTTTTTCGATAATACCGTTTTGCCGGAGCTCAGGCCAAGGTCGACCTCTTACGTATTTTTTTTTTTTCTTCATTTTATCTTTGAGCTTCTTTTGCCTATGTACATTTGTGTTTGTTAACCAACACATGTATCAAACAAATATACACTTACAGACAAAAATAATTTGAGAGATAGCAAATTTACAAGTGACCCCGAGGGAAAGAAAAGACATCGAGAAAATAATACACATATATAAACAATATGTGTGTGAAATGTGAATATATATTTAAAATATTTTTGAATATGTGTAAGGTGAGAGAATGATTTTTTTTTTTTGAAATAAGCTCGTTCAAAAAAATTACGGACCAACGCCTTCCAACATCAAAAGTTACTTTTCTTTTCTTTTTTTACTTGTATTTTTTTTTGTTCTGGTAATCACCCTAGACAGCTGCCACTCTTATTCTCCCTTAATTTTATTTTTTTTTCTTTTTATTTCATATATACTTTTGATCATTATTTAACTTTTTATATCTTTACCAAAAACATGTACGTTTTATTTCAAACATTAAACTGCACAATTGAAAACAATTGCTTTTTTCAATTGAGAACAACAAAATTTTGGTAATTTGTGGATTACATCTTATATATTTTTATTTTTTTATTATGTAATATAGCTTAACATGAGCTTTTTTTCTTTTTGATTATTTTTGCGGTTATAAAATTGCCTTTGGGGTATGTATTTTCAAGTTATTGCCAATATAATAGCGGTAAAAAAACTGTCGTCAATAAAAATTAAGAGGTTAAAAAATTTCTAACGCCTTTGTACATTTAATTATTAATAAAATTTGATTATTTTTATTCATAAATTGTATCATTATAGCCTTGAAAAAAAATCCATGTATTATTTTCTTTTTTTGTCATTTATAAAAACAATAATTTTTTATATTGATAATTAAATTTAAAATGAAAAAATCAAGTTGATAATTAAAAATAATATATAAATAATTTTATTCAAGTTGTAAAAATGATGAAAAAAAAAAATATATATGTGATACTCTTGAGGCCAAATGGTCTTGTATTGAAGGACAAGAAAAGTATTAACATTAAATCTTTCAAGTACACCAACCACTTGTGGTTTGGTGCAACGTATAACGCCATGAAATTCCTCAACTGGTTACTACTATACCCTTTTTATTTTATTTATTTTTTTTTCATTTTAATTTATATATTATTTTTTTATTTCCAAAATATATTTTTTATTCATTTTTATATTTTTTAATTTTTATTATAATAATAATGATGATACGTACACCAAATAAAACATATATAAAAATAAAAAAAGAATAAATATTATATCTGCAGAGGGAAGAGCCTCCCACCTAGCCAGTTAACTCTCCTGACAGAGATTGGAATTGCTATACTTTTTTTTATTATTGTGGCGGCATTCCAAAGACCAGACGCCGCACACGCGGCCAAAAGCTCCAATTCTCATCTCGATATATACATTTAAATATATATAAAATGTATATATGTATATATAAAAATAATGTAACATGGTAGTTTTTTTTTAGTAAGGGTTATACTCACAACCGAAAAAGGATCTGGATTATTTTTTGGACCTGTTTATACTCATACAAATAAATAACACGTACATACACACACAGCACACTACAGGTAGATATATACATTTGCAAATTGTATATGGCTATATATTAAATAAATAAAACACAAAACTTCAACATTAAACTTGAGAAAGAAACAGACACTCTTGACTACGGTTAATTAAGGAGAACGAGAAGGTCGTGTTAACGAGGTTCAAAGTGCGATAGTTTAATCCTTGCAATTTTGCATTTTATTTTTTCATATAATTGTGAGAGCAATTGGAACATTGGTGTTAAAAAGCTTAAAAATTACATTCACCAGATATTTAAATTAAAATTTTTACAGGGTTCATAAGTATTGATATATTAAAATAAAAAATAGAGTAGTATTTTAATGAGAATTTTCATTTTATTTATGTGATAAAAATGATGATTTTTTAGCTTGTAATTGCACATTGATTATTTAATTTTTTAACATTGTTATATGTATATTTATTTGAGATGAATAATAAATGAAAGAAATTTGTATAAATGCAAAAATTGTATGTTGATTCTTATATGGGATAGTGGAATGTTAAATGTGATATTCCGTTATATCCCATTATCCAAAGTCACGTTTTGATGAAACGAACGAATCGTGAAAAACATCATTGGTAGCTTAAGTAAAAAATATATTTAAAAAAATTATATTAAAAAATAGTTAAAGGGGGCAAAACGATTAATAAAAATTCTTTTATTATAATTTTTTAGTACGCGAAAATTGGATTCGTGACTTTTGATATATATATCTGTGTCATTTGATGAAAATTAAAAATTTATTTATTAAGCCAAGTGAAAATTGGAAGGACATACTGTGATGAAAAAGAGAGAAAATAATTTTCATGTTTGATATTTTATGTGGCGTATGATGTTGGGTGTTTTTAGTGGGCGTTGTGAAAACACTTACATTTACATTGTCAGTTGTTGCGGAAACTGGAAAGCATACTTTGGAATTTGGATGAACGTAAAATTAGCATTTTCAGTACAGTCGCATTCGTAGGAAAAAAAAACAATTTTGGAAACAAGTACATGACATTTTGTTGATGTTTTAAAATACATAATCACAAAAATATTTTAAACTAATTTAACAAGTTAAAATAACCAAACAAAAAAACAAATGATAATTATTATTTTGAATTTTAAATTACATAATTGAAAAATATATTAGATCCCACACACGAAGGATTTTATAAATGTAAAATTATTTTATTCATTTTTTTTCTTAATAATTTTATCTGTTATAGCCGGAAGTATAAAAAGAGATTTTTCATTTCTTTTTTCAATTGTCAACTTTTAAACTATTGATAAAAAAAAATTAATTAATTAATATAAAAAAAAAAAATCTTTTGTTTCTCAGATTTTTAAATTGTTTTATTTCGCATTTACGTTAATATCAACAACTGGGAATATTTAATTTTTGAAAATTTTGAAAAATCAAAATTAGGCAGGTTTTTATATTATTTATAATAATTTAAACTTTGTGCGATGGATAAAATGTTTCATCAATCATATAAAAAAACATATATATTATTTAAGATGCAAAAATATATTTACAACACACTTGAGTGTTTTTATATTTTAAAATTTAATATAAATCTTCTTTATTTATTTTTCATATGAAAATTACAAAAGAGAAAAAAAAAATATGATACTTGTAATGTTGCAAGTTGAACTAAAAACACACGGTTAATTTAAATTCTCAGGATTTAATGAGGCAGTCAGCGGGTGGCAAATATTACTCTCGTGAAATATCATACGTATATATTAAAAACTTCGAAAAAAAATGATCAAATATTTTAAAAAATATGCAAATAAAAAAGCCACAATTAATGAACAAATATTTCAAAAATATTGATTCCATTTGACAAATTATAAAAGTAATAAATTTAAAATAATAAAAAAATATACAATATAATAATTATGGTCGTAAAAAAATTTAATAGTATGCTTTAAAAGTAGCAATAAACCTTAATAAACAATAACGATGATAAGTCATAAAATTGAATATAATAAAAAAATAGTTAAAATTTATATTTAACAAAAAAAAAAATAAGCAAAATGGGCAACTGACGCCGGTCGTTGTCTCAGTTTTCTTGGCACGCAATTGCATATAATACCTACCGGTGTAAAACGGTCTGCTTGTGTATAGAATCTCGTCAGATTATGTTGCGCGGGTCAGGCGTCGCGGCGCCAAGGTATTGTAGAAAATAAACAAAAAAAAAAACTAAAAAACCTAGATGAAAAGAAGAAAAACACGTCGACGACCTGCCAACCGAGCCAAAGTATATAACATTAGAAATTAAAACACAACTTGCAAAGGCATTTTTTTTGCTTTTTTTTTTTTTTTATAATTTTTTAACTCAAAAATAACGTTTCTAAGAATTTTAAATATGTTTTAATATACAAGTCAGTCAGGCATATTTCTATGCATTTTATGAAAATTAAATTCTGACAAAAAGAAATAATTTATAATGATGTCATCAAATGTCATGTATACTTGGAAAAAATTGAGTGGATTTAATTATTTCAACTTCAGAGGGATATTTAATTTAAAAAAAAAAAAATAATCTACCAAATTAGTGTGTTATAATATTTTACATGACTCGAATGAAGGATGATTTAGTAAAAAAAAATATTTAGATGTTTCAATAATTTTTGAGTCAAATTTAAATCCCTGGAAAAAAGAGGGAAAGAAGCTGGATAAAATAAATTGAGTTATTAAATTTGTAAAGATGATGAAGAGGTCTAGGACAATTACGGATAAAAGTAACTCAAGTACTGGAGTATTTTTGAGTATACTTGAGAGTCCTGTGTTTCGTGTTTAAGTGGATTGTCAAGTTGGCTAAAATTTACAAGTGAATCAACAAACCAAAAACGTTTTTTCAAATAAAATAAAGTTTAACTAGAAATGACCAAATTGATTTTGATAAAGAACAATGGTATAATGAAAAAAAAAAAATGCCAACTTTTTTATTTGTTTAAGTACGTGTAAAAAGTATTTAATTTATCAAAATTAAATTATTTTTTAAATAATCATTTGTATTTAATATATAAATTTTCATAAACAAATTAACAACTTGAATCAACTCTCTTGACTTTCTAATTAATTCAAAATTTAATATAATTTTTTGTGGCAAAATATAATTATTACAATGCCAACAATGAGATATACATTTCGTCTACAATAAATCAGAATAATTTTTGAACTTTTAAGTACCTTAATACAATCCTAACGACATTAAAGTAAAAAAAAAAAAAGTATAAAAATAACAGCACAGGATACTTAAGAACATTTGTGTGGAAAAAAAAAATGTATATAAATAAAAATAAATACATTATTGTCACGATAAATTAAGAAAACTAGCAAAGAAAAATCAAAGTGTATATGAGCGTGGTTTTCATAATGATAATTCAAGTTGGTAAAGCAATTATCACAGTGAAAAAAGAGACGGGGGAATTGCCATAAAGTTACTTGACATAGTGGGTATACGTATAACTTCATCCCTTGTGCTGAAATTTATTTTTTTTTATTTTTTTAAACTCAAGTAGGGTAGTTATGTGCCTCTCTCAGTAAGTCGTACTACGTGGAGTAAAAAAAAAATTTGCATAAATACATAAACTTGGTGTTTGCACGCGTCACCACCGTCATTTTATTTTTTTTTTTTTTTCAAGAAATTTCTTCTTCTTTTTCTCAATTGCAACACACATATATATCATCTCTAAAAGTTTTTATACTTTACACTAAATAATAATTCATTTTTTTTCTTTTCTTTCAAGTACTTGGTTTTTTATACTCCTAAAAAACCAAATAAATAATTAAAATGAATAAAAACAAAAAGCTGAATTGAATTTTTCTTTTTTTGGGAAAGTACTTGTATATTATGATAATTTAAAATTAGATTAACAAAAAAAATGAAATAATGGTTGAATGGTTTATTACAGTCCGTTGATTTCAATTCATTTGATATTGTTGAAGAATAAAGTTTAAGCAGTAAGATAAATAATACAAGAGGATAAGTAAATTATCTTGTACGCCAGTTAAGAGGATCCTTTTCTTGCCAAGTAAGTATATTGTGTGGCATACCAAGTCTCACTATTATAAAAGTATACAGTGAGTATTCTTTGAAAGAAAATAAAATTTTATTTTCACCAGTTCACTACTCTAAAGTATTTTTTTTCTCCTCATCATCATCATCATCATCAAGTGCGTCCTCTTTCTTATATTTTTTTTATTTTCAAGATGAATGGAATGTCGCCAAACTGGCATTGGTAAAATAATTATATGATTATTATTAATAAAAATAGGAAGAAAAAAATAGGGTGCAAGTTGTAAAATTGACTGTGAAAAATAGTGAATAAATATCTTGGCAATGTTCATTATAAATCTTGAAGAATCCAGACCATGAGGCACGTGGCCGTTTATGGTAGACACTGATGCTGCTGTTACTTTGATAGTTTATATATATATGTGAATAAACATTACACTATACATACACATATTGGTATTGGTATATAAATTTATATATACATTTAAACATTGAGAATCTCACGACCGCGCCGGACGTATGGACGACCATGACCTTGACTGTCTAACAAGGACAATATCATCATGATTTACCAAGTGATTTAGAATAAATATATATATATCCATTGGAATTCGGAAGAAGAAAAATAAAAATAAATTTCATATAAAATTATAATAAATTGATAGATAAAATTATAATTAAATAGATTAAAAATTTTAAATATAAAAATTGTTTTTTCTTTTTTATATTTATTTGTTTGTGTTGTTTTTTTTACTTAGTGCTATTAATATGTGTTTGGAATTTTTTTCTAGTTTGTAAATTTAATGCTAATTTTTATATTCAAGTATTTATTTTAAATTTAAGTCGTTTATTTATTTATTGAGTCGAGTTTTAAGCAAATATCTTGATTAAATTTAACAGACAATTTAAAGATTATTTAATATATAAATTAACATTTAATTTATAAGAAAAAAATAATTATTAGTGTGTTTTATTTTAGCAACAAGTAAGACAATAAAAAAAATATTTTTCAATTAATTAATTTATATATATTTTGATCAATTTGTTTATGCTTTATATATTTAAATTTTCCAAGATGAAATTTTATCTAAATTTAACATTGTAAATAAAATTAGTTTAATATTTATTTTTAAATTATAAAATTGATATTTGCATATCAATTTTACATTCAGCTCAATGACTACACGATAAAATAATATTTACTTGTATAAAATACCAAATAAAATATTAAATTTAAGAAAAATAAAATAATGGTAATATGGAAAAAGTTTTGAGGTGGAAAAAAGAGATAGTATTGTTACAATTTTAATAAAATATATGTGTGTGCTTTTTATTTTTTTATTAGTACATAGTCTTCTAAAAAAAGGGTGAAAAGTATTGAGAATTCAAGTGTCCTCAAGGCACACAAATCGACCATCGAAGGTAAAGAGTATAAAGTTTGCAAAGTGCAGTACCTATTGCAGATGAAAAAAAAAAAAAAAACAATATAAGATAAGAAAGAAAGAGTTTGAAAGTAGTGAAAAAGAGTGAGAAATAAAAAAAAGCAGTAATAAGGGAGCAGTATAAATTCCTCTTTTATTCTTGGTAAATATAAGGAAAGAAGGAGAGCAAACTTGGTCATAGTGGAAACTTTTAGTCTCTTTGCATTCCACAATCGTTCAGTTTTTTTTTTTTAAAAACATTTCTTTACACATTCTTTAGCTTTGTATTATCAAATGAAAAATTATCATGATGATTATAACCTGTGTGCCATTATTCTCCTCGATAAAAAAAGAGAAAAAAAAAAACCAACAACAAAAACCGCAACTGTAGCAAATAAAAAAAAATGGATATAAAAAATTAGCATTAAACTCACGCGTGTAAAATATATTTCAGAGAACTGATGGTGTTGAGGATCTTGCCGCGAATGTCAACCAAGTGTTACGGTAAATATTTTTTCGTGGTAAAAATGAAACACATGGATAAGAAACACAAGTGCGAATAATGCAATTTTATATACATATATATGCAACCGACATCTGTGTCATCCTTTTATTCTCGACAACTACTATATTCTCTTTTGAACCTTCTGACTATATACACAATGACAGTGTGTCTATATTGGGACACGAAGGGAAACTCTTTTCTGTATCCACTGTGTTTGTCAAGTTGACGATGTGCAATCTTGTCGCTCTCTCAGTCTCTCCTTCTCTCTTTTAACTATAGCTCATGTATATTATATATATACCTGGTCTTGTGTATATATAACCAGCATTCAATGCTTGTATTATTATCATCATCATCATCATCACAACTTTGAGTACGCTATGTAGGAAAATTATATTTTATTATCATTCAATGTACGACTAACTTTGGACCACCAATACATAATAGAACTTAATCATAATAGAAACATTCTATATATGAAAATGAAACTTTTATTTTTTTTTTTTATGTAATATCTTTGTAGTAGAGGTAAAAAAAAAATCCAACTATCCAAGTAAATGCAACCATAGTGCTGCAGTCTATTTGAAAAGAAAATCTTTGATTATTTTTTCTTTTTTGATGCCTAAGAAAATTTATGAAAATTACACTTTGTTTAGCTTGGAAAATATCATTTTTTATATGTCGTATATTTATTTTTATTTTTTCAACATACTTGTAGAAAAATGTCATGCATATAAGACTTTTTGACTCTTTGTATTCTTGAAATTTTCGTCTAGTTTTTTTTACATTTTTTTCATGTAAGAAAAAGTGAAGAAGAAGAAGATGAAGACGAGCTCGTACACATAGTTTTCTGGAACTTTAATATCCAGCTTGTTTTTTAAAAAAAAAAAAAGATTAAAGATCCAAAGCCCACACTATTTGTCATGCGGCATCATCACTGCGTAAGTTTTCTTTTCTTTTTATAAATTTTCAAGAGCTAAAAGAGTTAAACTTTTTGTAAAAATGTGTGGCAAATATGTGTAAAGAAAATATATAGATATTCTTAAAAAATGAGAATGAAAAAAAACATGAGATATAAAATTATATTACAAGTATAGAGGGTTGAGGTAGAGTGCCAATGAACGTTCTTTAACTTTGGTAAAATAGCGTGAAAATATAATTTATCCATGGTAATACTTTGAGAGTAGTTGAATGTTAAATTTACGAGTGAAAAATGAATTTTTTTATTTTTTATATTTGACTGTATTTTAAATGAAATATTGGCCATTGTGGTAGTGGTGGTTGGTGAAGATTTAATATTGTTAAATGTCCCATTGGGACAGGGTAAGAAAATTTAGAGGGTGCTTGTTAAAAAAAAAAAAAAATAAAGAAAAAATAGATTTGACAATTAGTGGGTTATTAAATATCGTTGTCAGTTTTAAATATTAATACCATGAATAATATTGCTTGTTATAAAAAAAAAAAAAATTTAATGAAAAAATAAAAATTTATGAGAAGCTTTATCGGCCCACCATTGGAGTCGTGCGAACAACTATGCACATTCTTTACTAGTTGTATACCTATGTTTACTGAATGAAGAATATACTGTACATGATACTTACTATGGGAAATATAATAGATTTAAAGATAATAAATACAAAAATAAAAATATATTAAATAAATAGTAAAACAAAAAACAATAATACAAATTAAAAAATAAAATAAATAAATAAAAAATAACATTATAAAAAATAAAATCATGAAACTTTATCAGAATTTAAATGCATATGAATTAAACATAGTTAACGAACATACTGTATTGTTTAAGGCGAATATACACGTACGTATCAGGGGAACTTACTTATATGGCCTTTTATTCTACTCTGAGAATAGAATACAACTAAAATTTACTTTAAATAAAAATATAGTTAAATAAATAACAACAAAAACAACAAAAACAAAAACAAAAAATCCTTAAAATAATTAATCAAAAAAATAGCATAGTAAAAGTATGTAAAATCATGGAAAGATTCAAGTCTTGAAATGTTTCTGTACAAATTAGAAGCTGTAACAACATACTCGTCGTGTGGATGTATGATTTTTTTTTTTTTTATATTATTTTGTTTTACAACTTTACTTTAAAGTCACTGAACTCGTACAAATGAGAAAAGAGAGTTACAAAATCAAAGTTGTTATTTATTTTTTATTTAAAATAATTTTTTTTTTTTTTCAAATGTGTGTGTAGTCTTGAGGACAATTTTATTTTATTTATTTTTATCATTCCAAGAAAATATACTATGATAATATAAATACGTAATGTAAACACATGAAACGATGAATACCTGAGCTCAATCGAATTCTAAGAAATGACCTTAGTACCTGGATGTTGAATCGTAACGGTCAATCGAGGAATTTGAATCAATTAAATTTTTTAAATTTCGACATATTATATTTTACTATACAATTATTGTTGTTGGTATTTAAAGTCTTTATGAATTATTAAAAATATTAATTTATAGATGAAATTGTAAAATTATTTTGATTATCACTTGAAATTAAAATATAATCATTTTACTAATTTTTTAAAAGTATTTCAGCAATTTAAAATTAATTCAATTATTGAAATTATTTGATGTACAAAAGCTCGTTAAAATTACATGAAAAAAATCAATTAAAATCATGAAATAATTAAATTTTCTCATTAAAAACCCAAAATTTATGTTTTAAAAATATTTATAATATTTAATTTTATATTTTTAAATATTATAATTAAAAATCAATTTTAATAGTTAAAATAATTATTTAATTTTTACTTTTTATAATACAAAATCAATATATTATTTCTACATTTTATGTTATTTAACTTTGTAGAAATAGCGAAAAAAAAAAAAATCAAAACAAATATAATATACTTGACAAATTAACTTGCATGTTTATTGTAAAACTTGAATTATCAACACTGGAAAATTAAAAAGAATGGTAAATATTTCACGCTGTTGTATGACTAAAGAATGTAAAGGAAAAAAAAAGAAATGAGCAAAGGAAAAACAAACGTTGCGGGAGAATAAATGGAGGTAATTCAAGATCGTCGGTGTTGGCTTGAGCAGTCAGGGAAAAAGGCCCGCAATGGGTCAGACGAAGCGTGGCGATAATTGCTAGCTTTTGCTGCAAACAGTAGAAAATATATTATTTCAAATAAAAAAATAAAAACAAATAAATTTAAGAAAAAAAAAAAACTCATCATAATTTTTTCCCATTATCTTTTTTACAATTAATAATATATTTCAAAAATATATTTTGTCATTATTTATATTTTTAAATGATTATTATTTATTTTCTCACGTCCTGTCGCGCGTGTCCTATTGTAAAAATACATTGCTGACCTCGAATGACAAACAAAACGCACTTGCAAGTTGTCTGCGGTTTATTTCGAACCACAAGATTTTATCGAAATTGTCAGAAGACTGTATGCCTCAGTATTTTATTGGTTTTCATCTCGTCGTCTTCGTCGTCTACATCTCCTAGTGGTGGTCTCTCACGTCGATCTCTTTTTTTTTTTTTTATTATATTTAATTTTTTTTTTACCACATTTTTTACTACTTTACTTTTTACGATTTATTTTTATTCTTATTGCAAGTCGTTTTTGCCGCATTCAATTTTGCAATTTTTTCCAACTGAAATTTTTTTATTTTTGATATTTTATTTTCAAGATAATGCATATTTGATGCCATATCAACGACAAATTTTTGTATTTATATTTCATTCTTTTCTCTGAAGCTTTAATGACAAAATAAATAAAATTAAAAAAAAAAAAAAAACAATTGTTACAATGCAGATAATAAATAAAATAATATTGTGGTTTTAAAAATTCTCACAATTTTCTATTGACATTAATATGAACAATAGAATATGTTTATTAACAATTGATGCATGATTAGTATTCTTGCGCAACACACAGTCCACTCTCATCTTAATAGTTAATAATAATTTCTTGTTTTTATTTTATTCATCATGGCATTTTATTTGTTATTTTTTTTCACTTGATTATATTCCAACATTTAATAATACCTATCTCACCACTTGATACATTTAACAACCAGGTATTTTTTTTTTTCATCCTTTTAATAATATTATTTTTTTAAATTTCATGTGCAATGTTCGTCACACAAACACACACAGTTGATTCATCGTGAGAATAAAATTAATTGACAATAATTATACTAGCTATAAAAATAGATATAATATAAAATAATCGATTGGCTAACGGTTTGTTACGACAATTACTAACGATCAAATAAAAAAAAAATTTACAAGAGGTGTTTGTGGAAAAAAATTAATAGTTGTTGAAATAATTTATATATAATAATATGTTGATGTAAGAATAACAACAAAGATATTATTAAATGCAAAAAAAAAAAAATAATAATTTTTTCATTCTTTAAATTAAAAAATTATTGTAGATGATAAGAGATGATGGCGCTAGAATGAGAAGACAGTGTGGGTGCGATCGTCGTCATGGATATAGCCAACCAATCTCGCGTAATTACCGGCCATCTCGATAAGTATCGATCTTGGTGGCAACAGCAGCAGCAGCAGTAGTAGTAACACCACCACTATCACAAATACCAATATAACCAATAACAACAGAAATTGTGCCAGGAGTATGCCAACAACGCAGCAAGGCCGCATATCATATGGACGACACACGTACCACATTGTTGATCTATATCGATCTAACTTATTGACCACACTATTTCATGTGGTGAAAATTTAACATTGGACATATGTATTATATTGATGTATATACAAATATACCAATTGGCCACATATATTGTGCTTCCAAGTATCAATATAGATACCAACGAATAATCCTGTTTGTCTCTGTGAAAGAGAGAGCTTTCGTTTTCTTGGCTTTTTTTTATCGGTGAAATTATCAATTTTAATTAATTATTTATCATATATATAGAGGTAACCTAATTGTTTCAATTTATTATTTATAAATGTACATCATTGCAAAGGGGCGTAAGTGCATGACGCTTTTTATTTTTGTTCACTTAAAAAGTCGACAAATTTTTAAGTGAATAAATAACAACATAGTAGAAAATTAGGGTATAATTTAAAAATTGAAAAAAAATTTTATTGGCATTTTGCTATTTTACCTTAACTATTTAATAGTTTTATTTATTTAATTTGACAATAAATTTTCAATTTCAATTATAATATTGATGGCAAATAAAAAATGTCTTTTTTAATTTTGTAAAAATGAGGTAATATGGCTTTTTTATTTAAATAAAAAATTAAAGCTTCATCAGTTATGCCATGTTAAATATTTAATAGAAAAGAATGAAAAAAAAAAAAAAATTATATATGAAATATAAAAATAGAGTGTATAAATAAATTAACTATACAGTGAAAAATAAAAACCAATTTTTTTTTCTGGCCAATGAATAATATAAAGAAAAAATAAAAAAAAATATATATTTTACAGTGATTTATTGTTGGTTTATAATCAAATGAATAAATAAAAAAAAACAACGATTGGTATTGTATACATGTACATGTAGATATATAAATGTGTCGTGAAGAGTTGAGATATTTCAGATAGTTATATGTATAAATAAACGTTTGGAGTAGCAGGATTGATTGGCCCAGCCGTTCATTCTACGAATAGACAACGAATAAAGGATTCCAATGCTATCTTTGTACCTCATCATGTACAGTATATTGTTGCAGTAATATATATTTATTCTGCTGATGTTGTGAATAAAAAACGCGACAGAGAAAAATAGAGAAAAAAAAAAGAGTGAGAAATAAAATAAAAAAAAAAGAGATAATCAAACACAGCTTTCCCATCGTTTTCATTTCTCGCACCCAATTGCAAAGTGGCATCTCTGTCATTTGGACTGACGCGCATATACCAACAATTGTATTTGCGCAACCGAGCGACACTACCGCAGAATCAAAGATTCGCTCGATAATGAAAGAGAATGAAAAGTAGAGGGAGAGTTATATTTATCTCCCTGGGTCAAATATACGAATCATTGTAGTAACTCTTTTTTTTATTTCTTTATCAATCCACCACCCACTTAACCACCCACCCTTTTATCTCAGTCACTTTGTAGTACAAGTACTTATAGTAATAGTAATAGTAGTAAAAAGTATACACAATATTGCTAAAGTCAGCTTGAATTTTAAATTAAACTCAGCTGTTTTTTATACATTATTTTGCAGTGTCATTAAATTGATGAATAAATGTTTGAGGTGAAATTTAAGAAGAAAAAAAAAATGTATTGAATAAAGGAAATGAAAGAAAAAGGGTATAAAATTTTTTTAAAAAAAGTACAATTATTACTGGCTGGATATTGAGGATATTGGTGAGTGAGTGAATGAGTCAGTCAGTCAGTCAGTTTGAGAGAGACAAAAAGAGTCTGAGTCTCAAGGCAGAAACGAGTCGCGCCACGGTCTGGTGAAGTTGGGTCGCGCGCGCGATTTTCTATAGCAATGTGGATGGGTTGGCTGGTTGGATGGTTGGATGGCTGGATGGCTGGCTGCAGTGTATACTGTAATGAATGGTGCATCGTCGGGGCAACGCCCTGTCAGCCAGCTGACTTAAATGAAGCGAATCGAATTTAACCGAGCTTTACCGAAATAAAACGAGACGAAATTGCAACTTTGTATAACATCATGTATGTAATATATGCAAACTGTCTCACCCACTAATCGACTAATTTATTTTTTATTTTTTTTTTACTTATCTATACTTGTATATCTCCTAGTTGCATGATGGCATTCTTTGGATTTTTGAAAAAAATTTCTTACCTGAAACAGAAAAATAAAAAAAACAAAATTTAATTACTATTTTTCCAATTAAAATATCAAGTTAATAAATAATTTTAAAATTCAATAAAAATTATGTGATGCTGTGTGTATGACGTTGCTGAAAATAAACGCCCTCTCATATATATTGTCTGCAAAATTAAAAATATGTACAAGGGGGTTTAAAAGCTAAAAGTCGACAAATAACTTGCATAGAAAAATTTTTAAAAAAATAAATAAATAGATATATTAATAGCTTGTGCAGAAAAAAAAAAAAAAAAAATCTAGTGGGTGGTTTATGATGTAGTGTAGATGAAAAGAGGGGAAATAAATACACACACAGTTGCCCGGGCAAGTAGAGAGAAGATGAAATTGTTGGAGTATCGACCGTGGTCCAGCGTCTCGACGCCGACCCACGCAAATTGTGACGTCACGACGTCAGCTGCTGCATTGAAATTTTGAGGTGAAGTGAGGTGGTGAAATAAAGAGGAAGTTTACACAGTAGGGGTGGTACTGTGTAGTAGTAGCAGTAGTAGTAGTAGTAGTTTGTTGCGAGTAAAATACCGTGCAATGAGAACATGTGGACCCCGTATTACTTCTTGGGTCGGTCGACGCCCGATAATATCAAATATATATATACTAAAAATACCACCACCTCAAATTATTCATCCCCTTAATTATTATCATTAAAAATATACATCAATTATATTATCAATCATCATTATCACACAATTATTTCATCATGAATGTACTATTAACACCTCATCCTTAACAAACACAAAAAATAAAATATAAATAATTAATGATAATAAATTCAGAAAATATATATGAAATATATATGTATTAAAATTGAGATTGAAATTACAATAATTAAATACATACAATCAGTGTGTGTGTGTTTTTTTTTTTTTTTTTTTTTGAGACAATTTATAATGATGATAATTAACAAAAACGGAAGTAATTAATGAAATTTTTGGAGCGACACCAACCACGTGGTGGTTGTGTTAAAAAAATGAAAAAAAAAATTATATATTGCATATAACATGTAGTGTATAAGATAATGATTATAATGATAAAAAGATTGATTAAAAAAAATATAAAAGAATTGAAGAAGGAAGGAGTTAAAAAAGAGGCGGGATACAGACGATCAGGTTCACCCGGAAGTCACTCGTCGGTGATGCCAGACAACACGGTGCTTTTGCTGATGATGATGATGCTGCATCGAGTCATTGTCTATGAATCCCGTTTATACATTTAAAAAAATAACCACACACAAGTACGTAACATATATGTGAAAATAACAGACACAAAAAAACATATGTATTTAAAAAATAAATAAAAGTTTGCTTGTCCTTCCGCCTGGGCGTTTTATATACGCATATTTGTTAATGTTGCTGATGACGATGACACAACTACGACAACTGTCTACCCACTTTTATACAAATGCAATTAACCCACGCGTATTGTAAATTTAAAATATAAAAAATAAAATCATTTTAATATGTAATTTAAGTATTGTTTTTAGTGGATTAATAAATTTATTTTAACGGAAATTTGTTTGCAATTAATAAAAGCAATAATTTGAATTTTAAGATTAGTAAAATGATGATGATGAATGAATTGATGATGATGATGATGATGATGTGTGTGAAACGTCAAAGTGATCTTTCACTCATCACGGATATATGAGATTGACCAATTGGTTAATACGAGACTTATTTGACTGTTCAAACTGAGGCATTTGGCTTCCTGTCATTCGTCAGTACAAATTATTTTGTCGAGGCATTGAAACTTTGAGTACAAATGTAATGGCCTGGTACAGACAGACACCGCTAATAATTCTAATCATTCACACAATTCATTCATACACAATTTTATATTCAAAAAAAAAAATTTTCATTTTGCAAAATCAATTTGAAAATTAAGTAAAATTATAGTGGTTGTGTTTGTATACACATTGGGATTGTAAAAGATGAGGATAATATAAAATTTAACGATCTCAATTAATGAGAAAATTGTCATTTAAATTTAATTATTGATAAAAATTAAATTTACCATTTAATCGTGTAAATGTGGTTGCGTACATTAAATATATTTAATTTTGTGCAACTGTCCATGCTTGAACAATTACTACCCTCGCAATTGTTGCATGTTTTTATTGACAATATTATTTTATAATAAAAATTTATTGATAAGCCATTAGTCCATGCAATAAATACACTTTATACACTTGGTCAATTTCAATAAGGTTTTTTTTGTTGGCTTCAGTCTTCGTCTTTTACTTGTCGATCATCATCAAACAGTCTTAATCAACTCATCTCTCCAAATCACCACAAAGTGCTCATAAAATAAAAAATAAAAATCCATCTAAATCCAAAATTAAATAAAAATAATAATAAATAAAAAAAAAACCATTAATTAAAAATAATTATAATAAATTTTTTAAAAGCTTTTACCTTTAAAAAAAAAATTGATTAAAATATTTTATACATTTAAAATAAAAAAATCATAACAGATAAGTTAAATAAAAAAATTATAATAATTTTATATCTATTTTATGACTCAATCATATTGAGGAAAAAAAAAGTAAAAAAAAAAAAATGAATGAATCTCTTGTTTTCTTTAAACAATAAAATAAAATTGAAATACAGGTAAAAAATTTACGAGGTGAAAAGGCTAAAAAGCCAAGAATGCAAACAAAAAATAAAAAAAAATAAAATAAAGTAATAGAAGCAGGCACATTAAAGAGTGTCGTAAGACTGAAGATATAAATGTACATTGACTTGCCATTGGACGTGAGCATCAACACTGCAATGAAATTCCTTTCTAGTGCATTCTACAATATATACAGCAAAATAAATAAAAATAAAAATACAGTGGTGGTGTTTCTGTATTTCATCCAGTGGACTTGATCGAAAAATATTGAGGTGGTTGCACAAGGGATAGTATACGGTCATTGACCGGGGGTGGAAAAACGCCGGCGCACTACAAGTAAAACTGCATTCTTGTCAAGTACGTTTGAGAAAAAGGTCGTTTAAAATGTCAATGTATAGGTACATAAAAGACTAACTCAATATACTAGAAATAAAAAAAAAAAATATAATAGGGGTGTCTCAATATAAGACAGTATAAATTTTAACGTCAAACAAGGTGAACAAGAAATTTCTTCACTCGAATAATTCACATACACATGTGTGTCCAAACCAAAGTCCAATGAATAATTTTATTCTGCGGTTTAAATATAATATCTATCTCAATTGTTGAGATAATAAATGATATTTAATTTATGCTAGTAAGGTTATTTATATTTATAAATTCATTATGAAATATATATATTTTTTTAATAGTTTTTTTTATTTTTATTGTTTGAATGGTTATTTTCATTTTGTCGATTAGTACGAGGGGTCAATATTATTTTATTACAACACATGTGTTTGAATAATTTATGCAAAATTATTTTTAGTTTTAATTTTGTAACAATTGTATTTTATTATATGGTTGCCTTTTGTGTTATGGTCGCATACAAAGAGTAGTCAAGGTTCATCATGAAGTATGCGGATCCAAGGAGTAATAAAAATTTGAAAAAAAAATTTCATATATACAATAGGGGTATTTAAATTGTTTAACAAATTGATAAACAATTTAAATTTGATAGTTTTATATTAATGTAAATATATTGCTTAATTTATTTTTTGTATTTTTAAATAAATAAATTAATTGAAATTAAAATTTATATTTATTTATAGTAAATATTGAGATAACGAATTAAATTTATGCAATTTGCTGGGAAATATTATTTCAAATAAAAAATGAAAAAATGATTTTATAAATTTTATAAAATGTGATAATTATCAGTGATAATTTTTTTAATCTTTGTAAATGTCATACTGTTCGATACACATTGATATAAATTTTTATATTTTGAATTTAATGCGTGGGAATGAAATAATAAAAAATTGAATTTTTATATTAATCCAGTTTTAAACGAGTTTGACCCAAGTGGTGATGGTGGTGGTTGTACATTGAAACAAGATATGTTGAATATGCGTAGGCGAAGATAAAATTGAAAAAAAATTAAAAAAAAAATGAATACAAAAAAGGGTGAAACTGATTTTAGACAGTAAAGTTGATCATCTTGGATTTTGAATAGAATAATAACTTGATGTATATGAACACGCTCATGTGGCGAGATGAAAAGAAAAAATAGAAAAAAAATTGAAAGAAGAAAATTATGCAGAGACGACGGAAGAGGAGTCGTCATGTGTGCATATAATAAAAGAGAGAATATTATTAAATAACGGATAGACTAGAGGAAAAAAATGAAACAAAAAAAAATATATATATAAAGAAGAAGAAGAGAGTTCTTAGTGCTCGCGTGAGCATGACCCGCGCAATGCTGCAAGCAGCGAGAAACGTCGGGATGACTTGGGTCGCCGACGTCGCGGAATGCCACGGACTGTATTTTATTATTTTTTTTTTTATCTCTTATATTAACACATACACAAATAAAAATATCCATATACAATGTGCTGGACCATAAAGTCTTCCAGAATAAAACCAAAATCCACCTCAACTTTTTTTCTATACCAAATTTTTTATTTATTATAATAAAACAAAATATAATATATATATATTCTACCGAAAAAACATTTATATATAAATTTCAAATCGAAAATATATAACAAAACTTTTGAATGTTTGAAACTTTTAACAACAAAGTTTATATAAATCTGATAAAAAAAAAAAAAAAATGATAATAGTTGTGAGAATATAATATATATAGTGTGCTTCAAGCAGCAATACATGAGAACAAAAAAAAAAGTTTAGTAAAAAATTTGAAAAATAAAACAAAATGTTATAATGTATAAATGATAGGACGAAGATTCAGAGTGACATTTGAGATTCTAGAACACCAACAGCAGCAAGAGCAACAGCAGCATTTCATTTTTAAATCAGCTGTGATTTATAATGGCGGGTATATATCAAAGTAAAATTTATTCTGTCCGACTTTCAAGCTTTCACCCTAAACTTATATATACAATTTTATCCACATACATATTTAGAAATAATGTGCAGAATTTTGATATGTATGTTAGATTTAAAAGTTCATTGACCGTTTGGTCGACAATATCACTGTTTAATAATGACAAAGTCGATGATCCGTCTACGGGACGACTGGGTCAACATGTCTCTGTAAAATAATGGCAATTTAATACACAACTTGTCCATAAGTATGCTCATGATTATTATCCACGGATGTTGGATGTGGTGGGTACTTTATTGGAATTAAATATCAAGTTGAATATAGTTATAATAGTATAACATGGTCGGTGCCAATTAGACTCAGCCAAGACTCCAAGAGTAGGCCCACCACCACCATCAACATCAACATCACCACCACCACCACCACACACAAGACTGTTAGAGATCTGACGTGTTTGTTGAGTGTGATATGGTGGTGATACTTTGTTTGTAATAGAAAAACTACAGCCAAAGGCAAGACCCAGAAATCATTTGAACCAATCAACCAACAAAGAACCAATTGCCATCGGGATATATATATCTTTCAACGTGGAAAATAGAGCAATCTTAATTGGGAAAAACCTTTATGTGAAAGCCGCAAAAATAACTTGTATATCAATGACAATATAACGCTCATCATGATGATGATTATGACGATGATGATGCTGTTAGTTAAAACTTGTATATTTATTTTTATAAACAGCAAAACACCCGACAGCGACAACTAATGATTTCTATAAATTATCAGACTTGTAATCCCTGCAAGCATATCTTGTCGATCAACATTTTTTTTTATATTTTCATTTTATTATAGATTTATTTATTTTATTTACTGTTCAATTGACGTCAGCACCTGCAGGCACGCAAAAAGAAAGTTCAAATTGTGTCTGATGGAAAGGCAGGCGCGTATATAAAAAATACAAAAAAATAAATAAAATATATATTATGGAATTTTTTCATTTTTCATATTGTACAGTTAATGATTAAATAAATAAATCAATAAACAATCTATATTTATATGTCAATGATAGATAGAAAGAAAAAAAAAAAAATTAATCAACAATTTCAAGGAAAAATTCATGAGATGAAATTAAAACAAAGAAGGAAAATATTAGTTCAAGATAAATTTCGTTAAATTGAAATAAATATAATGTGTAATTTAAGATGGAATGGATTAAAAGTTTTTGATATGGTATTTCCTTGGGTCGAGGCAAATTGCCATGGCATTCATCACAAGTCAAGACCGCCTGTACGTCTTGTTGATTTTTTTTTTGTTTGATTATTATTATTTCTTGGTTATATCTTTGGCCAGTGTATACGGTTCGTATTCACAAACCAACCCCCCGATTGGTATCGCCTACATTCAACGACATATTTACGATGCCGTAATAACCGCACTATTCACAATATATATATATGAACCGAGGGTTATAAAGACGATAGAATGAGAAAGCGAACAAATAACACACGATGCAAGAGAATTTAGATGGAGTAAAGTTTATTAGTTGAGGATGTCGTTTCGCCAACAATGTCGGGCGTGGCAAAGTGTGTGTCTGCCGATATAAAGTGCGAGATTGTTCATATAAATACGCCTTCAGGTATTTTCAAACCTATACCAGAGTGTGGTCCATAATGCAATTTCTTATCCATCATATTTTTCTCCTCTTTTTTTTTAATGTATTTTTACGAAAAGTATTAAATTGTATTTAAAAAAAAAATATTTTAAATATTAAATATATATGAAATTATGTTTGTTAACATTTTAATCCTAAAAAGTATTAGTCAAGTTTTTTTTTTTCACTCATTTCATTTTGGCCTATTACACGCAAGTATTTTTTTTTTTTTTTTTTCATTTAACACCCCGGAAGTAAAAGAAAACAAATAAATAACAAAATAAATTGGAAACTTTTATAACAAGAATTACCTTAAAATAAATAACAAGATTGTTAAATAAACACTTGGCTAATTTAATATAAAAAACATGAACTAAATATTACTTAAATGTCATTTTTCAATAAATTTGCAAAACAAAAAAAAAAAGACATGTCGTTATTTAAATATATAGCCACGTGTTCATATATGTATACATCCATAATGAAATTATATATTTTGATAAAGTTTTTTAAAAAAAAGGAAAGTTGAAGATGTTATTGAAGTTGTTAAATAAAATAAAAAATTACTATTGGTGTGGGAATTGAATCGGAAAAATCGTGGAACGCGGTAAAACAGCATTCACGAGCAGCACGATGACCGGCTCACCTTGACGGGGTCCTTCCACTCGTGCTTTGGAATGCAACGTGCCTTCTGAAGTGGAGTTTAGAGTGTTGTTGCTTATGCCAAATACACTGCTATTATATACTTCAATATATATAAATACAAATGACTCAAACACTTGCAAATTTAACATTTCATTTCTCTCTATTTTCTATACCCTTCTCTTCTTCTCTTCCTCCTTCTCATCATCATCATCGTCATCATCAACACCACCACACTCTAATAGATGAAAATCAAAAAATAAAATTGGCTAAAGATGCAAATATATAATATATAAACAAGCAATTCAAAGAGCTGAAAAAGTACTTGTACTGCAAATGGATGTGTGGTTAATGTATATGTACACAATACTAATGGAAAGTGACTAAGGAAAACAGACAAGAGTGCATAAGTACAGAAGAGCAACCAAGGATCTAAAGGGTCGATTGTGTGTAATATATATGTGGATTGAAGAAAGAAGACACTGAAGGTCGGACTCTGTGTGGAATTAGGTTAACATATCCGTGCGAATGATCTCAAAATAGAATAACATCTTATGTATTTATAAATTTATTTTTATTCTGACAAATTTAAACTACCCTTACATATCACTTTATACTCAATATACACCAACTGATTGGCTTATTTATTTATATATTTTTTGGGAATTTATTTTTATTTTTTTAATGATGCTCTTCTGGTTGTAATTTTTATGATAAAAAATATAAAACATTTGCAATGAAAAATCAGGTAAATAAAAATTTGTTTCTTTTTTTTATTTTCGTTTTACAGCATCATCTGCCCACGTGAAACAACGAGGCGTTTTATATTCAACGATACAAAGTAACCGAGAAATTATTATTTACGATAATAATATATTGTAAAATATATTTTTTTCTTATCACATTACTGACGAGTCTTTTTTTTTCAGATGACTAAAAAGCTTTTTCATATATTAATTTTTAAAAAATATATTTGTATAATAAAATAATGAATTTTATATACACACAAATGGCTTTGAAATATAAACTGATAATCAATATTAATATAAAAATAAATTTAAAATTAATTTACCTTTTGTTTTGAATTGGAAATATGATATTAGAGAAATATGATCTATGAATTATTATTTTATTACGACTGACTGAAAATCATGATAATTACTTTGAGTATAAGCCTCATTATAATATTATTAATAATTATTATTATTGTTGTTATGTCACTGCTGTGATATCTCAATTTAATTTTCAATTTTTAACTTTTTTTTAAAATTATTTTGTTGATGATATAATGTGATGTTGTCAGGGCATAGTGTATTATTTGCACGCGTTGATGAAAAATAACATTTAAGCTAGTTTACTCTAGAAAACCAACTCACCCACGCTCATGTATTTTGTATGCCATAAATTAACTCAACCCTAATTTACTATTTTTTTTTTTATTTTCTGACTACAGTCTTTCTTTTTTCATATTTTTTGAAATATTGTTTCCACTTTTTTTCCTGTATATATACATCAGGGTCGTTGACGTGACATGGACACGCGAACCAACGGTGATGCCACACGACCTATAGCAAATGTGACCCTCTTTAAAAACCAGAAATTTTTTTTTTCAAAAATAACCAAACGATAATTTACAAAAATATTTCAGTCATTGTTTTTTTTTATTTTTATTTTTCAAGTTGGACTTTTCACACCGACTCTGTAATTTTTTTGTTTGTTAATTAATTTTTTTTAATTGACAGTAAATTTTGGTAAGTTGAGCTTTTTTTTTTTTTGAAGTAAAACTTGTTTACTTACGTTAGCGACAAAAAAAATTAGTCAAGTCTGAGTATTAGGGTCGGTGTTTCAGTCGGTCATAGAGCCCGGTCATAGAGTCGGATGTAAAGTCGGTCGTAGAGTCGGAGTTACGCTCGGACATAGCCAAGCGACATATAGGCTCTCAAAAAAAAATTTAATTTCATCTGCAAGTACATATAGAATGCTCACTTTTTCTCGTATTCAAATCAAGTTATAAGTCCGAGTATTAGGGTCGGAGTTAGGGTCGGACATAGCCAAGCGACATAGACTCTCAAAAAAAAAAAAAGGTTTCACCTTCATCTGCGGGTACACGTAACACACTTACATCTCATATGTGAATCAAGTTGTTTAAATTGTTTCAATTAAATCAACAATTTCATAATGCTATAGATAAATATTTAACCGACTCAAGAAAACCGACTCAATACCATAAAAATTCTGTAGTCCGAAAAAAAAAAAAATTGACTCTACAGAATTTAATTAAATATATATAAATCCAGCTACCTGAAAATGATGAAATCAGAAAATTCATGCGTTCATGATATTATAACATCACAGCCGAAAATTAATACATGACATTTCATCATTGACACATAAGTAATTTGAAAATAAAAAAAAAAGTAATACATAAATAATTCATCGATAAAACTTTAATATTATAATTTAAAATAATATTAAAAATTTAATGAAATATAAAAAATAAAAATTATAATATATATGAATGAATATATATTGTGTATAAAATAAAATGTCGTTTAAAATTGATGATTACAAAGTAACGCAATTTAAATGTAGCTGTGCGTGACTCAACATGTAAATGACCAACAGGTAGCTATTAATTTGTTACGTGTTTAACCCAAATAACCATTCTAGAATTAAAATTCATTTTCAGCTTGAAGCAAGTGCAGACATTGCCGAATAAGCAACGTCTTCAAAAAAATATAATTAATAAAAAAACATAAATTGGCAAGGATAAAATACAAAATTGGAATACATGATTTGTTGATAAAATCATGAGAAAGGATGATAAAAAATGAGAAAATGACATAAACGAAGATAAGTCTATAAAAAAAAGGGGGATTTTTTTATACAAGAAAAAATGCTTGAGTAACTTGATCTTTTTTTTCCTTTGAGCCAAAAAATCTTGAATGACTGTAAAAACCAAATGAAATCTGACGATCCTAAATTTAACAATTTCCGTTTATAATAATAAAAAAAAAAAATAAATAAAAAACCCCAACCAACCGACCCTTTTTATATCTAGAAAAATATAAATTTATTTTATTTTTTATTTCAAAATGAAGCATTGATTTTAAAAGTTTTTCAATTCAATTCCATGACAGATTTTCAAGTGAAAAAAAAAAATAACATAAAAAATTTAATTACAAGACATATCATTTTACCATTTATTATATAATCATAATTATTTATAATAATATATTTTATTTGATAGAAAAAAAAAAAGTGATTAAAAAATTTTTCAAGAATTGCGCAAAGATGATGAAATTAATGGCAACAATGTTGCAGACAATTGTCGCATTGATGATTATAAAAATAAAAATATACAAATGAATAAATAAATATATAAAAAACATGAAAAATAATAATCAGTAAATTGCAATATATATGTAGTAATGTAATGTGACCCCTGGAGGTGATTCATATCCATTTTACATCTTGCAGGAAAAGATCAATGCAGGTATATTTACGTTCGACAGTACATCTTGATAGACGACTATTTATATAAAATCAATTTTAACATCTATAAAAATATTAAGGTCACGTGTAATTCTCTATTTTTTATTTTTTACATGGACACACACACGAACAATGACATGCTGTTGTTGTTGTTGTTGTTGTTTGTTTTTATTTTCTATATTTTTTATTTTCTATTAGATAAATATATAAGCAACATATCTAATTGGAAAATTATTCAGTCAATTGTAAATATATCGTTGAAATACTTAAATTTGATTTTGATAATTTAACATATTTGACATTTTACTGAGCGTATACACACTGTTGGAATTCAAGTGACATGATAATATCAAACTTGTATGTATTTTCTCAGTACACTCTAGGAATTTTTTTTTTCTATAATGAATAAATAAATTTGTAAAATGTATTTATCAACATACTCAAATAGTATATATAAATTAAAAAAAAAAAGTTGTAGAAAATTTATACAGTATTTATTTTTTTATATATAATTTTATGTAGGTTATTTGCCGATAGCGCAATGAGTTTTTTTTTTATACAATAAAATGATGTACTTAACGTCAAGTGTCTTTGCAAACATTGAATTACAACAAAGATTATACGATTGAAGAGTTTTAGATTGAGCATTGATTAAAAGTACCAAAGATGTTATATAAAATTGCATATTTTAATCGGAAATAAAATTCATTTTATTTTATTGAAAATGAATGATTAAAAATTTTAGAAAATTGCATGGAAATTACGGAAATATTTATATAAAAAATTTCTAGAAATTATTTTATTTTTTTTCCCTCAAACACATCTCGTGTGTTAGTCATGAAAAAGTTTTTTGATTACAGTGTATACACTTGCATGATATTACTCTTAAAGTTTATTCGTGAAATAAAATTTTTTTTTTTTGTTCATATGTAAGGGATTGTTACTGCTCGTTTAGGGAATTTTATGATCAACTTGACGGTGTTGCAATTTAGGCAAGTATATAAATTTCTTTTCCTTTTTTTTTCGAAAATTATATGTAGCCTACCATGCGACCATGTCAGCATGACACGATAGTTATTTTATTTTATGATCCAATCATTTTATTCTTTTTACATTTTTCAAATATTATATGTATTTTATAAAATGAAAAATAAAAAAATTTATTTAATACTCTTTTTTTTAGCATTTATTTGAAACTTTCTTACACGTTAATTCCTATAAAATTCAACGTGCTATGCAATTCATGTTATTCCATTCGTAAAATGACAACGATCATTCACCCTTTTTCTCCCTTTCAATTTAACGTAAAAATATTTTCTCATGGTACACACACACCTACACACACACATGACGACAAATCTTCAATTTACGACTCTTTGCAGTAAATTTTTTTTCCCTTTTTTATTTTTTTTTTATCATCATTTTGTAAAACGAGTTTTTTTCTTTTTTTTTCTACTTTTATTATTAAACAATTTTTATGTTTTTTTTTTTTCTACATTTTCCTACATTTTTTTTCAAGTGTTCCGGTGTGCATAAAATATCTTCGTGATCGGCTTTCAAGTCGGAAGCGTTTTACAAGAAATAAAAATAATAAAAAAAAAAAAATATATATATATAAAAAACCGCACACAGATAATAAAAAAAATAAATAAAAATTCTCATATAATCGGCTTTTTAAATTTTATTGTGTCGGTAATATGTGAAAAAAAAAAATATTTAAAAACAATAAAATTAGAATTACCACAAACGATGACAGAAAAAATGTAAAAAAATTTAAGAATACAATAAAAATAGTAAACATATATTTAAAAAAATATATTGAAGTTTTTAAAATTAACAAGCTTGGTGTGAATATCGATAATCAACTTGAGAGAGACCATCAACATCATCAACATAATTTCACGAAATACATAATGATGATTATGACGTTGACGACCCGGACATAGTTATGACCTAGAATACTATTGCCGGCACATGATAGAATATAAATGTGTATATTCATAATAGGGATTTATTTGAATGGGAAAATATATATATAGGATCATTAGTGGTGTATATAACGGCTAAGTAGAATATTCCGTGCGTGGGTCAGCCAATTGGCCCATTGGCCCCTGACAAGGTCACGTGAATCGACACCACGTTGCTATATTATACAAAATCATTATCATTTAATTTTTCAATTTTAAAATAAAATTAATATTTGCTAAAAATATATAAAAATAGTAGTGGGACAATTTGTAAGCATGAAAATATTTTTTTAAGATTCATTTGAAAGCCATTTTTAATTTTTGTGAGCAGAAGAAAATTAACAGTGATATATTAAAATAAAATTGATTAAAAGCGCTATGGAAATTGTCAAAAAGCCAAGGTAAAATTTTCATACAATTATTGAATTAAATATTAAAAGAAAAAAAAAAAATTTCATATATTTTTTTTAGCTGCCAAAAGATGTAGTATTATTAAATTCAAATAAATGAAAAATTCGTAAATAAACATAACTACAATTAAGTCAAATACATACACTGGAATAAAAGTCAAAAAATAAAAAATATATAGAATAATAAAAATAATAAAATGACCTTAAAAGCCGTGAAGCGACTGTAAAAAAATCCAGGGTGTTAGAGTGAACGAACGAGGTAGATCGTAAAAAAATTTATACATATATTGTACATGTACTCGCCTCTCAGATCCTCTCTCATTTTACGACTTAACAAACATTGTCCCAAACTATTTGCTTATATATCCATGTGTTAAAAAAAAAATACTAATAAAACTAAAAAAATGTGTAACAAACTCAAATAAATTAAATCAATTTTTTTTTACTTTTTTTCAATTATCATTAATAAATGAAATATACTATTATCATTAATTATCAAATAATATAATAACCAAGAGAATTTATTATTTTTTAAGTAAATAAATAAATAATGTATAATAAAACTTGATTAATTATTAATAAATAATTTATCAAAGTATTTAAATCTTGTCAATCTTTAAATAAAAAAATACATAAAGATGTACATATATAAATTTAGTCAATATTAAATAAATAAAGGAGTAATCAAGTGTGTGTGTGTGTGTGTATAATGAGGCGCGGCTTAAACGCACAATATATGACAATATTATAATGTACAGAGAGAATTGAGGGCGATCGATTAGCTTGTTACTCTTAACTATCAAACAACCGTGACAACTTTCCAGCTCATTCATCCCTGCAATGTACTTTGATTTAATTATTATTATATAAAAAAAAAAAATATATTTTTTTATTTTATGCAGGTATAGATGAGGGTAATCAGGTATAGATATTTTATAATGACAAGTTTATGATATTACGGGGTGTTGTGGTGGATGAGAACAAGAAGAAGAACAAGAAGAATTTATGTGGTAGGTCACGTAGCCAATCAACGGCGGTCATTCTACAGAACAAAGGAAAATAACACTCAAGTATGACCCTTGTATACAACAACAACAACAGCAACAATATATCTACGTCATACAAAAGTTGTATGTTGTTGTTGTTGTTGTTGTTTTTGTTGTATGACACGTGGATAATGTGTTGGTTGTGTAGTTGTTATATATATAATTTAGACAGTATGCATATTTGCAATATGGCATACATATGTTTATTTTTTATTTTTTATTTAGTACTCAAAAGATTTAAACATAAACAACAAGTATGTATTAATATTTGCTAATTAATTTTTAAAATAGATTAAATTTTATATTGTGTTTGAAAATTAAAATTTATCGTTATGAATATTTTCAATTTATTTTAATTATAAATGAATAATTAATTTTTTGAAAATTAATTAATCATTGTATTTCAATGAGTCAATGGTTTTTTTTATTTTATTTATTTATATTTTGAAATAAATTTTACGTTATTTATTATTGTTGAATAAATATTTATTTTATTTGTAATTTTTTTTTTTAAACACATATTTGTTTATGCTTTGATTTTTATTTTTTTCATATTTTTTTTTCAACTCTTTTCTTTGTATATAACATTTTCTCGAATGCCTATTTATTTTTCCAATCGATGTTTATATATTATTTATTTTTTTTTTCCATTTCTTTGCATGTTTACATTCTGGAAAATGAAAATATATTTTTTTGTTTTTTTTTTAATTATCTTGTGGCGTTTTGATGAATGTAAATACGTACACTTTGCAATTATTGTTTGGGTGTATGAAAAAAAAGCACATATCAAATGAAATTGTTTAATCAAATGCCACAATGTTAAAGCAAATAATTGATAACAAAAATTATAAGAAAATATATAAATTAAAACTTGAAAAATTCTATTTTTAAAATTTTTATAATAAAAAGTGTTTATATTAATTTGTTAAAAAATAAATATACATATTTCTCGTAAAATAAAATATTTTATGATACCAACATTAAATTATTTCAATTTAGTAAAAAGCCTTTTAGCTTTAGAAAAAAAAAATAAATAAAAGTTTTAGGTTTATTATATTTTTATGTATTTTCGGAGTATTTTCTTCAACAACTGTTTTAAAATAAATAAACTTTTGTCAACGCCAAATAAACATAATTTTATAGAAAAAAATTTTTCAATTCTCACGCTGAATAAGACTGCGAACACTCAATTACAATAAGGGTTGAATAAAAATGTAAAAAGTTTATGAAAATAAAGGCGTGGCAAGTAGTCACAGACCAAACAGTGTTTGCATTTAAATTATATATTTCATTATTTATCTCTTGTATCAATTTCACTATAAATTTTTCGTCGCAATTACAATTTTTTTCTTCAAAATTCCCTCTTTGCTATACATATAATTTTATTTCACGTATGTCTTCCTGGTGATAATTATTCATTGCTCAAAGCCATTTATCTGTCATGTAAATACAAAAAAAAAAAAAATGTATATTTAAAAATAGATAAGTAGCATGTAACCTTTATTTCAATTTTTCTAAAATTTATATAAACTAAATGAAAATATTTTTTATTATATAAAAAAAATAATATTCAAATAAATAAAGCATATTTTTAAATAAATAAAATAGGCAAAAAAAGTGAATGAAATTTCTCAGTTAATATATAAATTTTTACTTGCGTGATAAAAAAGTTTTACCTATGTAATTTTCATTCATAATAATCGCAAACTCGTGCACAATATTTGTGTGAAAAAAAATTATATAAAAAAAAAAAAAAAACACATCAACATTACCAATGGTAGATTAACATTTAAATCGTTACGAAATGCGTGTCGTTGCACTGACATAAAATAACTTGAGTAATCGAAGAAGAAACGTAACATAAATTAAATATAAAAAAAAAAAAAAATAAATAAAATAATCAAGATACAAGTTAATAAATAAATAATACAAATAATTGATTAAATAAAAAAATAAATAAATATTAAAAAGATATGATGAGCAAAGCTAAATTCATCAAGATAAAATTGAAAAAAAATATCTAAGCAAATGCTAACAATATGGCAAATTTTTTTTTTTTTTATTTAATTTTTTTATAGATATATATTACATAAAACCACCTGTGCTCTACAATTTCTTTCGGTCAATAACACCACACACAACACTTATCATGCAAAAATAAAAATAAAAAAAATATATATTTTTATTCAGACAATTATCTTGGAATGTTAATAATATATACTTTCAACAATATAAAAAAAATATTATTATTCAAAAGAATTTCTCATTTATTATTTAGTTATTATCTTATTAGTTGTAACTTATAAATTGCCTGATGTAAAACACGCAAATATAAATAAATAAAAATTAATATTTTATTTTTAAATATTTTTTTATCAATTTATTATAGAATTTTTTTTCTATTTAAATTCATTTGCGGTATCATACGAATTTTTTAGATTTTTATTTATCTTTCTTGTATATTTTATTCTCTTTTTTTCTGTCTTTCTCGTTTGTCTTTGTATATATATATATTGCTTTTATGGAAATTAGAGTAACACGAATGAACGCGCAGCAGGTTAATTGGTGCACTTGATGCTAATATTCAAGCAGCATCAAAAGATGAGAGGTAATGGAATATTTTAAATTGCTATTTAATTGTCCTTCTCAGTTGTTCCTCAATGATAAATCTCATCAAGTTGATACTTGACTAATATATAGCCAAGAAAATTAAAAATAAAATCACAAAAAGAGATAAAAAAAAAAATAATTTTTAAAAAAGTAATTAAATATTTTAAAAATGTAATTTAATATATTTAGCAAGAAAGAGAGAGAGAAAATTTTAGATTGTTAGTGACTCAATGAAGCTTTTGAGACATATTAATATTATATAGTCGTAAAATAGAAAACGACAAGTGGGTTGTAAAGTTTGGGGGATGAGACCAAGGACAAATGAGACTCCTGAGGTAGTTGTATCTCTGTAATATTACTACTACTACTACCAACAAGTTCAAACTATATAAAAAGGGTCAAATTGTGCTCTTGGGATTTGTTACGTGACATCAACATGATCCACTTTCATACAACACATTAATATTTATCATAAATAATTGATATTAATTTTATAAAATTAAAAAAAAAAAATTTATAAACACTATTTATTTATTATTTTCAGCAAATTATTTATCAAAAAATTCATATTTTTTTGAAGTAAATAAGCACAAGTGTCAAAAAAAAAAAAGGCTATGCTATTGGCAATGAGGAGAATTTTTTTTGTATTAAATTATGTCAATGATGAAAATTTATAGAGACTAATTTTCTTGTTTAATTTATTTACAATATAAATATATTTATTTATAAAATAATTTAACACAAGATGTATATATATTTATTTATTATATATAGATATGAAAATATGTATTGAGAATAGTGTATGAAAGGCATAATAGCCATCAGCAATATGTTAAGGTATGTGTCTACTCGTGACGATGGCGAAATGCCACAAGAGCCCAGAGCCACAGAGATCAAGTGACTTTTGATGATGGAGATAGAAGACGATAATTGTATATGTGTATGAGAGAATTCTATGGTTGAATATGCACGCCCTTATTCCTCAACGATAATTAAATTTCGTGGTGGTCTTCTGTACTTAACCCTTACAATTTTATAATGAAAAAAAAATTTAAAACAAAATTTATACTACTCTTACAATTATTCAAGTACAAGTTAATTAAATTAAAAATTAATATAAAAATTAAAAACTCTTCTTTTTTTTATTAACACTAAATAAAGTTTATCAATTTTTTTTTTTTTATTTACAATTGGAGTTTAATAGGTTTCAAATTTAATTGAGGTCAATCAAAAATTTTTTTTTCATATATTTAAATAATTTTTAAATGGGTAATTATTATTGAGCTTGAGCTTTTTTTTTTAAGTTATAGTATTTTTTAAAAATTAAATATAACACGTATAAATGTTTTTTTTTTTTTTATTATTTTTAAAATAAACAAACTTGAGAATATTTTTTTCAAGTCAATTGGATATTGTGTATATTGTTTTTTATTATTATTTTTTTGAGAAAAGTACTTTTTTCGATCTCGACCTTTTTGACCTTTCGTTGATGTGTATTTGACCATTGTAAAAATAAAAAAAAGTAAACGAGTAAAAATATAAAATAAATAAACGCCAAAGACCTGGGGTCAGTGTCGGATTTTACGATCCACTACCAGTCTAAAAGCTATATCCCTCTCTTAAATAAAAACTAACATAAAAAAAATAAATATATATAAAAGAAGATTATATAGTTTTTGTGTGGCTTTAAAACCCCCCAGTGAACATTCAATTTCATTGATCATCATCGACGACATTTGTCACATACTTGATTTACAATATTCACACAAATTACATTTTATTTTTCTTCATCCTAAATTCCCAATAAATTATTTAAAAATTTCAAAATCAATTTAAAACTTGAAAAATCAATTTGTAAGTAAATTTTTCTTCTCTAAAATAAGTAAAAGTTGATTCAAAAAATTGAATTTCTAACTGACAATAGAATATTGACTTGACTTGATTTTATAAAGCTCAAAATTTGTAATAACATTGTTTCAATTTGTAGTTGAATAATTAGAGTTAAAATTTTTTTTTTTCAACCGGATGATTATAAATTCAAAAGCACCATATTATTTGATATAATAAAAAATAATTTCTATTTCAAAAACTGTGGTAAAATTTTATGCTAATAGTATTTTGAATGTGTAAAAAAAATATATATTTTTTTTGCCATTATAAATTTGATGAAACCACTATGTTATTCGACATTATTAAAACTTTTTTTTATTTTTTCAAAAAGAATATATCTATACATACTTTCGTTTTATAATTTAACAAGACATTTCCTGCAAAATACAATATCTCTGTATTTTATATATATAACTGTTTAAGGTTGATGCCTTCAGGCTCAGTTTGCGTGCACGAGGATTCATTCATACTTAAGTATAGACATTGAATTAATAAAAATAAATATATGAAAAAAAATGAAAAAATTACAGATTGAATAATAAAAAGCTATTTGAATTAAATAATTTAAAAATTATCGTTAATATACAATACAATAAACAAGTATCATGCATTCACAAAGTAAACATTTCCGTTATTTTTTTTTATAAAATCAGAAAAGACAATACTGTTTCGAAAAAAATATTATTACTGTAATTTTTTTTATTATATTTTTGTTATTCAATTGACAAGAGAATTAAAGAATTAATATTGCATGTTGATAATAAATTAAATATAGCTAAATAAATAAAGCTCAACAAAAAAAAAAGAAACTAATGTCATTATCTTTCTACATGTTTGTAATTAAACCGCATTAATTTAATAAACTAATTATCGACCATAAATTGTACCAAAGCATTGGAAATTTAATTAAGAAATTTATGAAATTCAAGGGATGCAAATATATTCAAAATTCACATTATATCTCGTTTATGACAAATCAAGTTTTACAATCAAATAACATCGTCAATGTCAACTGACAATCGTATATCCACATATATTCTTCCTCACTAGAATTAATTCAATCAGCTATCACAAAATGAATTGAAAATTTAATACATATATTTCACAATCAATAGTAAAAAAAAAAACCTTAAAATAAAACTAAAATTTAATAATATATATAAAAAAAAAAATTAAATAAAATGGTTAAAAGTTGAGTCGCAATGTTTGAAGTTGCCGAAGATATTAATTTTTAATAAATCATGATTTTAAACGACCAAGTTGAAAAAAAAATTAAAAAATAGGTACACTTGGGACCGACGTCAATCCATTCAAAAAAAAAAAAGGTTTCCATCAGGTAAAAAAATTCCAATATTAGCCTCAATAAAAAAAGTAAAAATAAAGATTGCCATGAAATTTTAGAAATTCATATTTTGAAATTAAAGATGAATGATTCATTGAAAATTCAAACTTATTTATTCAAGAAATAAAAATAAAAACATTGATAAATTATAGATATCTAATGATCCAATAAAGTTAGTAATAAGAGGTTCAATTAAATACACAAGTGTTTGCCAATTAGATGCAATTGATGATGGGCGTATTAAATGTATATATGTATTAAATTGAGGATAGTTAATTAGAATGATTTGGTTGAGTTGGTTTGTTCATTCCAACAATACCACACACATATAGACACATCAAAATCCCTCAAGCTAAAATTCAGTAATGTGTCTACATCATCAAGATATATGTATGCAAAACATCAGGTAGGTATATCAAAATAATAAACCTATACATAAAATCATATCTTTGAATATACATTCAATAAATTTATATATATCTTGATTCACAACAAAAACAACAACAACAACAACATATTTTTTCAAATATTATTGTTTAAAAAACAACCCCCCTAAGGTTGCATTTTAATAATCAACACATTATTTATTGATTCACATAAATATTCATATTTTAACAATATAAATTTCTTTTTTTTTTTTCATTAAACCATCATACTTTGTATTACGATTATTATATTCTATGATTTTTAGTACTTTTATTATTATTTTTTTTAATCGTAAAATCTTTTAAACACCGTTATATGTCTAGTAAATGAGATACTTTTGTTGTATATATTACTAACGATAAGATAAAAAAATATTAAAAAATTTATTTAAACTTTTTTTAATCCCAAGGGATAGTGTTTTATTTTTTATATAATAATAAAGTCATATTATTAAAGATAAACAAGAGTAAATGACAAAAAGACTGTTTATCAAAAAAAAAAAAATATGTACTTCGGCTAGGTTGTTTAAACAAGGAAAAAAAATGAAATTTAATTTAAAAAAAGTTATTTAATTTATTGTAATTGAGTTGGTATTTTTATTCTTTCATTTTTTTTTTTTTAAAAAAAAACATGCTTTCTTTGAATAAATAATATAGATTTACGTTTAATCAAGTCGAGAAAACTGAATGACGTAATTTTTTAAATATGCGAGTGTATGTATCAGTAATGAGATCACCATGTGCGCAGTTGAAATTATTTACTGGCATAAATGTATTTATGAGCAAGTGAGGTAAACAACCGTTTGTGAGTTATGATTTATACAATTATCAATAATAAATTTATGTTTTTATACGAATGTTTTTTGAAACTAATATCTATTAAAATTTCTGAAGAATAATTTATCCACGGGGATTGAAAAATATAATAATAATTAATAATTTTTTTTAAATAAATATACATATGAAAATAAATAGTACCCTGCGGATTTTAATTTTTATTATGTTGTGCAATTATGCGCTATAGTTGGATTAAGATAGTGAGTGATAAAAAAAAATATTAATAATGATAATAGAATAAAAGTTTTTAATCCATGGGGATTGGTGTATCGCGAGGGATGCTGGTGATGATGATGATGGTATAAATGAATAAAATATATATATGACGAATGAATTTAACAAGTAGATAGTCACGCCAATATTGTTGAGCCATAGATGCACACGACTTTCGAAAGAAAAAGAAGAAAAAAAATTGTAGTTATTGGTAATTCCATTGGGGATTAAGCCACTGGTCAAAATCCGTGTTTTAATATCATCGACATTGATATTCCATGGACAAACGAAAAAAAAAAAAAAAAAATGCGATAAGGGTGACTTGAACTTGAAAATAGATTAATGAAAAAAAAAAAAAAAAAATTGAGGGATGAAAAAGAAATTGAAAGAAAACGAGCTAAGAATGACGGAAGAAAAAAAAAATAATAATTTAAAAAAATATACAAGACACAAAAACGGAAGAGAAATAAAAAAAAAAAAAAAAACGTGAACTGATCGTCACGTTCACCGCGTCCGTTTCCGTTTGTAAATCTTGTCCTGTTTAATATATATCTATATTATGTCGACGCGTGCGCAAAGTGTTTCATCTTGAATACATATATATCACTCAAGAGAGTGAGTGGTGTCCGCGAAATAATTTAAAAGTTTTGTTAAAGTTTTACAGCGTGACGAAAAGTTGTTTTAAAATGTTAAAGATGTATTTTGTTAAAAAATATATATGATGTTACTGATGATGATGACGATGATGGTGATGATGATGGTGGTGGTAGAGCTATATCGCGGAATGGATTGCAACTTAATTGCAAGTTGGAAAAAAGGACCAGAGTTCATGGTTATATATATAGATGAAAATTGTAACTGCGAATGAGATGTCTTGGAAGAATATCACATAGGGAGTGTTGGTAATGTTGTAAGAGAAAGAAGGGATGAAGGGTAAAAGTGATGGTGGGCAAGGGCGCGGGTGTATCTTGGAGGCCGACGCCCAGATCGATGCTCCCGTCTGAGGTTCCTGGTGCTATGTTAGAGGTTCGTTTTGCTGCAAAAGGGCCACCCATGATCCTTCACATTTTATATTATTATTATTATTATTATTATATAGTAAGCATTATAGAGTTTCCCGCGCAACCCTGCACACAAACCCTGGTTATACTCCCGGGCCCTTATATAACTTAATAGCACATGCGTTCTCAATTGATTTTTCAATTTTTTTTTCTTTTCCTTTTTTTGCATTACCTATTTATTTTTTAGTCATTGATCTTTCAGGTTTTTTTTTTTCTTCCTTTCCATGTAAATAAATTTGACAAAAATAAATAAATAAATGTTATAAATTCGTTTCGCGTGGTTTTGTCATTTTTCAAGTATATATATATTTTTTATTTTTACTTTTCACCACACGTTTTTCTCTCAAAAAACATGCGGATATCAGGACACGCAAAAAAAAAAAAGGTGAATATATATTTATAAATAAAAAAAAAAAAGAATGATTAACGACACAATGTCCCGGGGCGATTTAAAAAGGCATCATTGGATCACTTGACTATTTTTTTTCGCTCACACTAAATTCGTTCAAGCGTAGAATAGGTGATTGACTCACTGTTAAAAATTCTTTACATCACACATTTAAATTTTTTTCTACTTTACCAAAATTGATGTCAGCTAATGTCGGTTTTTTTTTTTTCCTCCTCCTCTTTCTCTTCCTCTCTTTCAAAATGAATTAATATATATCAAAATGAGAAAAAAAAACTCGTTAAACATACCTGAAACAAAAAAATAGCATAAAAAAAATTAGAAAATTTTTCATAAAATAAAAACATTTATCATAATTTAAAAATAGAAAAATAAATACAAAATAATAATAATAATACTGCCAAGAATTTGGCAAGTCTGGAAACCAGAAATAAATTTAAAAAAAAAAGAAAGTTTTTATTCGCATGTAATCGATTGCGTTATCTGTCGTAAGTCAAACTCAGCATGGCGCGCTCGATTCAATTGATAAGGAGAGATTGTGAGGACACAATAAATTAAAATCTGATCTGGGTCGAGTTTGGATAAAACTTCCAAGTAATTTATCTCAATCTATATATATAATACTATGAAATTGAATTTATATATTTCAATTGAATTATAAGTATATATATACAAATTTTTATTTCAATTAAATAATATTCACATTTACTGGATAATTCATAGTCGCTTCTGGAGTCGACATACAACCTCCACTATTATTATTAATAATAATAATAGTATAGCCTGAATTGGATTGCAATGAGTACTTGAATATTAATACTCTGGTAATGTTCAGTTCACCTACAGCAGCAACCCACTGATTTTATCATATCAAAAAATAATTATTCCCGGAAATAAAAATTTATATAATGCAGTTTAAATTTCAATGCAGAACAAAGAATGAAAAATAAAAAAATCATAAAAAAGTAATTCTTTAAATGATAAAGAAAAAGTATAAATAATTTTTTTATTTTTGATAATATAATATAGGGGCGACAATGGTAGCAGAGAGAATTTTAATATCAGCTGCTCAAACTGCGAGATAGTTGTGCGATAGCAGTCTTGAGTTAACTCACACATGAGTCAATCTATCTTCAGCCACAAAAACGTCACATCCGGTTTCTATATATATATTTTACAACTCACATGTATATAGTATTATTTTTTTCATTCGTTTAAGCGACATAATCAGCAATGAATTCACCGCCAGTTTTGTTATATGTACTTTGAGTTAATTTTGTCAAGCATATATTTTTGTAATAATAATACGTAATGGTTAGTAATATTTTGTGCGCATATGTATAGACAAGTAGTGGAGGTAAATAAATAAGGAAAAAAATATATTATTGTGGCTCTTGTTTAAAACTCATCGAGAAATCATAAATGAATTGCCGTGACCTACGTCGACTATGTACATTATAATGGACAAATGACCTTCGACGTCTTTACAGTCCTTTCAATCGTAACATGAAAAAAATAAATATATACATGTATGAATCTTCATAAATCATCATCATTTATTTTTTTATTTTTTTATATAAATAGCTTTTTGAATTGCGGTTAACCATGTTGTAATAATTATTATTATAATTAAATATCAGAATTCTTGTGTTTTTTTTTAATAAAATTATATTTTACTTTTAATTTATATTTTTTTATTTCAAACATACTCGTGGTTACTTTTTAAATATAGGATAATTAATATTGAAAAATTAATTATCGAAAAAATGTTGATTTATTTAAAAAGTGAATGAAAAAAATTATATCAAGTTTTTATATTTATATTTATTAATTTTTTTTTAATTAAAAAAATATGAATGTAGCAATCCAATTAAAATTTTTTTTTTATTTTTTCATTAAAACGTCTCTTCAAGTTTAAATCAAAACTCATTGGTTAAAAATATTTTTACTATTTTTTTCTACTCTTTACAACTTTCGCGTAAAAACGTAGTATACTATGAGTTTTTTTTTTTTTCTTTTTTGTTTAAATACCTCCCCATTTCCTCCCGGTTTCTTTCTTCATATAGTATTTTATATTTTTTTCTTTTAGTTTTTTTTTTTGCCCTATCAACGTTGCCATTCGTAGTGGCCTGAAAAAGCAACAAAAAAAAATAAAAAATAAAATAACAAACAAAAAAAGGAAAAAACTTTTATGCGCCCGCGCATATTTTCCTTTTTTTTTTTTATATTTTCTTTACTTTTCTATTTTATATTCATATGTATATATTATACTTGACAATCAATTTTTTTTTTCAATGAAGAATTGTCAAGTAGTATGTAGTATGTATATTTTATTTATACATACATACACAAGTAGAAAAAAATAAATAAATATTTAAAAAATGAGGGAGGATTATGAAGCCCGGTGCGTCTGATACTTAAAGTTGGTAAAATTTACCCGGGCGTTGCCGCGCCAACATGAAGCGCATGTGCCAACACTTTGCAGGATACTATATAAATTTTTTTTTTTTTTTATATATAATACAAGTTGTGTTGTAGTACGCGTTCATGTTAACTTTGCAACAAGCAGCGCCCACGTTAACTCGAGATAGGCTTCATGGAAAATCACGGATGACATACCAAAAAGGGGGTGGTTTATAATCGTGGGTGGTCAGGGTATAATATTACAAAAAGATGAATAGAAAAAATTTAAAATATAATCCTCTCTCCTTCAAATTCACATCATGACAAATAAAAATTTTAATTTACTCTTTTTTTAGACTATTTTTATATACGTTATATTTATTTTAAATTTTGTATATATTTTATTCATTTATTTATTTTAGCTATTATTTTTTTCTTCAGCTAGTATATATATTTGATGGTTAACATTGCACAGCTGAGTGATATATAGGAAGGCAGTAGGTTACTCGGCGGAAAGAAATAAAATTCAAACGTAATATAGACAGGAAAAAGAATGAAGAAAAAAAAAATAAAATATATAAATAAAAAGATAAACGAATACAAAGTATAATGCAAAATAAATAAATATAAGTGAAGGAATAAAAGGAAGCTTTGTGATATGCTTCAAGGCTCCCAACGTCCTGTCTTAATTTTTATTTATTTATTTATTTTTTTTCTACTGCATTGTCAAAGTTGAATGACTTTTTTTCATCTATAATTATTAATATGTATACTATTTATCATTAAATTAATTTCAAAAAAAAATTTATAATACATATAGAAAAATTATAAATGAAAATTAAATTTATTTATATATAAAAAAAAAAAATGTTGATTCGTAAGATTATTTGAACGTCATGAATTGGCGTCCCATTGACTAGTATATAAAACTAGTATACGACGAGTGGGCTTTCGTGACGTAGTGTAGTACTACGCCGTCTCTTGTCGGGCTTTTCCCGCTTCGCGGTTTTTTTTTTTTTTTTTTTTTCATTATATGATTTTTTTATTTTGATATATATTCTTTTTTTTTATATATTTTGTATAGTACTGGTAAAAGCAAACGAGGGGATTTAAAAGTGGGGTGAGATTGGGCGAATGACACAACCCCTCCTTACGAGGCGCAGCCGGCCGATATTAACCCCCTCTTTATCTTTCTCTGTCTTTTACGCGACTATTTACTTTCTCCTCTTCATTTTACCACGTAACCATGGCAATATTGATCCAGCGACGCCAACCAACGACCGACAAAGCGCCCCGCGCACACATAAAAACCTGCAGCCGCGAGGAGGGTTGATAGTGGGCGCGATCACTATGCCTCGTGGATCTCAAACTACACCTCGAGGCTGAGCTTCAATCTCTACTCCAATATATATATAGAAAATGTAAAATTTTTCTCAACTAATATATGCCTTTTTTTTTTATTTCCAACGAATTTTTTATTCATCACAAAATTTAGCTAGCTAGAATTTTTTTCTTTTTCAATTTGAAAATTTCATAGCATTGTTTTTTGGTGTTAACATAATAATACTTGAAAAATTTCTCTGGTATTTTTTTTAATTTAAAGAAAATCTGAAATTCATTAGTTTTTAGCAAATTTATATTATTTTTTTTTTTGCTTTTTTTTAGACTAATTTTAACGTTGCCGCAGGTTATAATATACGACTAAAAAAAAAAGTAATTAAAAATACCAAAAATAAATATATAGAGAGGTCATGATTATATATTTGGCAGGGGTTAATTTTAGAATTGAATTCCTGAGAGCCATGACTACGTCAATGTGAATGTTGGGTCATGGACTTATTGCCAGTTATGACGTAACTTCCCTTGCACTTGGTTATGAATTAAAAAAATATCCAAAAAATATAAACATATATGAGCAAAAAATAAAATAAAAAATACATATAGTGAGATAATTTAGTATAGAAAAAAAATAAGGTATATGGAGAAGCGACAAGTAGAGCTAGTGAGTTAACTATCACTGTACTGGGTACATAAAATAATATAAAAAAAAAAAAAAAGAGAACAAGCAAAAGCCAAGTGCGATGCACCACGTCCATTATCGCGTAGTCGACAAGCAGCTACAAGAAAACGGTCACACGCTTTTGCCATGGGGATTTATTATTTATTTTATCATATATATATTATTATTGTTTTTTAATTTTTAAAAATTGTCCAGTTTACTATCGCAAATAACACACACACTTGCTCTGCTTCCAGGCAAGTTGAGCGCATAATATGCATATACGTTCGTTATGTTGTGTTGTTGAGTTTCTATTATGCAAAATACATTTTATTTTTTTCTATTTTTTTGCAGTAGTTGTGGCCTCTTGTACTACAAAATAAATATATTTAAAAAGTATAATAAATTATCATTAAAAAAGATAAATAGAGCATATAAAAATATAATAATAAAAATTAAATGTTCCATTAAAAAAAGTATATTTGAATTTGATATTTTTAATAAACTAGCTAATGAAAAAAAAAAAAAAAAATAGATAAAGGTGTTGCATCGTCGAGTGAATAAAATATGCAACAAAGAAAAATAAAAAATAAAAATATATATCAAAGAAAAAGCTATTCAAATTTCTCATCAATATCTATTTTGTCAATTTTTTTTTTTGTAATTTCATGTCTACAATATATATTTTATATTTTTATTCAGATAAAAATCACAATGGCGGCAACACAAATATACTTCCTCATCGAAATGAACATTATATATTTTTTTTTTTCTAATTTTTATTATTTTCGCTGTATGAAAAATGGAATGCAAACAATTCAGCCATACTGTGGCCTCATTTAAAAATATATATATGGCTTTTATTTCTTTTAACCGTCAGATGTAAAATTGTGCGGTTCAAAAAATAGTGTTCAATAAATTTTAAATACATTTTTTTATTATTTCAACATTTTATGATTCTTCAAAACGATGCATAGTAATTTCTTTTTTTTAAATGATATATATACGCAATATATATATTATAAAAATGATGAAAAAAAAAAAAAAAAAAAAGTCAAATAGAATTGCTTTTGTTTCGAGCATATGACGCGTAAAGACATAAAGAAAAGCACGCGCGTCCCCATTTTACGAGCCTCGCCCTTTTTTTTTTTTTTTTATTTTTTTTGCTAGTGGGTATGCGTCTTGAAGTTGTACATGTTTAAATGATATTAGTATCGTAGTGTGGGCCAGTAGCATGTAGCTGTATATGATCATTCGTATATATAAAAGTTTAAAACAATGTTAATGAAGCAAGCGTGGTGGTTGAGTTGCTATTTGACGAGGCCGTAAACGACAACAACGTTGACTCCAGAACACCGCGACGAGAATGTCCCGTAAATTGCTAAGAAGAATGTCGCTGATCCGGCAAAACTTCCGGCAGTTTGTGTCTTTATTTTTTTTCCATATTATTTTATTATTTTTATTTAACTGTAGCAATGTATCTCAGTCAGTTTTTTTTATTTTTCTATATACTGCTTCTTCTTGTTCATGCTTCACGAAACTTCTTGACAACGCCTACTGCTACTTCAAGATTATCACGGCTACGCTGCAATGCACTTAACCCCATCCATCTTTCACAGATTCACATCAAATATTATATAGCCATTTTATTTTTTTTCCATTTAAAATAATATCTAATAAAATCATTCAATCATTCAATATTGTTTTTTTTATTTTCACACAATTTTTTAAATTGCCTTCTTTTTTATTTAATTGCAAATTTTATTTATATTTTTCTATTAATTTCAGTTAAATAAATAAATAGTTGAAATATATTAAAAATAATTATTTATTATTTTTTACACGAGTGGTTTTTATTTTAAAAAATATATTTTTACTAGCAACATGAGAAGAGAAAATTTGTTTAATTCAATTTAATTTTAATTTATACAAAAATACAATTACTATAATAATAATAATGATAATTTTTTTTTATTTATGTTTGTTGTGATATATAAATATGAATGAGAGGGGCATTTACCATGAACAGCACGAAAGCGAAAAGGGTATCATTACAATCGTCTCGAGTACTGCAAATCCAGTGGTCAGTGAATGAAAATGTGCATATATACAAACCTATAACTAGTACTTAATAAATTTAATTTTTTTTTTTTTTCATTTTCTATTTTACTATACGCTCGAGTAAGTCAGTAGGACTGAAGCATGCGTCAATTACATGATATATATTAAAAAAATAAATAATAATTCTATTTTTAAACGAAAAAAAAAATCAAAAAGTCAATGAAATATAATATTATTCAGTGTCGTGGAACAATTAGTGTATATGGATTTTATAAATAAATAATTGGTCACACATATCAACAGTTGCGAGACTTAAAACAATGTTTAAAATGTAAGCCAATATAAAAATTAATGATTAGAATCCGTGTGTGATCATCGGGTTAATTGGATGGCTAATTAATCGAGATCGATCTTGGCGGTGGTGGGTTGTTTGCCATGATGGCTACAAATAAAAATCAAAAAAAAAAAATAATCACTACATATCTACAATCACCTCTCATTTATGTATTGTCATTATCAAAAAAAAATCTCACCACACACAAAGATATAAGTGAAAAAAAAAAAAAAGCAAAAAAGCAGCAGCTTGTTTTTTATATAATTAAAAATAAAATATTGCGAGTTTAGATATCAGCTGTAAATTAACACGTGGTGGTTAAATAGTTGATTGCAATTAACAGACAACATTATATGAGAAAAAAAATTATATAATTTGAGTGGGAGAAAAAGTGGCGTGCGTAAATCGTAGAGTAAAGAGACTTGTGTGGGTTTTAAAGCAACGATTCCATGAATGGATCGACGCCAGGCGCGTCACACGTGGGTGTTTTAGAATATATATACACCCTGGATGTGATAAAAACAAAACAAATATATATATATTTAAATGATATCCATGTGATCCTGTTAATCCTTTTCCACCAACTCAAATTTATCCCACGCTGCATCAACTTGCAACTTGCAATGTAAAAAAGAAATATCTTCTTCATGTATTTTAATCTTTAAAAAATTATTTTATTTATATATATTTGTTGTTAATATTATCTCGAGCAATGGTGTTTATAAATAATCATTAAAAAAAAATACAATGTTCATATCTAGATTGACCTTTTTAATGCCAAAAATTAATTCGTGCAAAACAACATTCCTTGCTTGACAAAGCGTGACTATCAAAATGGTATATCACTGTTCCATATATTACCAATGTCATTATTATCTTTAAACTCTTTTAAATTTAATTATCATATTAAATAATTCAATGATGAATCAAAATTTATTTATAAAAATAATCCAAGAAAATTTATAATTGATAAATATCGTAAAGGAAAAAAAATTTTTGTTCTTTTTAAATTCACGCTACACCTACATTGTAATGTAAAAAAGTAAATAAATAAATTTATGTTTATTTAAACAGTGTATATATATAGACAAAAATAAATAAAATAAAAATAAAATAATAAGGAGAGGCCAGACAACACACAGTCACGCACTCGTGAACATACCACAGAACTGCATGGCACGGTCACAAGTATGCACACCCACTCGGACTTGCATTCATTCATAAAAGTCGTCTAGGTATTAAATAAAAATCTAATATCAACTAGCCTATTTTAGCTTTTCCTTATTTTTTAATTTTTATTATTTTAATTATTATAAAATTAATGGTTTTTTATTCTTTTATGCCGCTTTCAATTAACAGCTTCATTATATTTCCATTTTTTTCTTTTTTAAATTGAAAAATACACACTGACTAATATGATGTTAATAAAAAAAACAAAGATACAACAGGAGTGAAATAAAAAAAAATTTTAAAAAAGTGTAAAAGGAAGGCGAATGTGCCGGTGCAACGGTAAACAGCGGTGCCATTGATCTTGCCAACTCGTTAGGATCGTTTGTTATTTATACACACTATATATATATACTCATTGTCTTAAGAATAACTTTGACTGATAAAAAAAAATTGACATAACACTCTCATCATCAAACAGTGTGAACTCTTTTTTTTTTTTTTTTTCCTTTTAATTTAATATATCAAGACGGCAGGAATGTACAGAAAAAAAAAGAGGAAAAATTTTTTAATAATGATATATATAAAAGAAAAATCATTTGAATATAAAAAAGATAATAATAAAAATAATGATAATAATAACAGTTGATGCATTCACGTAAAAGATCGGATTAAGTCGAGTGGTAATCACGGATTCAACGTCAGCATTCATCGTGAGATTCTTAAGAGTAAGCCGAGTAGGTTTTCATTCACTAGATCGCACAGTCATTTCCAGGAATCAAGGAAGCGAATGAGTTTTTAAAAAAATATATGTATATGAAAAATAAAGTAAAGCAAAAATATGATAAATATATATTAATGCTAGGGGAAAATAATATAAATATATAAAACAACGATTGCAAAAGCACTGTGCAGTTTATCTTTAGTTTTTCCGGAAAAAAATGCATATCAGTTTTTTATTTCAAAATGATTTTAAAAATTTTTTTTTTTTACATTACTTGCTCTACATATTCACGCAGATTTAAGGCTTTTTTATTTTTCATTTTTTTCTACGGTACTCTATCTCATCTCTGCTCGAGCTTGCATCAATGCGATGTAAAAAAAAAAAATATGTAATACATAAGAAAAGCCCAGACTTTTTCAACTTTGAATGAAAGTGGAATATTTTTTTTTTCATATGCACAAAATCAGAAGGTTGTAAAGATGCTATACACACATAAATACTAGAGTAATAGTACAACTGTGAAAACAACCAGCAGAATGAAAATAAAAAAAAATTATTTTTCAAAAGAAAAATAAAAAAAACAACAAATGATAATGAGAAGAGAAAAAATAAAAATACTAGAAATTATTAATCCATGTTTGACCTTGTAATAAACAATAGTATTGTTAAATTAAATATAATATTTATTTTTTTTTAAGTATCATTTTATCTATGATTCCAAGAATTAAAAAAAAAAAAAAATGACGAATCAGCAGTTGGATTGTACACGTAAAAAGTGATAAACGACATGAACACATAATCCTGATTTTATCATGAGTCAAAGACGTGATGATATCGATGTCCAATTCTTATTATTGTTTTTTTTTTTTTTTAATAAATATAATCGCTTCTGGATCACACCTTTGGCAAACATCCAGTCATAAATTTTATCATGAAATATATTTTATGTCTGGCTGATGATGCTCAGTATTATTTCATTTAAAAAAAATTGTAATAATAAGAAAAATATATTTATTACAATGAGATAAATGAATTTGCATGACGAATGAATGATTTAGTTTATTTTATTTTTTTGAGTCATGAAGTTTTAATATCGTCGTGATGATAAAAAAATATTTGCACATAGAACATATAGATGTATATGTAGTTGATATTTCAAGTTGAATTTAACAAACTTGGTACATGTTGAATTGCGTGATGAAGAAGGCCAGAATACATGTTAAAATACGTAAGAGATAAATGAAAAAATTTATACATGTATATGTGATATTTAATAAAGATAAAAGATTTGTGAGAAAGACTGAAATAGCAATGGCACTCACTGTCTGGCTATGTGAAAATAATGTCTGTGCTCTACTAATAGTTAACAAACTTTCTCTCTCTTTCTCTGTCTCTCCCTCTTTTTCTGTGTGAAAATACTCTTCTAGTTAATTTTTTATAATATTAAAAATATATTTTTCTCCAATTTAATTTATTAATAAAATTTTTAATATAGATCAAAAAATATTTCAATTTTTTTCAAATATATTATTTTTATTTCTCATTAAAAATATAATTTCCGCTAATTTTATAAAATCTTTTTTTTTTAAAAAAAAGTTTTAATTTATATTTTAATTAAAATTTTATATAATTTTATTTTAAATAATTTTTTTTTGCAGCTTTAATATTTGTGTATTATTATTTAAATAATTTATTGTTAAATTTTTCATCTCTAATGTTTATATTTTTTATTTAAATAAATAATAAAATCGAGACAATAAAAAAATGAAAAAAAAAAACCACAAGAACGATCGTTGGCTTGATTGAAATCGAACACCATGCGGCATTACTAGTGTTACACACGCTCTTCGACGTTTTGCTAGCGTTATATTATTATATATGAATACATTTTCAGCGCCACTGCTTTATATTCATGTGTGTAGGGTTTTTTTTTAAATACCTTTCTCTTATTTTTTTTATTTATCATCACTGTAAACCAAGAAAAATAAAAAGAGAGAAAGAGAGAGACTTGCATAATAAAAAAAAATAAAAAAAAAATAACGTGGTAATGCATTGAATCGTGTTTGCGAGACGATGGAATATCGCGGGCAATTCGATGAGGGGGTATACCCTGAACTTGCCCACGATGGGGTTACCAACAACGGTATTTTGAGGCTGCACAGGGATTTTACTCAACAGGAGAGATATCAAACTATCGCGATGACTCGATTTCATGAGAAAATATATTTTTTAAATATACATACTTTTTTTTTACAATGTTGCAATATACATTTCTTTTTTTACTGGTCAAATACATCGCTAAGGTTTCTCCAAGATAAATTTCAAAAAAAAAAGAATAATCATATAAAAATTATAAATAATATAAAATGAAAAATTAATAATAAAATGTATGAAATATATTTTAAAATATTTTTTTTTTTCTTTTCAAACACATGGACCACCAAGAAGCAATATTATTTATTTTTTATATTAAATTTTTTCTCATAGCATTGGTATAAATTATTGTTGTTTCTTCAATTCAAAAATGACGATCGTTACGATGCGATTATTATTAAAATCTATCCTGTATATAATACGGAGAGATAATTAAAAAAAAAAATAAAATATGCAATAATTTTTTGGAGAAACTATATGTTGAATAATAATAATAATGATTCATGGGACAAAGCGATTTAATTAAGAGTCAAGGGGGCAGTAATTGGCAAATCAGAAGGGACTTTATCGCATTCGTAAGATCGGCTTTCACTGGACAGGATCGGTTTCCGAAGAAGGTGACCAGCCGCACACAGTGTTTTTTTAAAATTCGTCTCTCTCTCTCTTTTTTTTTATTTAACATAATTTTTTTAATCTTCCCTCGTTGTTTCCACACTCTTTCCCTTTTAATGACTGCTTACTTGACGATATTTATTTATTCACCCCAACTCATTAATTTTCATTTAAAGACATGACAAAATAATTAAATGTATATTTACAACTGATAATAAAAAATTTAAAATCAAATATTCAAATTTTATAATTTTTTAGGTATGGAAAAAATAAAAATCAACCTAGTTTTCAAGTATTGATCAACCCCTTGATATTTATACAATTTTAATGATTTTTTTTCATCATAAATTATAAAAAATATAACTTTGTAATTATTTAAACCGACGAAACAAAAATATATTTTAAAAAAATAAATAAATAAATAATTAAAAATGTCAATTAATCATTGTTTAAAAATAAATAAACAAATAGAATAAATAAATAATTAAAAAATATTTATAAACAAAAGTTAAAAAAATTGTTTGTCTATTTTTATAAATTTAAATATATTAGCAAAAGAATATATTTAAAAAAAATAATAATCCTGAGTTCATCATTTTTTAAAAAATACAAAGAAACGTTGTTAAATAAAAAAAAAATTGAAAAAATTAAAAATATATATGCGACAGGTGTTGCATATACAGGTTTTCTTCCCCTTTTTTTTATTTATTTTTTTTCCTTCACCTTTTTGACTGGAAATAAGTTTGTCTGCAATTACCATAAATCATGAGTGGAATTTACCATCGACAACAAGGACATTTAAATATATATACAAATTTTTTTCGTCATTTTTTTATTTGTATAATATATACATAGTATTATATGAAAAAAAAAAAAAATTAAAATAAACTAGATGCAAGAAAATAATCAATTTATATCAAATGTATTAGTAAAGTGCATGATAAGCTGCTTTTTTATTTTTTTTTTTATTTTTTTCATTGATATTTACTTCGAGTAAATACAGTCGAAGACCAAAGTAAATATAAAGCAAGTTTTCAGGACGATCAGTTCTATTTTTTGTCTTAATCTTTTTATTTTTTATTTCATTTTTATGTACGACAAATTGTCGTCACAAAGCTCTCATTGTACACCGACCCAAGTACAAAAATAAAATAGAAAAAAAACTATAATAATTGTGTTGATAGTCAGTGATGAATTTTATAATATTTATAAACTTTTATGTAAAAATTTACGTCATCGGCTATTTACCTTTGACATGATGATAAAATTAAAAATTAATATGAAAAATATTGATTTTAAAGTTTGAAAATACAATGTTGTAAAATTGGCATGTTCAAAGATACTATAATTATTGTTTTGCTACCTATTTTATACATTGTTGCTTATAAACCACCTGTATATTTATTTATTTTTTTTTTTTTTACTATTTCTTTACATACTAATAGTGCTTATTTTTGACGCGATCGACATGTATATTCAAGCTACTCGTATTAAACAAGTGTATAATCAAAATTTAAATATATAAATTTTTAAAATTTCTAGTATAGACACATTGAGCTGGCTATCTTTATATTTACCTTAGAAAACTTTGATTTAATAAAAAAAAATATAATATTTTTATAATTTATATTTAAATTGTAGAAATAAATCAATAATAGTAATATTGAATTTTTTTTTTTTATTAAAGTGAAAGATGATGAAGAAATGAAAGAAGGTTATTTTTATTATTTTTATTATTATGGTGTTCCAGTTCATTCACCTTGTGCACCTCAACGACATACATTGCAATTTTCTCATGTCACAAATATTTCATGATTAAATATCGTTTCTAATATCTCAATCTATGTCTCAATAATAATTATAATTAATTTATTAATCATCATCATTTTTTTTTCTAATACACTTCAATCAATACTTGATTTATTACAAAATGAAAAAAATAAAATTATTTCTTTTAAATATGTACCAACAAAGTTGTTTAGATATTAATTATAAAATTTTCATTCACCAATTTGTGTTTTTAAGTGAAAATAATATGTTTTTTCATGTAAAATAATTAAATATTCATTCAAATTTCATTTTTTTAATTAAAAAAAATGTGAACAACGATCTCGAGGATAAAAATGTCCTCGAAATAATTGTAAAATGTCCTTCAATCCTGATCAAAAAAAGTTTATATCGTACCAATTTAATCTATGTTTATTAATAATTTAATACTCAAGTATTAATAGTTTTAAAAAAAAATAAAAACAACTTGATTATCATCATAATCATTGTTGTTGTTGTTGTTGTTGTTTTTGTTGGATCGCATGCAAGTTGCAACGGTAATGAGTCATGAAATAATAAGCTAATGACACTCGTCACGTGTTACAGCTTAACTGATATTCATCAATAAAAATATATAATAAATATTTATTTTATATTATTTTTGTTTAATAAATTTTACCCTTATTTATGAGGCTCCCCTATTTTATTTTTGATTAGTCGTTTCAATATATAAACAAAAAATAAAAAATATATTTATTCGTTGTTCTTTTGATATAAAACATTTGCATCATTTATTCGCATTCTTTCCTGGCAATGTCTCATACGGTTCTCATTAATGTCACGCAATGAATATATTTATGTACAATAATATACATATATACATAACATATACACTAAAACACGTGATTGTCATTATATCGAATTTTTATTGATCGTCAAAAAGCAATTTAAAATGATGAAAAGACTGCTAACGATTCAACGTGATAAATTTTTTATTTCTTAAATATCAATTTTGCAAAACAAAAAAAAAACTATATATTTTTTTTTTAATTTAAATATTTAATGCACTCTTAATGCTGCTGCATACATGTGTGTTTATAAATTTCGAATATATACAAATTGTCATATGTATATTTCGAAAGGATCAAAGCTCTAATAATATATTTGAAAATAAATATGAATAAAAAATGTTGGACCCCTGAATGATGATAACATGAAAATATTTGTAGCAAAAATTTTATGAGACACATGAGAGTTGAGGTGATATTATAATGATGATGATGATGATGATGATGATGATGATGATGATGAAGATGATGATGAAGAAATTGGAACAGAAGGATAACAACAAAACGCACCAGACGATGGGATGCAGGTGCAACCGAGTGTCAGACTATAACAATGGCGTCATTAAGAGGATATACATGTGTATGTGAAAATCTAGCAAGTGAGAGACGAGACACATTGCAAATAGTATGGGTTATTTTATATGTATATATATATTGACAATGCAATAGCACAGTCACGTTCTATAAATATAAAACGTCTGGCGAGTCTGGCGGGCATTCTCAATGCACAAATGCGCTAAGAAATAAGATGTACAGACACACATATTTATATTTAAATAATAAATAAAAATTTAAATAAATTTCATATACATATTCAATGATAAATTATTTAATTTTTTTTTAAATATTTAATTGTCCATAAATTTTCATGATAAATTGAAAGAATATTTTTGTATTTTTTTTTTTTTTTACAATTTAACACTTGAAAAATTTCAATCAGGGTTACAAATTGATTTGACGCTATTGCGAGAAGCCGATGATATATGCGCATTTGTAATCCTGTCGTTAGACCAGAGAGATGATGAAAAAAAAAAAAATTAAAAATTTATTAAACTAAAGGAAAAATAAAATTAAAAAAAATATATAATATTTGAAAAAGATAAATTCGCATTAAATGTAAACGAATGGCAATTTATTTGTAAATTTATTGCGGGAATATGTGTATAAGTGAAAAATGAAAAAAAAAAAATGAGGTAATGTGAAAATAAAAAATGTGAGAGAATTGCAGGATTAAGTCAAGTATCATTCTTGGTCATTTGATCATACAGACATTGTTGTACTGATAATAAAAATGTAAAACAACTGACAAAAAGATTTACACAAAGTCCATGAACAAATTACACATTACAATGTATTACAAAAAATATGTACAGAAGCAAACAAACAAACAATGTCGTATGATTTATTTGACATTTTTCTACACAGTATTGCATGCATGAGCAAGACCATCAATTTTAAAATGAATAAATTAGAATTAGTAGTGATAATAATACCCTGAGCTATAACGAGACACTGAATTTTAATATTACAGCTATAAATTTTGAAAAAAAAAAAAAAAATGATAATTTGTCAAAATTGAAATTTATTTATTAAAAATAAATTGACAAAAAGAAAATTAAAAAAATAATTAATTCCTGTTCAATCAGTAAATGAAATATTTTTAAAAATTTTTAAGAGGTTTTCTTCATGGTCCGTGCTTGTCAGTGTGACCTCATAAATTTTTTTAATTTTCATAAATTTAATTTGCAATAAATCTGTGAGCAATTGATGATGTTGATTGAAAAATTTTAACGTTATTCCATATAAGAACGTGTAGTGGTATGATTACTAGGGCAGAATCAAGACAAAGGGACGATCAAAAAGTTGAGGGAGGAGAAAATGATGATGGTGGGGATCGAAAAAAAGAAAACACAATGAGGCCCCCGACACGGGACTTGGCTGACCCACATGCGCGCGCACAAATACATACTCAAAAGGCCCTCTTTTTGCTTTTTTAAAATGTTTTTTTTTTTTTTTTTTTCGTATTCTTTTATCTTGACTCTCGTTCTTTCACTCACGACCAAATAAGCATTGCGAATAAGAATAATAATAATAATAATGAAAAATAATAACTGGCAAAATAAGCAGCAACAGCGGCACTTGGCTAGTGATGGTAGTGGTAGTGGTGAGCTGTCTGCCCTTCAATATGAATTACTACTGAACACAAGACGACAACGACCGTTGTTGCATCGTTGCATGAACCGCAACAGTTTTACTTCGACACGCTCAATGACGACCTTCGAAATTAATTCCCTCATATATTTAATTTTTTTAAATAATAATTTTATATTTTATATATTTTAATTCTCATATCATACATGTCTTCTTCATTAAATATTAAGGACAAAGTACAAAACTCAACATGCAACTACTCGATGAATATGACGGTCAATAAATTTTAAACGTAATGAATAAAAAAAAAATAAATGTATAAATTTGAAAGAGAAATTTCAAGTTGGCCAATATCAATTGGAAGACAAGTAAAGAGAGTTGAGTGTAGAATTTTTTTTTTTTTTTCGAGAGTTTTACACAGTGGGAGTTTGAAGAGAGGAAAACAGACCAAGAGGTATAAGTGCTCAACAAGGATGATGAGAAGAACTTGAGAGGAAAAAAAAAACCAAGAGGAAAGAAGCGACGGACAAAGCACGTGACGTCTGGGTATCAACTGTCCTTGTCTCGTGGTTTTATCTCCCTTCAGCGAAAAATCCCACCATAATTTTATCTTAGCTATATGCTTTTCTCTCTTATTCTCGTGGTATATCTTATCGTTGCTGCCACACATTTTTCCTTCTCCTCTTCTTTCTCTGCTTCATCATCATCTTCATCATCATCATCATCATCATCTACTCTCGCATGCTCGGCTAGAGGCCCTCAAGCAAATCCAACCAACCGCCAAAGACCTCCCGGTGAAATAAAGAGACGATTCTCCACGAAAAAAATTTACGCGATATACGATGCTTCGACAGTTAAAATTTAAAAATTAAAAAAAAAAATATAAATTTTAAAAAGTAAAAGTTTGCTTTATTTATTTATTTGTATTTTTTTTTTTAAATTAATTTTATGATTGAATAAAATAAAATAAAATACATGGGTAATAAAAATGATGATGATGATGAAGTATTTTTCAATGGGTTGGTAAATAATAAAAATAAAAAATAAAAAAAACTTCAAAGAAAATACTACGATACAACACAAGAAACACAACGGAAATGAATTTACGCCTTGGGGTAGGTTGTCTCGAGTGTTGTTAGTTTGTTAATTTGAGAACAAGTTAAAACGTGAGTTTTGGATAAATGGCTTAAACTCAACCACAAACAACTTTATATTATATCTAGCCGGAAATGACCGTGAAAAGTCTATTGTATCAATAACTCGTAGTAGAAAATCCCTCGATACAATACTAACTAAATTTTCACACTAAAAATTAATTGAAAAACTTGTTAAACAAATAGTCATCGAGTCAGTATTCAATAACAATTTATCAACAAAGAAACTTTTAAAGAAAATTTACATTTGAAAAAAAAGAATGATAAAATTGGCTCGTTTTTTTTTGTTCAAATTTAACTTTTGAGAAAGTGGATTGAGATTACATAAGAGACAATACCAAGAAATTTTTATATTCAAGAGGGTTTCTATACGGGATGGGATAAGAGGTCGGCGTTTCTTTTTTGAATCGAAATGAAAAAAGGAAAAGAAAAAAAAAAGGAATAAAATAAATTTAAAAAAAGAGGCAAGGTAGTATAGTTTGGAGTCTCAGTAGGCCATGGCTCTCAACGAAATTCATCATGTCGACTTTTGGCCTTCGAAATAATATACTGGATATATACTCTGGCTTGAACAACGATATCACGAGTACACGAAGAGAACCAAGAGAGAATGACGCCAATGGTGCAGATAAAAAAAAAAATGAAACAAAAATTTACAAGCGTTGTTTGAATAAGGACAACAACTCGATGCAGCAACAACATACCACATTGAGAAGCTGCAACTTTTTGGCGAATGAAAAATAACATTAAAAAATTTATATTTGTGTGCGTGTGGGTGGGTGGGTGTGAGGCTACATATACACACTCATATTATTTGTTACATATATTATATTCAAGTGTATGTATATGGGTTTTTTTTTTTTTTTAATGTAGTTGGTGATAGTTGGTGGGAGACAGAAATGCGTGGGAACCGAACCATGTGGCTCGAAAAACCGGTCCGCGAAATATTGCGTTACGATAAAGAAAGAGACGCGGAGAGTACTCCTTGGCGTATTTGCCTCCTTCGTTAACGTATTCGAAATTTCACAGGCTGGCCTTTTTTTTTTTTTTTTTATCTTACTTTTGCTTGACCGCTAAATAAATTTATATTCAACTAATAAGAATATTTTTTCTTTTTTTTTTTCTTTCCTCAGCTATTATTGGCTGTTTAAAAAACTGACAAAGCTATTATTTTTATCATTTGTATTTTTAGATAATTTATATGTCAATAATATTTGCTTATTCATGATTAAAAAAAAAAAAATTCATAAAAAGTTTATAAAAAAGTTATTTAATTATGAGAAAATCGGATAAGTTTGGTTTTTTTTTTTTTTTTTTACTGAGCTATGTAATTTTCAATAGCTGTGTTATTTAAAATGGATTTAGAAATAAAAATGAGTATAAATATTCATTGAAGGGTTTGATATAGCAATTGGCTAAATGAGCATAATTTTTTTTTAACGTAAAATCGATTGAGAATAAAATAAACATGGTTTATAACGATCCACGAATATAACAGTCTTGGTATTATAAAATCAGGTACATGAAGAGAGAGAGAGAGACCACTGATATCGACATAATTTGCAGGTAGATTATCGTTATAATTCAATGGTTTGTTTCTACATTTGACCCCAGTTTAATCCAATGTTTTTCATATTCAAACCATTATTATTATTATTTACAAAATTAGAATTACATAAAAATTCATTCATACATTACAACTTCCTCTTTTTCTTTTTTTTTTTTTTGAGTGTACATCTTTAGAATGCTCATTAAAAAAAAAATAAAAATAAGAAAGCAAGATATTCTATATTCTCTTTGTAAATCGATTATAATTTATTTATTCATATTTTTTTTATTTTTTAATTACCAATCGTTGAATAGAATGAGGTCATGGATTTGGATAATTTTTATTGAGCATAACAACGTTGTCAAATAATCGTTGTTTCCTGTCTGGACAATATATTCGTCAGGCACATCGCAAAATTATAGAACGTATAACGCTGCTGCACGCAACGCTAACAATTATAATTACAATAATTTTAAACCAGGGACACACATAAAGGAAAAAAAAAAAAAAAGAAATAAAAAGAAAAAAACTAGAGAAACTTGTGTGTGTCGAATTTCGATTGAGCTATTTTGACATTTCGATAGTGTCGACGACAACAACACGTGGATTACATATAATTCAAAATTAAATTATACATTTAAATAAATTAATAATAAATAATTCAAATTGGTTTTTAAAAATATACGTACAATAAATAATTAATTTAACGTACAAATGACCAAATGATTTTTTTATTTTTTTGGGATTGTTAGTATTATTATTTATTAGTGGTATAAAATGGATGAAAAAAAATAACATTTAATAATTATTTGAAGCACCAAATTGTTGTATTAAACTTCAAATAATATATAATTATTAGCAATAATTAATTAAAATAATAACGGAGACGTCGTGCGTATACTTGGAAAAAATATATCACGCATGAGTCACCGCGTGAGTTGAGTGATGACGTGTAGGTTAAATATGCAAAAAAAAAAAAAATATATATAAATAATAATAATGATAAAAATGTGACTGAAGTTGAGAAGAGATTCAACATCAGTCCAGACCAATTGTAACTCAATGAATGAACGAGAGAATGAATGAATACAAAGATATTTTTAGTCTCATTAATAAACAAACACCAAGTTATATTTATATATTCAAATATTAAAATTATTATTATTTATATTTACTATTTTTTTTTTTTTTTATTTCTGCTAATATATCCGTGGTTAAAACAGGATATGTGACACGACATTTTATTTTATATCCGGCCAGGTGATTTTTATTTACATTTAAAAATTAAAAATAAAAAAAATAAAATTCTAATGATTATTAATATGTACACAGAAAATAAAAATAAAATATTTCAATGTTTAATTAACAATTAAATATTTAAATTATTAAATTTTTCATAAAGTCTTAAATTTTGTTTATAAAAATTTAAAAATAAATAAATAAAAGTCATTGACATGATAAGAGAAAAAAAAAAAAAATTTACCTTTGATAATTTTTCGCCTTCATGATGTGGTAGTAGTGTCCTTAATGATTGAAATCCAGCATTAATACTTTGCATACGTCTTCTTTCATTGCTATTGGCAATTTCACGCCTCATTCTTTTTTCTTGCTCCATATGGCTACGTGGTGTTGTACTATCTGTTGTATTAATATCGTTATCACCTTCGTCACTACCTTGATCGGTATTATTTTGATCAATCAAACGATTACCGTTTCTAATAACTTGACCACTTTGATTTTTACGTGTACGTTGATAATAATTTATATTATTATTGTTGTTATTATTGTTATTATTATGATTTGTTGTTTGTTGATTATCCGAGTCTTGATCTTGACACTCGGATACTTCAACAAGTGTTGCTGCAGCTAACGAGCACTCGTCCCAAGTCTCGCTATTGCTAAAACAAATTAAAAATTAAATTAATTTATATATATTTTTTTCTAATTTATAAAATATCATAAATATAATAATTTTAAGAAGGCAAAAAAAAAAAAAACCACGAGTACTGATATGAAATTTAAAATAAATTTTTACAGTAAAAATAGATAAACAACACTTGAAAAAGATAAATCAGTTTGAATGAAAAAAAAAAGAAAATATATTATAAAAATAAATCAACTGATAGAGATATTTTACGGACTGATGAAATATATATTTAAAAATTTATATTACAATGATGTATAGTTTTTATAAAAAAAATTTTATAGATATATTTATTATTTTTATTCGAGTTATTTTGTTATTTTATAACACACAGAGTTATTGACGCAGTGAAAGTCATAAAATTTGTGATTGGCATATGTGTGTTTGAGCGTTGAAAAAAAAAAAAAAAAATTTATATACTTATATAAATATGAGGGTGAAATAACAGAGACCACACCATGCGGTACACAAAAACACACCGCTGGATGCGATATTGAATAACCGGATAAAAAAAAAAAATATGAAAACGTGCTTATATCTATAAATTGAACTTGAAAAAGTATTTTAATAATTTTTATATTGCGTTTATAAAATGTATTTTTATATATAAATATAATATAATTTTTCCTTTGATAAATAAAAGTAAATTTTATTTGAATTTTGTAGAGCTCGTATGTTGCACCGGATGAGAGAATTTTGTGTGTCAGTTTGAATAGAGGATACATGTAATAAAATGAGACAGGATACATACGTGTATATAAATAATACTCGCGAGGTAATCAAGGAAAAACATGCATGTGTATATAAATCTCTGTTTAAAAAAAAAACTAGTGATAATAATCATTTTTTTTTTTTTCTCGCACGAGCTAAAGTAGAGGACCAGATGTAGCCGGAATTCATATCAAGGGGGAAGGTACCATATTCGATTGATGGGCGTCACTATGTTTAAATTTAAATAATAATAATAATAATAATGCACATATGTATGTACATTTATATCATGTACATCAATCGTAAACTTATTGCTTGTGAAATGAAATTAAAAATCATTTTGTTTTTTTGTTTTTGAGATTCGGTACTTTTTGTCAAGTAATGTTGCTTAAAAAAATATTTGCAATACTAATTTTCATGATATTATGCTTCTAGTATTTAAACAATATTTAGGTGTAATTATCCTAAAAGTTTTAGAAGTTAGATTCAAGTATTTTTGATTTTTTTTGAATTTTAAAGTTTGACCGGATTTGTAGCCCAAACTTAGGACTTTTCGCGATACAGATCATATTTGTTGAAGAATATATATTTCCCAGTCATAATATTATGATATTAGGTATCTAATATCAAAACAATACCAAAATATAATTATCCCAAAAGTTTTCCAAATTTATTTTTAATTATTACTAATTTTTATTTCGAATTTTCCAATTTAGTTTTGAAATTTATTTGGTGATTTTTATTTAAAACCCTGTTTGTTTTCAAGTGCTGCAGATATTCAATCATTTGATAAAAACACGAATGTATATGACCAAGTTGATGTTTTTTTTGTAAATTTTAGATATTGATATATTTCAAGTAAAAGATTTATTCATTGCACGTCTTATTTGGTCACATGAAGCTCATAAATTTCAGATAACATTCTACCTCTGTATTATTCATCTCAAAAATACACAATACAACACCAACAACAACAACAACAACATCGTCATACAGTTTACAAGTGGTATATATATTTAAAAAAAAAAAAAATCTATATGCAACTGGTCTGAAAGCTATTGTTCAAAGAATAAAAGCAAGTTGTTTAGCAAAGGCTTGTGCGTGTGATTGCCCCGGCGCCCCCACGACCCACTTTTATCCGCGCAATTTCACGTTGTTAAAAATAATAATTTTTTTTTTTTTTTCTTTTATTATTTTATTGTTTTCCTTTGACATATTACAAACGACATATATATTTATACAGCTCTAACCGGAAATTTCAAATTTTGTATTTTTTTTTTTTCTTAATTTTAATTTTGTCTTCCAACATATTTCACTTTAATTTCCCCAATTTTAAACAAACAATAATAATACTTTTATAAAATTAAATAAAAAAGAGAAACCTTTAATTTTCATATACATGATTATGTAATTTTTTAATAATTATTATTGTTATTATTATTTATAAATTGAGATCACAGCCATCAAGTGAGTGCATTGTGATAAAGTCGTTATAATCATAGATGAAAAAGAATTTGTTAAAGAAAATAATAATAAAAAATTCATGCAGGTGATTTAATCATTCGACACAATAATTCTGGCATCAATAAGAGAAAAACTCATTATTTCTTATCGCTCAATTCAAATACAACACAAACACGTGTGAATCGATTTCAAGTAAATGCCACAATAAACCAGCCATAAAATAAAAAAAAATAAAAAATAAGTAAAAAAAAAAATCAACACAATTATAATCAATACTTATATTTAATTATTATTTACTTAATATAAATTTTATATACCAATAAATAAATAAATAATACTATTAATAATAAATATTATTTTTTTTTTTTTATTATATAAATTTTTTCATTTGTCATTTATAAATTTTTAATACGTGATTAAATTTATTATATTACACGTTTATATATTAAAAATAATAAAAAAATTTTATTTATATTATTTTTTTTTTTGTTATTTTTAAATTAGTGGTTGGTATGAAAAAAAAAATTAAAAAAGGAATGTGATAAGCGGTGGAATTCTTGGAACAGCTGTTTGTATTGTCGTCGTTATTAAAGAGTAAACGATAAAGAGAGAGAGGTAAAAGAGGGTGATAGTGTTTAAGAAAATAGAAGAGTGTTGAGGAAAAACAGAGTTTAAAGTGAGAAAAATATATACATCCAAATGATGGATGAGTCAGCATGAAAAACCGTGACCTTGCATTAACAAAAATAGATACCATAAATTATATTGAAAACACTTTCTTATTATTTCCATAAAATTTTAAATAAAAAAAAAAAAAATTTAAAAAACATAAACACATTGAAAAATAAATTTTATCTTTAATTTCAAATGATCAATGGAAAAGTTGTAATAATTATTATCATTGAACTTTGTACTTGGAAAAAAAATTTTAAATAAATAAATAATAAAACAATCTATACATATTATTCCTCCCACGTTAAAATAATAATAATAATCATACATATATATTTTATTAAACTCGCATTTCATTCATTTTATTTATACTGCAATCTGTGCAATTCAACTCGTTCACTGATTCATCCGGTCTTGTGAGTAAAAAAGAAAAAAAAAAAAAAAAACAAATTTATTTACACACTCATAAATGAAAATAAAAAAAACCCATTTATATATATATATATATATTAATTAATGTATATATGTGTGTGTTAATATATTATGTCTATGTGTATATATGTATATAAAATAAACACATTGGGTTCAGGGTCACTCGATGTCACATGACACGAGCAGATCAAGCGATTCTGATGGCGCTGTTCGAGTCAGTCACTTGATTCAGTTGATGCTATAGCTATTATTTATTTATTATTATTATGATTATTATTAACTAACATATGTATGCATAATCCACAATGTCCGGCTTCCGATTTGCTGACAAAACAAATATACACACATTTGGTACGGTTTTGTTGCAACGCAAACTCGTTGATAATTTAAAATTGTAATACCTATTTTTTTTTTTGTTTTAGTATTATTTCATTTGCTATATATATTATCAGCTGATAACAGACCACTCATTAAACATTACTACTTACATATAATTTATTTATCTTATTCATATTATTTATTGTTATATATTTTTTCTTTTTTCATTTAAATTTAATTATTATTGAATTCTTTAATTATCGCATAAGCATAAGCATTTTTAACTCTTATCAAATTGTATCTTTTGATAAGAATAACTCATTTTGTCACACACTGCGTGTCGGTCTTATCAGCTGTTTATTATTAGGTTATTTATTTATTTATTATTTTTTATTTTCTCGTGATCGATGAAATGAAAAATATATTATTTATGAAATGAATATATAGAGTTTTATACGACTGCGTTGTATGTATATTTTAAGTACATTGTACATACAAGTTGGATCAGCTGATATGCTAGTTGAAAGTAAAAAATAAAATGATAATAAAAAATATCAACAATGTATTATTTATACTTGCTAAGTATAATAAAAGAAGCCGCCAAATAAACTGGTATATTAAATTGTGACGTCAACCACGCAACTTGTATATAGCCACCAAAGATGAATATAAAAAAATATAAATGAAAAGAATTTTTTTTTTTTAAAAAAAAGAGCATAATAATATGATGGAAAAGTCACCTTGATGCGCAGTAGTAAAAAAAATTAATACCAAGAATAAATAATAAATAAATAACCAATTTAAATTGACGTATTTCATTATGATATTTTATATCAACAATTGTTATTTAAATTAAAATTTAATTATCAAATTGAAAATATAATTTTTTTCCATTGTGAGAAATTAAACCATAATATAGGTGAATGAATTTAATGAAAAAATATTACATATTAAAAATAATCAAGCTTCATCAAAAAAAAAAAAAAGAAAAATTTAATAAAAAAAATTGGATTGTCTATTTAAATTGGTGTCTAATAAATAAATAAATAATGTATATGCAGTTAGTAAAAAAAAATATATATATGCTTTATAAATGTGTACATTGAAATGTGGAAAAAAAAAAAAAAAAAAAATGTATATCGAGTTGGAGCAAGCAATAGCAACGTCGTCATGTGGGCGCCTTAACGTCGCGGCAACGCTGTGCCAAACTGGGCGATGATGGTTGATTATGTGTGTGTGTGTGTGTATGTGTATTTATATATATATATAGTATATATAGTATATAAAGTATATATAGTGTATAGTGTGCGCTAACGTTGTTCGTATCCCCGTGTACTCCATTTGGTCGCGTGAGTCACCAACAGCTGATGCCTGGCGCCACTCAGCTGGTTGTTACCGGTGCCTTTACTTCGCGCGGCAACTTAAAACCAGCCAACAACTATTAAATTCAGACCTCATTTTTATCTACGATTGCGTACTATCTACCTATCATTACTCATTATCTTTACTATATACTCAATGTACTAAATAATAAACTATTACTACTGCACGATACAATAATCTTTGTTAATTTTTTTTCTTTTTGTTTTATATATTTAAAGCACATTTAAAAAATTGAAATTTATATTTTTTTTTCATGTATATCGTTAAATTAATTTAATTATATTTTAAAATACAAAAAAAATATATAAATAAAATCAACTTGACCTAGTTTTTAACTCATCTTGCTGATAAGAAAAATAAAAATCAATTTTTTTTTTTTTTTCATTAATTTTCCTCATAAGATAATAAATTAACATTCACACATAATAATTATATTTCATGTAATCTAAAAAAAAGATAAATAAAATTTAAAAAAAAACAGTGGAAATTTTTTTTTTTTTCATTTTTATTCATATATATGAATTTAAACTTGTACATTTATTTGGAGATATTATATAATCTCAACAGCCACGCGCCAGCTGAAATGAAATGAAATGAAAAAAAAAAACCTGTTAAATTTTTTTATTTGAGCTCGCATATACATTTAGGAATCTCGTGTATTTTTCCATTCGACGGATTTCAGTCACTGAGGGTTATCTCACGTTTGCTACGAGCGAAAAAAAATAATGTAAAAAAAAAAAAAAAAGTCATCTAGAAGATGAATCTTGAGAGCTGTGCTATTGCGGGTATGTGTGTAATGATGATGATGATGATGATGATGATGATGATGGTAATAGTGGTAGTATAAAAAAGATAAAAATAGAGGGGTGCAGAAAGCCAACAGATAACATCCGGTGGGAATGCTTCTCTCTTTTCTTTCGCAGTATAAACGAATCTGTCGACGACAGACGCTACACGCGGCCGAACCCAGACCATCAGACCCAAAAAGAAAATCAAGATGTAGCTAAGAAAATAAAAAAACCACGAAAATAACCCAGTCAAAATCTTTTGCCTTATTTTATTTTATTTTTCGCTCGGACGAACTGGAAAATGGCTAAATAAAAAAATCATCATACTCGATTATTTTTCCTTTTTTGCTCCAAAATAAAAAAATTATGTCTCATACAGAAAGATAAATCTTTTATATACAAATCTATTTCAATTGAATTGACTCTTTTACTATAATATTTTTTGTCAAAATAGCCCTGAGGAAAGTATTATTATTTTCTACATGAACAAATAAAATCAGCTGATGTATCTTTGTCACAACAACACTATAGCTTTTCTCAACTGCATTGTCGATTAAATTGAAAGCCAAATAAAGAATATATATTTTAAATAAAAAATAATATAGTTGTTTTTTTTGTTGATTTGTTTAAGTATAAAATTATTTGCAATTCAAGTCACGTTGTAGTTTTGCAAAGAGAAAAAGAGAGATAGAAAAAGCAGGTAAGAAAAGAGAAGTGAGCTAAGAAATTTGGCATTCCAAATGTCATTTTGTAACTGGTGGTATATATACAACAAAGAAATGAGGGAAACGAAAATAAAAAATAAAAAAATGTAATATATAAAAAGAGGATAGAGAAAGATGAAAAGAGGGCATCAACTGAACACCAAGGACAAACCAAATGTAGAATGTTTGTTCGGGATTCGTTCAGGTAGCCCGTGCACGAAATAAAGAAGACCTTTTTCAGAATATTGCGCGGCTCTTTATGTGATGGATTTGGGCGTCTTTTTAATGGTGTTGGTCATTTTTCAAATAAAAAAAAAACCATAAAAATATATATCAACCAAGCATAAAACAATTTGCATCAATAATTTATATTGCTTCATCATTTTCCACTAGAAATACTGTAATTAATTTTATTATAAAAAGAAATTTGTTATTTTTTCTTTGTAAAATTAAACAACAAATTTTCATTTAATTAAAATATAAATTGACCAGTTTTGACCCATACACAATCAAGTTTATTTTATTTATAAAAACGAGTGATAAAATTGTCATGTTTATTAACTGCCAGAATGTCCTTGGATTATTTTGATGATTCTTTCACGACCGGATAAAGAAAAAAATAAAAAAAATAATATCACCATCACGTAGACAAGACAGAGATAAAATATTAAATCCTATATAAATGAGGTGAAAATAAAACAAGGTGTGTGTATAAATCAGTGAAACCCATTCATGATTCTTTTAATAGTCGAGTCAATGCAACTAAGTTGAATATAAAATCACATGACAAATACAACACGTGGTGGTGTATCATTATAGCTATTAAATTATAAATTAGATATATTATTATGTTGTAAAATTAAATACAACATAATATAATATCTCAGACATTAATCGGATGATGATGGTGGTGAAATAGTTGTCTCACGAAAAATGACAAATATAAACCATGATGATGATGATGGCATGATGGTGGTGTAGCATCCACACATACATGAGATCACTTGTACTGAATCACGTGAGTTGCATTCGAATTAAATCCCTTGAGAGTTGAGACTTAGCATCAACCATAACATATTGATGCACAAGTTTTATTTTCAAGTGTCAACATGCACATCTTGCTAAAGATCTTTTAAGATGAGAAAGCCTACGATCCAAAAAAAAAAGCTCAATATATTTGGTAAAATAATTTCCAATTTTTAAACATTTGAAAAATAATTTTCATATATAATTAATGAATATTTTGCGCAAGTCAAATGATATATATTAAGCTGATTTCTAGACGAAGCCAATAAAATACACTGTACAACGACGTCTACATGAACTTTTATTTACCGATTTGTAAATAACCGCAATTAATCCAATAAAAATGTAACCTGATATCAACAAAAAAATAAAAAAATAAAAGAGGGATGAAAAATAAAATCATTGATGATGTAATTATAATAAATTAAATTTCAATTTAAAAAAAAGAATTTTTTTTTTTTGTAATAATAATGCAAGACAAAACATTGAAATGACTGCGTGCATCAAGGTTGAATTTTATATTGTCATTTGTAGCTTTCGTGACGCTTATTTTATATATTTATTTCTTTATTATTTTTATTTGGTCTTTTGAATTTGTGCAACGAGTCAGTAAGTCCCTCGACCCGTTGACGACTACGACGACTACAACGACGACAAAATGCCTTGTCACTAGTTTATTTTATATTTATATTTATATAATATTTTTAAATAACGTATATTGTTTAACACAAACAAATATACTATATGCACAAATGCATATTGTAACAAGCATCTACGACTTTACTGCTGGCTCATTGAGTGTGGTCAAGAATCTACGCAGTAGACTTTTACATAAATTATTTTTTAATTTTTTTATATAACTTGATCAACGACATTCTATATAGTTTAAAAATATTTTTATATATTATTAATGCATTTTTATATATCAAGGACGATTGTTATTAATAATTTATAATTACTAACTCATTAGAAAAAAAATTCGAAAGAAAAAAAAAGGTCTAACTTTTTTTTTTTTTTTCGTAATTATTATCCTATTTATTGTTTAAAAAAATATACACTCGGGAAAGTTAAAATTTTGCATAATTCATCGTTTGATAATAACAAGTATTGAACGGTTAAAAAATAAAAAAATTATTTCGTAATTATTTCAACAATAATCAGAGCAATGACGTGAAAAACAAAGCGATAATAAAACTTTGATTTTTTGCTTTTAATTTCATTGTTATTATTTTATTTTTTCTTATCATAGTTTTGTGGGCAACAAAATATGCATATAATACTATCGGTGAAACATTACGCAGTGACATAAAATTATTTTGATATGAATAAATGCATAACCCATATTATATTTATTCAAAATTCAAAGGATAAAAAAAAATACATGCATGACAATAATATTACTTGAAAAAAGTCGTAATAACTTTCTACATTTCTCATCAAAAATATGTGTTTTATATATATTTTTTTAATGTTTCCTGGTTTTGATGGACATATGCTAAACAGTATATGCAAGATATTCAACAAATTAGTATGATGAAAAGTTGTTTGAAGTATCAAAGGTTAATGCGGGCAAAAAAAGAAAAAGAAAAAAGTTAACTACCTCTGCAATTTTAGTACTTGATAATTTTTTTTTTTTTATGATTTTTTATAATAATTAAGAGTATTAAAAAAAAAAAATATTATTCAACTGTAGATACATATATATTTTTTAATAAATAAAATAAATTCATATACAGCGTTCGATAATTTAATGTACGCTGTAAATGTTATATTATTTTTTTTTAATTCAGAAAGTATATGAATTAGTATAAATTGAATAAATTCCTAAGTAACAGGCAATAGTAAAATAAAAAAAATGCAACTAGATAAATGCAAGGAATAATAAGAAAAAGAAAATAAATTGAAAATATAAAAAAAAAAAAAAGGATTGAGAATTCTGAGAAGAGTCCAGGGTCGAGGAAAATAAATACTCTTTTTTTTTTTTTTTTTTTCTCTGTATATAAAGAGTACATTAAAAGATGTAAACAAGGAGAGTTGGTAGTCTCGACTGGCATGCTTTAGGTTATTTTTAGATGTCGATTATTGTGCAATAAAATGCGGCATTTACGTAACTTATATACACGACGACGACGACGAGGATGGTGGAGTGTCGGTCACTCGGTCGGCTGAGACAACAACTTTTCTCATTTTCATAGTGTAAATTTTCTCCCCGGATATTATACTCAATGTAAATTGACAGCCAAACATTTAAAGCATCAAAACACACACATACAAAATTCCCATCAGCTGTTTTTTTGTTATTAAAAATTTAAAATGCTAAACAAGTCAAAAAAAAGATTTAAAAAAAATATACGTCTATGTAAATTTGATATTTCACAGAGATAATAATTGTCATGTGAATTGACACAAGAGGCTTCATGTTGTTTATTAAAAAATGAACAATAAAAAAAATATAAATGCGTGTGGCAGTTTGACAGTTTGACGCTTGTTCATTATTAACCAACAAGTGTCGCAATGCTTGGAGCTACAAAACGGTCTCTTTTTAAATGCTCGCTATTGTCATTGTACACGCGTTTGTTTCAATTAATTTCCGCAAAAAAAATATATAATAATAAAAAAATAAATTCAACAAAATCAAACTGCTCATTTTTTTTTTTATGATTTTTTTGTCTGTGTCTCATATATGATAAAAAAGCAAGTAAAAAAAAAAATAATTAAATTTAAAATCGTTAAAATTAATAATTAAAAGATATTATTATAATATAATAAAAATATTTTAAATAAATGAACTTTAATCATGTGTGTTTTGTGTGTTATTTAATATTTTTTTTTTTTTTATTCACTTTTTATATATGATTATTTTAATATTTGCCAAAGTCGGGCGGTACCGCCTACAACTGTACACTTTGGCGTGGGCAATTGGAAGACAGGAAATGTCGAATTATTATTGTATCCTGACTTTATGATAAATAATATATATAAGAAATACATATGTATTTTAAATAATACGTGTATACACGTTTTGATTAAATTTGTAGGACCTGATCGGTGAGTTTTAAAACAGCTGAGAGCAAAGTAAACCAAAAAAAAAAAAAATATATTCAAGGCATTTTTATCAGACAAGAATATCACTTTGATTTTTATATCTCTCGACAAACTACATTTAAAATAATAATAAAATTTTTAATATATTTTATTCTGGCAAAATTTCGTCTGCAGAAAAAAAATATATATTGCAAAGCCGATTGACGGGGAGACTAATACGGCACGTAGCCAAGAAAAGAAATATTTTTTTTTCTTTTATTTTATGTGGTCGATATGGCGCCGTGTTACTTTAATTTAAAAAATAGTCTGTCTCTAAAATAGCCAAGACTAATGATAAATATTAATTTTAGAAATGTCATTAATTGATATAAATAAATAATGATATTTTAATTATTAGATAAATAATAAACTCACCTGCAAATTTCAGTTTCCTGTTCGTCGGTCGTTGTCTCCACAATTTCCTCGATCAGAATCCTCTCATCACCACTACTAAACACTGACATAATATCTCAATCAATGTTTAACACTTTGTCAATAATTATTATTATTATACACCACTTAATTATTTATCAACAAGTTAATTAATAAATATTGTTAAGCACACCATACAAATACAATTAATTGTCAATATAAAAAAAATTTTCTTCACAAATTTATATTACTAATGTACATTGTTCAAGTCACTTTTTATTTATTTTTCTTCTTTTTATTTGTTGGACACTTATTATTTAAATAAATTATAAAAAAAAAAATGTCAAATATTATAAATTTTATTTATTGAAACTGACACTATTTTTTTTTTATTCAAATTATTAAATTATTCTCACTTTTATATTTTTTTTTTTTTGTTTTCTTTATTGCTAGCTATTTTATATTAATCAATAAACTTTTTATCATTCACTGTTGTTAATTTATTTATTTATTTATTTAATAATTATAAATAATTATAACGCCCCCAGGGCGCTTAAATGTGCCATATAATTAATTGATAAATGAGAAGAAAATTAAATTAAAAACACTAAAACACACAAAAATAATAATGATATATTTTTGTACTTGTTTAATAATTATTAATAATTAAAAAAAAAATTTAATAAACTTTAGGCGCGTAAATAAATTTTGTCCACGGAACAGTCACTCCGCGGCGCACACACAACGCCCGGTACGCGTTTTGTAATGGCGATCTTTGGCGGGAAACAGCTGAGGGCCCCCACGACGACGACGACGACGACGACGAGGATGATGATGATGACGCGATACTAGAAATCACTCCGCCGCCGGTATCAGGTACGTAACTAAAACTGGCGTCAAACTCTCATATGATCGGGGGCAACTACATCGTTCTTTATCCCCCACTTAATAATCCCCACTATTCGCGCACGCGTCACTTATTCACCACCCCACACCACCCACTGCCACCTTATACTATTTTTTTTTTTTTTTTTCTTTTATTTATTACACACACACACAGATAAATATACTCCAAATATATTAAACTCACAGCTAAATTGTATATTTTATTTTTCTCCCTTATTAATCACACTTTTTTTTTTTATTTTTATTTTTATTTTTTTATTTAATTATATGTTTTTCACGTTTGTTATTACATCGGCCACTGGGTCAAAGTCATAATATCAATAATCTCAATATTTTGTTTTGACATTTTAATTTTTTATTGTAAAAAAATTAACAAAACACTGACAAAAAAAAAAAAAAAAAAAATGACAAATGACTCCATTTTGAAAAAATTTAGCAGGTGCATGTATAAATTTTGTTTTTAGCATACATAATTTATTTTTTTTTTGTCATTTGTTGCAATATTCGTAGAAAAAAAAAAAAAAAAAAAAATGTAATTTACTTACTATAGAATAATTTGATAATACTTCATCCCTGAATTGTGGAATTCCCCAAGTTAACTGATATAATTTATTTATTCATATAAATATTTATTGATAATAATGTGTTATAATCAGTTACGTATGATGAATAACACACAGAGTTATATTGTTATCAAAACATGTGACTCAATTGATGACAAAAAATAAATAAATAAAAAAAAAAAAAACAGCAAAATGTATACATATATATATGTATATTTAGTTGTGTTAAATTATTGGCACTAATTTTTATGTCGCGTAGTAGATTTACGCTTGAGGTGTAATACGGTCGCGCGCGGGAAACATCTGCCAGCTGGCCCAAGTCCCGCCCATCGAATACTCCAGACTCTTTTCTCCCACTTTTTTTATTTCTCTCTCTCTCTCTCACTCTACTACCTATCCTTGTTTATTTTTTATTTTATTTTATTTCTCTTTCTTTCCCCTGCTACAACCATTATTTTCTTCTTTTTTTATTTGGCCCTCTCTCTCTTTCTTTACTGCTCATTCGGCAACGTTGCTTTTGGCTGGCTTTTACAAACGGCACCCCCTTCTTATTATTAACACAAACGGCCAGCTTGCCTGGTATGTCTCCCTCTCACCCCTTTTGTCGAACCAAGTTCGCTGTTAAAATTCTCTTTTCCTCCCACTCTTCCCGTCAACAAGAGCTTCGTAGTACAAACGCGAAATACTATGTACTCTCTCTCGCTCTCTCTCTCTCTCTCAGCGCCCACCCGAGATGTACAATGATAATTTCATTCCATCACCACCCATACACCTTGTCTGCATTTTTCATTTCTCAAATTTTTTTTTTTTTTCTTTCATCAATGATCAGCAAAAATAATATACATATTCTAATTAGCTCGATAATTTTTTTTTTTTATTTTAACCCAAAATTGTAGTTTTATTTTTTTTATTATTAGCTGGACTGGAATTTAAATTATTTTTATTTTTGGAGCAAAATTATGATGATGCTGTTCCATGGGTTGAGATAATTTTTTAGAAAATTTAAACGAATTTTTTCTCGGCTGTTTTGTTGCTTGTATTGATGATCAGATGTGATCAGATGCAATCAGATGTTGCTGTTTCTGAATGAGCAAGTTTCTGCAAACATACGCCATCTTTCAGTTTATTTTTTGCAACTTGAATTTTGAATAATAATAATAGCTAGAAATTGTGGAGAAGGTGAGAGAGGATCCTCTTACAACCAACAATAAAATTCTAATATACCAACATACAGGCTATTCAATGTGATTCATTCAATTCTCAAAATACATTTTGTTTATCTAATCACTCAATTTTATTTATGATTCGCATTCAAAGAATTCTTTGGGATACTCGAGATTATATTCATCATAATTTTATAATTTATAAATGGAATTTCTATTTAAAACGTTAATTAAATCTTTATTATTATTAAAGATTTTAAACTTTTTTTTTTGCCCATTTTTTCAGCTAAAAATAAACTCAAAATTTCATACAACATAATTAAAAATAGAAAAAAAAATATATTTATTTGCTGAATAAATAAATAAATTAAAATATTTTTGTAAAAATTAAAAGAAAAAAAAAATGTTTTATTTAAATAAATAATTAAGTTAAGGAAAAAAAAAAACAAATTTATGTATTCAGAAAGGTCAAATATTTTTAATAAAAAAAACCAAATAAAACTAATCTATTTTTTTTTTTTTTTTTTATTTATTATCAATGCAAATTATATTAATATACGAACTTAAATTAAATTTATCGAATTGCTTTTTTTTTTTTTTTGTTATTTTTCTACTTTATTGTTAAAAATTTTGTCAATAATTTTATAATTTTTGTCATTTCATAAATCTTATCTTCAAGCAAATCACTATATCATTAAATCAAAAGTAATTTTATTATTTGTATTATCAAAAAAAAAAAACACCAAAAATTTCATCCTTATTTTTTGCACATTTTTTTTAACTATAATTTATTAGTATTGACTTAATTTATTTTAATATAAAATCCAATCCAAACTACCAAATAACCAGACCGTTTTTTTTTTATTATTATTTATAATAATAATAAACAATCTTATCTTTTTTTTTTATATAGTCAATTCAATTCGTTTTTTCACCGTCAAAATCTTCGAGATTATAATACTATTATTATTACTAATTTAATTATATTTCTATTTTACTATAATATAAGTTATGCTTAGCTAAATTGACACAAGCTTATTTCGAAAATTATTAAATGTGAGGTAATCAATCATGTATCTTTGTGATTTTAATTATGAGCATGTGATATTTTTTTCTTTTATTTCTTTCTTTGTGACTGTTGATTTTAAAAATATGACTAATAATGCACTATTGTATAAAAAAAAAAAACCAAACTTAATGTTTCTGTTGATGATAAAAATAATTATTATTATTTTAAATATAATTTATTGTAAATTAAATTTAAAAAAATGACACGCACCGGCTTTTTAAAATTTTTTTTTCAGCAGTTTAAACCGTATTGCAAAAATTATGTACATGAATCAAATAAAAAAATTTGTTTTTCTTTTTGTTAACTTAGTTATTTACAGAGATAATTTCATATAATTTTTCTAAACAATTTCACATATTGTTAATATAATTTTCAAGTTTTTATCAAGCCAGTGCAAGTTCGTTTTTTTTTCTCTTTCTTTATAAATTAATAATTAAAAATAAAAAGTTGCTAAACTTTTTTTATCATATAGATTAAATGAATGAATATTTAAACAAGCACATTTCTATTTTTTGAATAGTTAAAAATACATAATTTATAGTATTGATTTATTTGAGAGAGTATGTTTAATGAAATAGAAAAAAAAAAAAATTATAATTTTTAAAAATAATGAATACATGTTAATGATAATAATAATAATAATATATAACTTATATTCGAGTCACACGCCTTAGCAATAGATCAAATACATCTAGCCTAATTGTGTGTGAAAAAAGAAACTATCATATTGATTGTTTTCTTTTTCTGCTTGATGATTGATTAAATAGAAAAAAAAAATAATATAAAATCAATGTATGTAAAACTAAAAGATTTTATCTTTGTTATAATATTTTTTTTAGTCCTAATTTTAATCTTTCCTGAGCTGGATTAACTTTGATTTTTAATTGTTGTATCAAATCAAATATTTTTAATGATGGACCGACTTTAAAGCCAGTTAAATCAATAATTTGGTCCTTTGTTAATGTTAATAATGTTTTACCATCAATTTTACGTTTACTAAAATTGTCACAATACGTTGCACAGTCATTAACACGTAAAAATTGAGCAACATCAAATACATTCCATTCATTTGGTATTAATTCACCACAATCATTATTTTTTTGCCATCCATCAGCTATCCTTGGTATATATTTACCACTCAATGAATTAACCTGCAATAAAAAAGCACAATAAATAATTAAAATTAATTTTAAAAAACAATTAAACAAGTATAAGTAAATAATTCAACTTACATTAATATATGAAGTTGCTGTTCGTTCTTTTGGTGGTTTTTTATTATTATCAGAATAATTATTAATTGTTATTGATGATGATGATGATTTACCTTGTCCAGTTGTTGGACTTGGTAATGTTTGATCTGGTCCAGCTGGTTCTTGTGCTGTTTCTGGTTCCATACCAGTACGATTCATTGGTAAACTTTCAATTTCACATAATCTTTCAATTTTCGTACCCTGTGCTGGCTCATAATTATGTCCTATAATATTATTATTATTATTATTATTATATTTTAATTGTTGTTTGTTATCTTTATCTTTATCTTTATCTTTTAAACCACCAAGTCTTTCACTGTGTCTAATTAATATATTTTTAACACAATTAATTTTATTATTATTTTTTTTAATTCTTTTTTTATTTTTACGTTTAAGGCCACGTGGTGATTTAACTGTTGGACTTGTATTAATTTTATTATTATTACTATTATGATTATTATTAATAATATCAATTCTTGGTGATTCAAGTTTATGATCAACAAGATCACACCAACCAACTGGATATATATCTGGACTATGACAATCAAGCCATTGATCATATTCATCTTCCCAACCATCAAAATGTACACGTAATAATCTACCAATAACACGTGTTATTGTTGCAACACAAACAAGACGTGGATCCATTAAATCAGCAGCTTCAAGACGCATACCTTCAACAAAACCATGTTCTGGTATATCATAAAATAATTGTATTGGTGCTGGTATTGTATTTGTTTCATAAATATATGTATCCCATGTAAATGTCGTTGGATCATATCCTTTTGGTGGTGTTAATGGTAAACCATTTTGTGCACAAAAACCAATTGGAAATATACATGGTGAATTTGCATTATAACAAAACCAATCAGCACCACTTTTATCCTCATCATAACTATCAATTCTAATCATAATATAATTTTCACGTAATACTTGCATAACTGTTGCAGCACATATTGATGATAAATTAAGTGGATCAATTGCTTCAAGTTTCATACCTTCAATAAATTTATAACAATGATGATTTCTATGATGATTATTATTTCTATTATTATTATTACTACTATCATTATTATTACTATTATTATTATTATAATGATAATGATGATTTTTTGGCACATTAAATAAATTATCTGTTGAATCATCATTTGTAAATTTTAAATTATCAACACGTTCAATATATTCTGGATAAGCATCAATATTTTGTCCAACTTTTTTAGCCCAACCAACTGGATGTATTAATGGTGAATCTTCATGACACCAAAAACCATTATCATCTGGTGGTGAATCATAATATCTAACATGTAAACGTTTACCAACAATTTTTTGTATTGTTGCAACTTTAACTTGTGATATACGATTTTTATCAACAACTTCTAAATGTAAACCACATCTAAAACGTGATTTCATACTGTCATTAACTTTATTATAAAAATTTGTTGGTAATGTACGTGCACCAGTTAAACGACGCATTAAAAAATCTTTCCAATCATTATATTTATTTGCAATTGTATTTGGTGGTATTAATGGTTTACCAATTGTTGCACACCAACCAACTGGATGTATATCATTTGAACATAATGATACCCAAAAATCTTTATCTTCATTATTACCAAAACCTTCATAACGTAATAGTGCATGATAACCAGCAATTCTTAATACAGTTGCAACCCAAAATGAATCAGGAAATGCTTCACAAACTTCATCACAATCTGTATTTTCAACTTCAACTTTCATACCAACACTTATATTATCCCATATTTCTGATATTGGTGCATGTTTAAAACATGATACTGGTGCTGCACAAAAACCTGGCTCAGTTAATTGTGGTATCCAATCATATGAACCTTCCATATCAGCTGTTCTTTTTCTACGTACTGGTAATTCATCTGGCAATAATGGCTCATTTATATTTTTATCAATTAATATATTTTTTTTATCATCTTCTTCAATTAAATTTATATCTTTTTTATTATCACAACTATGTGGTGGTGATGATGATGATGATGATAATGACAATGACAATGACGATGATGATGAATTATTATTATTATGTAATGGACTATTTGTTGAATCAGCATGTATTGTTTGTGATTGTAAAAATTCAGATGATCTAGCACATGCACGACTACAAAATCTTCTTTCTTTAGTATAAAATGCATGTTTAACACCAATTGCACCACATTTTTCACAAACAGCCATACCATCTTTACGTATTGGTATAAAATTTAAATCAGTTGTTGGTTGATATGCTATTGGTGTTTTTAATACTAAACCAGGATGTTTTATTGGTTTTATTTTACGATTTCTATTATCTTGAATTTGTGTTTGAGTTGCTGCATTATTAACAATCATTTGTTCTTCTTCAATAAAATCATTCATTACCATATATTTATCTTCATCAACATCATCATCATCATCATCATCGTCTTCATCATCATTCATATCTGTTTGTTCATTTATTTCATTTGAATTATCATAATCCTAAAAATCGAAAAAACAAATATTATAAACATATACTTATTTATCATAAAAAATATAACAAGCTAACAGAAAATTAAAATAATAATTTACTTGATTAATATCTTGAACAATATCACCAGGATTCATATGTTCAATTGTCTCTTCTGTTTCTGAACATTCATTTGTATATTGTTGTTGTTGTGGCATATATCGGAGCATTGTTGTTGGTGCCATTTGATGATTTCTAATATTATCAAATGGATTTGATCCATGAGTAAAATATGAACCTTCAGCAGCATGTCGTGGATCCATCATTAATTCATGACTTGTATCATGTACCATCATGTCTCCCATCCATACCATTCCCAATTCAGGAATAACAGGGATGGAAGCAAATAATGGATTAACACAAACATTCATTCCTAATTTAAATTAATAATCAAATTACTTTTAATTAAATTACATCTACATGAAAAATTGGAGTAACAAAAATTCATTCATTCATTAATAATATTTTGAGTGACAGGAGAGAGAAAAGAGAGGTTGGAATCATTTTGCAGGACGCCAGGCGTCTCTCGACCTACGTTTTTTTAAAAATATTTCTATCACCTTCTCTCTCTCTCCTCTCTCTGTCTATATGTCTAGCCTTTTTTTTTTTTATTTTTTTAATCTATTTTCATGACCCACGTAAATAAAAAAATATTATTTTCAATTGTTCAATAACCCAATTAATCATTATTATTCATTGGTTTATTTTAAATTATACTATTATTAATTTAATTAAATTATACAGGGCTTTTTTGTAAATAATATAACAAACCATTTGCTTGGATCATTCGTTATATATATTCTTCTGATATTACCGCAACCAGTATTGCTAAAACATCAGCAGTGTATTAATTCCGCCATTTGTTGTCTCTTTTTTTTTTTTTTGAGTAAACATGTTTACCAACTTGAAGAATTTATTTATAATTTAATTAATATAATTACTATTAAATTGTTTAAATAAATTGTTGATTAAACAAATTATTTTTTGTTCATAAATTTTCGCTATAAATTCCTATAGAATGTCAATTATTTATTATTTTTTTTTTTTATTTTTCAGTTTCACACATGGACGGATTCGTCCAACAATCCAGCGTCGAGATGTTTTTTGAAAAGAAAAACAATTATTATAAACAAAAATAAATATCTACTTATAATAATTAAAAATTTAATATTATTTATTAGTTGATTATTTTCTTTATTATTTCAATATTTATTATTAATTTTGTAAATAATTGTTACACTTTTTTTTTTTTCTAGGACAATTTACAGCACCTGTCAAATACAAAAAAATAATAAACAAATAAATATGCGAAAAAAAAAAAAAAAACACATGTGTCAAATATAAAAACAAAACATGGTAAAAATATACAGGTAGGTCCATGCGCATACGTTTTTTTAGGCCAATAAGAAGTTGACCATTGCCATATTGTAAATTGATTTATTTAAATTAAATTAAAATACATATTAAAGATGATTTCAATAGAAGATGAAAATAATAAAAATACATAAACATTATGATATTATATAAAAAAAATTACATAAGTTTTGTTACATATTTTTAACTTATTTTGCTTTTTTTTTATCTTCTATAATTTGCTTATTAAAACTCTGACAAATGTACGTAATGTATATAAACATTGTATTGCATCCAGTGCAATATTTATATTGTTCTTTTATAACTTCTAGTTTGTTAACTAAATATGTAAAATTTCTTTTTTATTTTTCAAATTGTTTTTTTAAAATAAATTCAATTTCTAATTGTTTTGCAACATTATAAATATAGAATTATAAATAATATTTTTAAAGTTTTTATTTATGATTAATTAACTTTTAAGCATGCTACAAATAATTAATATACAACAATAATAATATAAACACAATTTACAACATGCAAACAAAAAATCAAATTATGTCCGAAACATACCTGTATATTTCTACCATGAAAACAAAATATGTTTTAAATATAAACAAACACAAAAATATAAAATTCAAATTAATTACTCAATATGGCGCCAATTTAACAAAAGTGCAAAAGTGTACTTTGGAATGGAATTATTCTATATATTTTGCTATATTTACAAATTAAATTATTATTATTGTTGTTATTTAATTTATTCTGATGATCATTGATCATTGATAATGATAGTTCAAAGTGTTACAACAACAAAGTATCAAGATAATCAACATAATCAGCAATAAATTAAAAATATAAATTAAATTTCAAGTAAGTTGACCAGTTTAAGTTGTAAAACAAGGTTATACATAATCAACATTAATAATATATATTTATTTATTAAATAACAATTAAAGGTAACAAGCTGACTGACAAGCAAATGAACATGTTGGATGAAAAAAAAGAATTTGAATTAGCAGTACCATGGGGTCAAATATCGGCAATTGCTTGGGGCTCATCACAAGACAAACCAGTTCTAGTTGTTCATGGTACAATGGACAATGCTGGTTCATTTACACGACTAATAAAACATTTACCAAAAAATTATTATTACGTTGCTATTGATTTACCAGGTCATGGAAAATCATCTCACTATCCACAAGGAACAAATTTAGATTTTTTTAATTATGTTCTATCAGTACGTTATGTTATTGAACAATTAAAATGGACTAAATGTTTTTACATTGGTCATAGTTTTGGTGGACAACTTGGTATTATGTTATCAATATTTCATCCAGGAATAATTGAAAGAATCATAACAATTGATGCACTTGTATCAAAAATAGCTGATGATAATTTACTCCCTGAAAGAATTAAATTCATTCAAGAAGCAACAATATTTACAATGAACAAAAAACAGCCAACATTATATACAAAAGAACAAATTTTAAATGCATTATTAAATCGTCGTGATTTTAAATTAAATATTCATGCTGCTGAAGCATTATTTGATCGTGCAACAACAAAAATTGATAATTTATATAAATTAAATCGTGATCCACGTATGAGAGCAAGTGTAACAACATTATTTAATTTTCAACAATTATCAAGTATATTAAAAAAACTTGAAATACCAACACTTCTTATTGTTGCTAAAGAATCATGGTATGATCTTTGGAATGAACGTGATGTACTTGTTAATTATCAGAAATTATTGGGTAACAAATTAACAACTATTCATGTTGAGGGTAATCATGATGTACATAATAATAATCCTGAAATTGTTGCACCACATGTAACAAAATTTTTTAATGATGCCAAAAGTAAATTATAAATTTTAATTGTATTATTTTTATTATATAAATTTAAAATGTTTTATTGGTTGTTGATAATGGTGGTACACAGGTATTTATCCTTTGACGTGTATCATGATGATGATGATGATGATGATGTAACTGTATTTTTGTACTTTGATCGGTTGTATTTTATAGATGCATGATTAAGCATTAAAAAAGATCAGATAAAGTATTGTTAAACTGTTGAGATATATATATTAAATTGTAAAATTATTGTTAAAAATAAAAATGTTGATAATACGTGAGAAAAAAGAATTAACATTTACAGTACCTTGGGGTAAAATTAGTGGTGTTGCCTGGGGTAATGATCAGCATCAACGTGTACTTTTGGTACATGGTACAATGGACAATGCAGATTCATTTGCAAGATTAATTCAACGTCTTCCTGGTGATTATTATTTTGTTGCTATTGATTTACCAGGTCATGGTAAATCATCACATTATCCACAAGGATTAAATTTGGATTTTTACAATTACGTTCTGGCTGTTCGATTTGTGCTGGATCAATTAAATTGGAGCAGCTGTATTTACATTGGTCATAGTTTTGGTGGTGTTATTGGAATAATGTTTTCAATAATATTTCCTAATTATTTACAGCGTATTGTATCAATTGATATATTATTTTCAAAAATAATACCAAATGATAAACTTGTTGAAAGAATAAAACTTGTAAATAATGATACAATATTTTACATGAAAAAAAATACATCAAATTTATTAACAAAAGAACAGATAATAGATGCATTTAAAAATAAAAGAATTTTTAGTCTAAATGATGAAGCAGCTGATGCAATATTTGATCGTGCAACAACTAAAATTACTGATGATAAATATAAATTAAATCGTGACAGTAGATTACGACCACTTGTATTACCATTTACAAATTTAAATCAAACACTTGAATTTGCTGATAAAATTAATGTACCAATACTTTTAATATTAGCTAAAAATTCATGGTTTGATTATTCAAATGAACGTGATGTTTTAAAATTGTATCAAGATAAATTAGGTAATCATTTGACAACCATTGAAGTTGATGGCAATCATGACGTTCACAACAATAATCCAGATCTGGTTGCTCCATTTATATTAAAATTTCTAATTAAAAACAAACTTTAATTTATATAAAAAATAATTTAATTATCTCCTTTTTTTTTTTTTTTATAAGTGGGTATTATTATTATTATTATAAATAATATTTGTTAAATAATTGACATGTTTTTATGGCATAATGTGAGGTAATTTGTGTAAATAACAATTTTTTTTTAACCTAAAAAATACATAAATTAATCAGTAGACAATTTATTATATTTTTATTACGTAAATGTTGATATTAAATTAGTTGTACAAGTATATAAATGAATTTAAAACGTGTATGGCTTTTTGACAGCTTGGTTTGTTTTGTAAATAAACTGTGTCTCTCTCTGTTTCTCTTTTTCTTTCTCTCTCAATATTAACATTCAACATGGAGGATCTTCCTTGAAAATAAATGAAAATTTTGGAGCTTGATTTGATTTTTTAACTTGAAAATAATAATTATGCCTGACAACAATGAATTAAATTATTCACACAGAATATATCATAATGATCCAATTAAATTTAAAAATTTAATAAACAAACAAGTCAAAGTAGTTGCTAAAGATTCAAGTGTTCATCATGGTATTTTATACACAGTTGATCCAGTATCAGAAAGGTTAGTTGATGTAAATTTATTTGCTCAAAATCATAATAAACAAAATAATTGTTTTTTTTCAGTATAATATTAATTGAACCAGTAAATAATGGAACATACAAAGCAAACATAATTGTTGGTCATTCTGTTGAAAGTATGGACATATCAACATGTGATGAATCAATTGATACTAAACTTCCTGATTTTTTTATAAAAAAAAATAAAATATTATCAGATGATGAATTATTAATAAAAAAAGAATTAATTAAAAATTTATTAATTGAAAATCGTTTTCCAGTTGAAGAAAATAATAATGGTATATTAAAAATTCATGGAATGTTGTCAATTCATCCACCATATGATTTTGATGACTGTTTTTGTACAAATCCAATTATTATGACAAGAATACACAAAATACTAACACAAGTGTCAAGCTAATTATTATTAAGATAATAATAGTTAAGATATAATGATTAATGAAATATAAAATAATCATGATTCATAATTAAAGTGTGATATTTATTTATTTATTTATTTATTTATTTATTTTTAAATAACAATTCTGGAATAATAATTCATAGTTATTTGTACTGTTAAACATGTACTTGAGCTAATTAATATTGTTAAATATTAAATATGCTTTTTTGATAAATAAATATTCATAACGTTTATTTGAATGCACTCGAAATAATTTGTTTGGGTAATAGTAATTATGTAAATACATTGATTTCATTGAAATTTAATTTTTAATAAAAGTAATTTTAAAAAGAGTGCTTTCTTTATATTAATAATATTGGTTTGAAATACCTTCAAATTAATTAAGAAAAAATTATCCATAATGTTGGGAATAAAATAATTCATTGTTGTTAGAAATTAAATTATTTTTTTTTTAATCAATCTCGTCGGATTCTAAAAACCCTTCAGCTGGAGCTAAATAAATAAATGAAAAATTGAAGATAATAAATATACATTAAAGAGATAAAAAAAATATAAATTCTTAACACTTACGTGGACAAATTGGAGGAACAATTGATAATAAACCATTTTCTGGTAAGTCAGCTTTCTCAACAGCTGGCTCATTACCATTTTTAAAATACAATTTTTGCCTGACAAAAAAAATAAATTATATTATTTAAAACTGAACAATGAGTATATTTTTTTATAAAATAAAAAATAAATACTAAAACTTACTTATTATCCTTAAATACAATCCAATAAAATGTATTATTAAATGCTACTAAATTGTCAATGTATTCTGGAATTGTTGCAATGTGAATGATGTCAAATTGTCCTAATGGACGTTCAAACGTACCAATGCTAGCAAAATCTGAATAATTAAAAATTAAAAATTAATAAATTTCTATTGTTTTTTTATATTGAAATTGATATAGGTAGGTATATATATTAATAAAAGATACTTACACAAATGAGACTGTCCATCAAAATAATCAACCCAACACAATTTATCAGTTATATAATCGATAGTAAAATCCCATATCTTTTGAAAAGTTATTTTAGGCGGAAATAGTAATTTTACAGTACTATTTGGTGAATTAGAAGTATACCAAAGAGAATGATGAGATGAGAAAAATAGTTCGCTGAAAAAAAAAAAATTAATAATAAAAAATTGATGTATTATTTATTTTTTAACTCACTTGTGATTTGGATAAGCTTTAATTTTTTTCATAGCAGTTTCACTAGTAGGATTAATAATGTATTCTGATTTTTCAAATGATTCATCTGTAACTTTTATTGAAAATTTATCATCATTGTGAGTGTATTTAACCCAATATATTTTTCCTGTCTTATAGTCTGATGTAATTGATGTTGCATTATCAAACATATCCTTAATTTGATTAGTTCTTTCAAATTTGCCACTTTTATCATAGCGTATGACTTCAAGCATTTGTTTCATATCATATATTTCTACAAAATAAATTTTTTTTTTTTATAGTAATTGAAAAAAAAAAAAATAGAAATTTTTTTCTAAAATATAAATTATATTTACTTTTGTAATTGTTGTATTTCAAAATATAAATATTATCATCTGAACATGTAGAAGTAAAATCATTCGTATATTCAAAACTTTTAGGAAGTGTTGAATAATCTTCAATTTGATACTCTGATAAGCTTAAGCTTACATTATCTGCAAAATCTTGTGATGTGAAAATTTTGCTGTCAGTTACAAGTAATAAAACATCTGAAATTAAAAAAAATAATAATAACATTTTTAAATATTTTTTTAATTATAAACAAATGATAATAAATTTTAAAAATTTATGTTTTTTCAAAATATTAATTTTAAAATTATGCTAAATATAAAAAAAATAAATATTTTTTTAGATAAAATCAGTTATATATTATTTGAAGTAAAAATAAAAAATGTTACTTACTTTGATCATCTGATAATGCTGTCTGCTGATTATCATTCTGAAATTATAATTATAAATTTATGTTTCAATTATTAATTCATTAAAATTTTCAAGTTTTTGTATTTTTCAATTAATGATTATTCATAAGTTGTTGCTTTGATTAATTTGTATGTATTTTCAATTGTAAAAAATAATAGCTATTATATAATGTAAATCATTCAATAAAAGAAAAAAAAAAAAAAGTCTGCATTGCCACGTTTCTTTTTTTTTTTTTGAAGAGCTGCATTATTGTAGTAATTGAAATTTACAAAAATATTCATAAATAAGTACTTGACGTACTTATACAAGTTGAAGAATATAAATTTACGAAAATAAATTTACATATATATATTGAGACCGCGATATATCATTTTAAAAAAAACAATTATATTATTTTTATTACAAAAAAAATTAATACCACTCATTCAATTTGAAAATATAAATTATAATATATATTTTTAGTTTAAAGTTAATTTTGTAAAATTTATATTCAACAGAATAATGTCATTGCGAATATTATTTATTGGAATAATAATTATCATTATAAAACTTACTTGTTTTGGTGTATCAATTTCAGTACTCGAGTGAGGAACTTTGTTATTTTTTGCACCATTCTTCTGAGCAGCTGTAGTTGAATGAAAATTGAAATAAAAAAAAATTTTAATAATTTGATAATCAATAAATATTCATTAAAATATATGAAAAAATATAAATTCTTGTTACTCACGTGGACAAACTGAAGGAACAATAGAGTAATGAACAAATGTGAAATATTCAGCTTTTTTAACAGCTGCCTCATTACCATTTTTAAAGTACAAATTATACCTGCGTGAAAAGAATAAATAATATTATTTAAAACTAATCAATAAGTACATTTTTTTATAAAATAAAAAATAAATATTAAAACGCACCCATAATTATCACTAGTAGTCCAATAATATGTATTATTAAATGCTAAGAGAGTTTTGATGTATGTTGGAAATTTTTCAATTGTAACGATGTCCGTTGTATTTAATGGACGATCAAGAGTACCAATAACAACACAATCTGAATAGTTAAAAATTAAAAATTTATAAATTTCAATGATTTTTTTATATTGAATATAGATATAATAATAATAAAAAATATTTACATAAATAAAAATCATTATTCAACCTTTCAATCCAACACAATTTATCAGTTATATAATCAATAGTAAAATCAATTATAAATTGAAAACTCACTTCAGACGAAAATAGTAAATTTGCAGTACTATTCGGTGAGTTAGAAGCATACCAAAAATGTTCAATAGATGAGAAAAATATTTTCCTGATAAAAAAAAAAGATATGCAAACTCATTAATTACATATACATATTTTTATTCATTTTTTCTTTTTTTACTCACCTGCGTTTTGGATCAGCTCGAAGATTTCGCATAAACTGATTACTAGGATGAATAACGTATTCTGATTTTTCAAATGATTCATCTGTAACTTTTATTGAATATTCACCACTGTGATCATGGTCAATCCAATATATTTTGCCTGTCTTATAGTCTGATGTAAGTGATCTTGCATGATCAAACATACCCTTAATTTGATTAACTCTTTCAAATGTGCCATTTTTATTATAGCGTATTACATCGAGCTCTTGTATCATATCATGTATTCCTACAAAATTAATAATTTTTCTTATAATAGTAGTAAAAAAAAACAAAAAAAAAATATATATATAAATTTTTTTTTAAAACATATATATTATATTTGATTGCTTATATATACATTACCATTGCATTTCAAAATATAAATATTATCTATACAAGTAGACGTAAAATGTCTCACAAGGCGAAAATTATCAAAATCCTTTCTATGATTTTCAATTTCAAACTCTGACGTGGTTACACTTTTTGTAGAATATTGTGATTTGAAAATTTCGCTGTCAGTTACGATTAATAAATAATTTGTTGAGTCATCTAAAATATGAAAGAAAAATTAATCATAATAATATTTTTTAAATATTTTTTTTATTGTAAACAAACGATAAAAAATTTTAATATTAATGGTTTTTTGGAAATATAAATTTAAAAATTTATTGGGCTAAATATAAATATTTTTTTAGATAAAATTAGTTATATATTAATTATAAAGTAAAAATAAAAAATGTTACTTACGTTGGTTATCTGATAATTCTAGCTGCTGATTATCATTCTGAAATTATAATAATTATAAATTTATGTTTCAATTATTATTTATTAAAATATTTTCAAGTTTTTGTATTTTTCAATTAATAATTATTCATAAGTTGTTGCTTTGATTAATTCGTACGTATTTTCAATTGTAAAAAATAATAGCTATATTATAATGTAAATCATTCAATAAAAGAAAAAAAAAAAAAGGTCACGTGATGATGCCTTGACGCACTATCACAATTATTAATATACGGAAATATATTTGAAAATAAATTTAGATATATTGAGACCGCGATATATAATATCATTTAAAAAAAAAAACAATTATATTTTTTATTACAAAAAAATTAATGCCATGTTTCTAATTCGAAAATATATAATTTATAATATATATTTATATTCAGTTTAAAATTTATAACCAACAGAATAATATCATTATTTTTATACAATAAGTCCATATTATCATTCAGATTATCAAAATAATTATTTCCATAAAACTCACTTTATCATCATTACTCGAGTCTTTCGCATTAGTGCTGCAGCCAAACAGTCCAAAACATACCGCAAAAACGGCATATGAGATAATAATTGCTAAAACATTTATTCAAAAATAAACAATAATTATAGTATTTAATTGTATTTTTTTTTGTTTCGCAAGCATTGCTTTATACATAATATGATAATTTGTTATTTAATAGTATAATTTAAAAAAAAAAAAATAATAATACTCACGTAATCTCATTTTGAGCCGCAATAAAATTAACACTTTTCAAGCAATAACTTTCAAAGCAATAACTTATTTTAAATAATCGCAATTTAATATAAACGTATTGTGATGTCCAACCAAGTAGTGATTTTCTTTTCACAAAATCTAGCTATTTATACCATTTTTTTAATTGATTTTTTGATAAATCACCTGCGTCAATAGGCATCACATGACTGATAAAACTTAAATATAGGAAGGAAAAAATAAATTATTAAAAATTATTAAAAATGATAACAGCTAAAAAAAACTATAAAACAAAAAAATCCACGTCAATAGACAAAGACACAATCATAAACTGTGATAAGTTAACGACTATCGACGCACGACCTCGTTCTTTTTTAACAATATTTTATCGAAAATATATTGTTTTTTTGGGAATTTCCGATATTTTTATATTTTTTAAAATAATATTCTAGGAAGTAATAAAAATTGATAATTTTGTTCTTTGTGCGTCAGTAATAAAAGAAACTATGCATATTAAACTCTGATAATTTTTATTTTTCTTTATCTAGTGCGTCAGTAAAAAATATATATAAAAATAAAATTTTAGATGATAAATCCAAGGTAAAATCATAATTTGCCGTTGTGTAGTATAATTATAATTTTTATTTATTTAATGTCAATTTATTTCCAAAATTATATGAACCACCGCTTTCATTTTAAACATTTAACATTATTTTTTTTTTTTTTAATTGCATTGATGATTAATTTATAAATTGTTTAATATTTTGCCTATACAGCTATATACATTATTGTTTCTTGAAATGAATATCACTGTTCAATCATTGTTATTTTATATTAATTTTATATTTAATAATAATTAATAACATATAAATATTTATACAACAATATATTTATTATAGTTTATTTTTATGTTTTAAATTTATGATGCTTGAAAATAATAAATGATAATAATGTTAAAAATTGTAAAAAAAAAAATGAAATACAGCCAGGCAAAATATAAAACAATTTATAAATTATTCATCAATGTACTTGATTAAAAAAAAAAAAATTATTGTAAATGTTTGAAATGATAATGAAATATAATTTTGGAAACAGTTATTCCAACAAATTATAATTATTTTACCTGTGATTTATTATCTAAAATTTTATTTTTTTATTTATATTTTTTACTGACGCACATAGGAAAAAATGATCAATTTTTATTACTTCCTAAAATATATTCTAGGAAGTAATAAAAGTTGATAATTTTGTAATATGATATAAAATAACAATGGTTCAACTGTGATATTTATTTCAAGAAACAAAAAAATATCAAAATCAGCACAAGTATTATATTTAATAAATATATTGTTTTTTTTTTAATGAACACATGATGTAATAAAAATAATTTTACAATCTAATTATTTGTACTGATTATTATATATTTTTTTATTTCTCATAAATTAAATTTATTCATGATTATTATTATTTATTATTATCAATTTAATCATTGTGGTTTTGTAAAAAATCAGCTACAATCAACAATCATAAATACCATAAAATAATTCGGATTCTAATTCTAAAATTGCCATTTATAATATTGTCATATTAGTACCGAGTATTAATAAAATCCAACTAAATTTTTTTATTCTGTTTCATTGTCATATGAATAATTCTTAATGGTATTTTTATTTCTTGGTTTTCTTGAATACCTTAGACCAAATAAATCTGCCATTTCTTCAATATTTTCAAGTACCTATAAAAATTAATAAAAAAAATTAACAACATTCACAAACAATAATTAAATAATAATAATAAAACTTACATAGTCAAGTTGTTGTTTAGTATGTGCAGCAGATATACAAAATCTAATTCTACCAAGCATCATTTCAGTAGCTGGAAAACCAACTCCAACTGTTGCAATATTTTTATTTCGAAGATATCTCACAACTGATCTGAATAACAAATCAACAAAGTACAACAAAATACATATTAATCAATTATAATTTATAACAATAAAAGCTAAAAAAAAAAATACTAACGTTATTTTTGAAAAATGATAAACAATCATTGGTACAATTGGTGAATCTTCATTGCCATAAACAACAAGACCAATTTGATTTAATCTACGTCTAAAATATTTGGTATTTATTGCTAATTTTTGAATACGTATGCTTCCATCATCAGTGCCATCTTCACCCATGATTATTTTCATTGATGTTATTATTTGTTGTGCAATTGGTGGTGACATTGATACAGCATACACATTAGCATGACTAGATAAACGTAAATAATTAATTAATTTTTTATTACCAGCAATATAACCACCAGATGAGCCAAAACTTTTTGTAAATGTACCCATTAATATGTCAATTTCTTTTGGATCAATACCATAGTAATTACAAATACCACGTCCTTTTTTTCCCATAGCACCAGTACTGTGTGCTTCATCAAGATAAACATATGCTTTATATTTTTTTTTTAATGATATTATTTCTGGTAAATTAACAATTGAACCTTCCATTGAATATATACCTTCAACAATTATTAATATTTTTTTCCATGGTTTACCATTATTTATTTGTCCATTAACAATTGCATATTTTAAACATTTATTTAAATCATTCATATCATTGTGTTTAAATTTTTTTATTGTTGCACCAGATAAACGTAATCCAAGTATTGTTGATGCATGATTTTTTTCATCACTTATAACTAAACAACCTTGATGTACAATTGATGGTATATTTAATGAATTTGTTGCAAAACCCATACCAAATACAATTGCATCTTCAACTTGAAGATAACGTGCTGTTAATAATTCTAATTCTTTATGAATAGCCATACTACCCAGTTCAACACGTGGACTTGAACTTGTTATACCATATTTTTTAATTGCTTCAATACTTTTATTTGCACAAGAGCCACTTGATTCAGCAAAACCAAGATAATTATATGATCCCAAATTAATATATTGTGATTCAGTTCCTGTGAATCTAGTTAAATAAATTTATTTGATTAAATTAATACTTGAATTAATTATTATAAATAATATACTCACTCAAATGTCCAACCATTATCACGAGTTATTCTATCTTTAAATGTAACATTAGCACCTGGTACTGAACATATTGGCTGGTTCCAACAATCTTTTATTCTTCTGTACACATAATTCAAATAAAATGTCTCATAATTTTCATACAAAGGTGCATATCCCTGTTTTAAATAAAATTAATATTTTTTTTTAATTTAAAAATTATTTATTATTATTATTTTTAATCTTTAAATTCATACCTCTCTATTTTTTTCATTTGAAATTTTTGGTTTAAATAACAAATGATTTATAAAACCCAAAAACATCAATATATAAAATCCAAAATGAGTCAAAAATTTTGTCAATAATGTTATATTTTCAAATGATTCTTTATCATTTTTATCATGTAAATTTTTATTGTTCAACTGTAAGAGAAAAAAAAAAGATAATAATTTTATAAATACTCTAATTTATTGAATTTTACTAACCTCGATATTATTGGTAATATTTTGTTGTCCCAGACGATGATGATGATGATGTTGATGAGTCATCCGAATATTATTTTCATTCACAATTGTTGATAAATTATTATCATTCTTCAGAGTATTTATTTGTTGTTGTTGTTGATGATGTTGATGATGCTGCTCATCTCTGCTGCTTGATGATACAGCCATTCTCATTTTGGAGCCCATTTTAATTATGTTTAATATATTTACTCCAGTTTAAAATAATATTTGAATAATATTATGTTACTTTTCTGTTATAAACCTTTAATTTAATATAGAAAATATGATTATCAATTTATCAATTTGTGCATACACACACACACAGTGAATTTGGACATTACCTGTTCTTTTTGTTGTTTATTTATTTATTTTTTTCAACACTATTTATTTACTTTGAATGATGATAATTTATTATATTGTCGGATGAATAATTAAATATTTAATAAATATAGTAAAATGTTGTGTTAGTAGCAGTATTATTTTTATGATATTTATGTGATGAAAATAAATAATAAAATATGTGGTAAAATTGTGATGAAGTAATGAATTTTATTCTAAGGGTTGCAACAAAATATTATTATTATTTCTCATCACAAATACATTTGAAACCCAACAACAATGTGTGTTTCGAAAAAGACAAGGAGAGAAATATCGAAAAATGTATATTTATTTCGAAAAAAAAATATTTACTATTTACAATTAAAAATTGACTTTCGAAAATAAATTTATAAATAATTTATAAACTTACCTAAAAATTTTCATTTACAAAGTTTAAATAATTATTATTTTTAATAATTAAATAGCTTTATAATTTGTTTATAATTTTTTTTTTATCACAATGCACATTTTTTAAATAAATTTTATCAATTATCAACATATTGCCATGTAATTTTTTTTTTCTATTAAAATAATTTCACAGCAGTAAAAAATTAGAGATCTCAATCAATAGAAATTGATATTTTTCTAAAAAAAAATCTAATACATTTGTTTAAAAAAATTATTATAAATAAATCAAGTGTATAAAAATAATTTTTATTTAAAAATTTACATTGTAATTTATAAATTACTATAGATATTTTTTATTATAACTTTTTGTTGTAGGTACATTTAATTAATTTAAATAATTAAAATTACATTTTTTTTTTTTCTCTAATATTTACATTTGAAAAGAAAAAGTTCTACTGATGATAATGATTAATGATTATTATTATGGTATTTATTTTATTCAACAAGTCTAATTAGACTATACAATATAATAAATTTAATTAACACAATTAATATTAGTGTAAATCTAATAAGCAAAAAAAAAAAAAAATCATTTAGAAATTTATTTAACAGTAAAAATGTTGAATAATATTTTTAAAAATTTCATAATTTATTTATTTTAAATAATTATACAATTAATTTAATTACATATTAATTATTAATAATTATCCTGAGTAGATGCTGCAAAAGGATCCTTGAAAAAAAAAAATAAAAAAATCAAGGCGAAAGGATAATCTTGAAGATGAGAGAGAGAGAAAATTTAGAAGGTCGCAGTTTCATGTAAACAAAGCCTTTAAGCCGGCATCTTGGCATTCAGAAATTATTTATTATTATTTATTTATCTCAATTTAATAAACATAAAATACATAAATATTATAATTTAAATTGTATTTTAAAATACTAAAATAAACAAACAATAATCTATTTAAACCTCAACTCAGTGTTGAGGAGATAAAAAAAGAAAGGAAAAAAAATAAATGAAACAACTTGTTTGTTTGAGGGTGCGTATTTTTTTTGATGCAAGAAAGAGATAGATGATAAAACGCAACACACAAATACACTCTTGTTTGATAATAATATACATGTACATATGAAAAACTATCCAACACTATCCAAGCTGTGTAGTGGTTAACTTTATTGTTTAGTGACCACTGACAGGCAAAGCAGGTGATAAAAAAAAAAAAAAAAGACTCAGGTTATATAGGTATAACACACACTCATTACTCAAATTAATAAAAATTAAAATTATTTTACATTATCAATTGTTAATCTCTTGATAAATCAATAATATTCAATTATTTTTATACAAATATTAAATATACATGTCCATCATCATCATCGTCATCTGTATTTTTCTTTTTTCTTTATTTTTTTTCATTTTATATTTTCCATGACGGTGGTGATGTTGAAAAAAAAAAAAATATCCCAGAATAATTATTATCATTATTTTTATTTTTATTGTGGTGACTAATACACTTTGTGACGTTTCAGGTATCAGCAATCTGAAAATAAAAAAATCTATCTATTGAAGAAAGGAAGTGAAAGCCAAACTTTGTGTTGGTCATTAAGAAAAAATAAATCAGCAGATTCAGTCAGGCCATTGTACAAAAGAAAAATTCATCTTCTGCGTAATAAAGGTATGAATAAATAAATAAATAAATTAAATAAATTAAATATTGATTTTATTGTTAATTAATTTATAGAAGTAAAAAGTAAAAAAATAAAATGGATAACAGAGACATCATGGACGTTGATAAAATAACAGCTAAAAATATGGAAATAAAACGTGAGTCTGATTCAATTGATGATTTTGAACAATTTGAACATGTTGTAAGTGGTAATGATGGTGTTAATTTAGTTGATACTGGTAATATTGATCCAATGACACTCGTTGAAGCTGCAACTGAGAAACTGGAAAGAAATCTTCTTGATGCATCAATATTAGATTCATCACCAAATGATATATTAAAACCAATACAAGCAACAACAACAACACCATCATTTGTATCATCTGGTGATTTAATTAGTAATGATTTTATTGCACCAACAAAACCATTACCACCAGTGCCATCAAATGATAACAATTTATTTACATCAAATCACAATGATTATAATAAAGAACATCATAATAATGACATTGATAATGACAATATTGATGATGATGATGATAATAATAATGATGATGATATTATTGAAAAACATGATAATGACATTCAGGCCAATGACAGTGCTGATGAAGAATTTGAATCTGAAATTGAATCATCACCAGTCAAAGTAGCACCAGTATGCCAGATGCCAAAAATTAATCAACAGCCACAATTATTTACTAAAAAAATTGAATCTGCTAATTTAATTGATGAAGAAATAGCACCAAGTAAAATATTTTCCAACATGAAACTTGGTAAGTTGTGTGTGTGTTTTTTTTTTCCATATATTATTTGCAAATGAATCATAGTTTTATTGGGCGTGGCGACTGAAAAGGGGATACCACCTTATCCTTTTTATATCTAACAAAAAAAAAAAAAAAAATACTTTTTTAATTTAGCCAAGTTATTGATTTATCATTGACAATTATACTTTTGCCAAATAATTATTAGCATAATTGAGACTTACTTAGTCGAGCGTTATTTTAATCTATTAATATTGTAACAACTTCCGCCCAGATACAGCAACACCTCACTCACAAATTAACGTGCAAATATAGACATTTAGTAATTTGTACAATTGTCATCATCAACATCATCATCATTATCTTTTTTTTTTTTTATTTATTTTTAAATAGAAATTAAATTTATATAATGGTTTCTTTTTTTTTTTAAAAAAAAATTTTAACTTTATTTTTTACTAATACCTACTTTGCTTCAAGTTTTTTTATATTTTTATATTTAACTTTCTGATAAGCTCTAATGACCGTCAAAATAATCAGTATAATATTTTTTAAAAATATTAATTAATTAAAAATATAAAGATTTATTTATTTCTATTTTTCGTTTTTATCAATTTTTCGATAAGCTCTAATTACTAGACAAAATATAAAAATAACATTATATAAAAAAAATAAAAAAATGATGATGAAATGTTCGAGTTGGATAATATCATGTAATGCACAAGTTCATGTTCATCTACCTGATATAATAACACATCTATTGATTTCAGTAATGCATGACAAAATACTCGTAATAAATATTACAAAACAAATTTACAAAAAATTGAATTAAACAATAAAATAAAATACAGCATATTATCAAAATTAACAACCTGCTAATGCCAAAGTTCAAATGAAATAAAAATAATTAAAAAATATCATAATAATGTTGATGATGATGATGATGTCGTTGATGTTAATCACAACGAATAAAATAAATTTGATAAATCTACATAAAAAAAAATAAAAATTCATGCGTAAATAAATACCGATTAAAAAATGTTGTCAGATGACCATGTTAATATTAATCATGATGATGATGATGATGATAAAATAATAATCATCAAGAAGACAAGTAATATAACAGGACATGCGCATGAAACAAGTTCACACAATGACAATATAATTGTACCGAGTCGGCGCCCTTCCATTCGTCTTATCTATCCTCTATTTAAACTTGTCCATGTATCAACTACCACATCCAAATACAATATATGCATTTGACAATGTACATTAGTTTAATATTTGTATATATGTGTTAACATTACATACTGGATCGATAACAGCTTTCAGTTTTCGAGTTTGACGTGAACGTGTCATACGGATAATATTTTTTTTCACATCAAATAATTATAATCAAAACTTTTTTTGGGTATCAATGATTTATCAATAATATATTTATTTATTTATCTTGCATCATCAATGATATCATAATAAATATATAAAAAGAGCTTGTGACTAAAAAGAACAAGTGTTAATTTAAAGTAACAAGTTTAATAATCAATTGGTAAAATTGATAATTTATTGTTTGATAATTAACATTGAATGTCAGTGTTTATTTTGCTTTAATTAGAAAATTAATCATTTCAATAATTTATTAACAATGGATACAGATACAATGGCTTGTCCAATGCCAACTAAAAATGATATTAACAAATCAAGCAACAAATGTACAGCTGGAAATAATCCTTGTTTCTGGAATATTCTGGATCCTCGTAAGATATTAATTTTTTTTTCAAATTTTATCATTTTATTTATTTATTCATTATCATTCTAAATAACTAGCTTTTTTTTTTTTTTCTTTACAATCAAATGGTTATATAATTTTACAATAGAATCATGAACTCTGAACAAGTGTTTTTTTTTTTTTTTTTCTTATCAATCATTAAAATCAATGAGATAATAAAAAAAAATATATCTATTTAAACTTGAGACTTTGTAACTTGAAGTAAAATATATTATATTAATGGTAATATTTTTTTTTTTTAGTTATTAATAATGTTAAAAATAATATTTCATGTAGAGACAGACATAAGTTGTAACCAGTCAGCCAGCACAGTTTATTTTCCAGTGGGGTAGGGCGCGAAATCAATATTATTTTATGCCCCCTAATAAATTATACACAACCACCACATTTACAATCGTGTATGACATATTATTTATAATTTTTTAAAATATTATTTCCAACTAAAAGTACCGAGGGAGTAAAAAGATAAAGAAAAAAAATGTAAAATTATAATTTTTTTTTTTTTACATGATTTTGTTGGCTGTGTTTGGTATCAAATTGTTGTTGTTTGTGGTTTTCCACTCTCAAACATGTTGTGGACACTCTGTACAATATCATACAATAATTATTAGCAACTGCGTGACTAGTTTATTATTATTTTTATTATTATTATATGCTATAGTTTGTTGTACACGATATATCATTAATTTTCTTTCAACGAAAATTCATTTTATTTGTCATGTAAAATGGAAAAATATTCATGAATCATTTAGGCAATTATGATAATCTGATGGGGATTATTTGACATGTATATTTTTTATTGTTTGAAATATATTTATTGTTTTTTTTAAAACTACTTTGTTTGTTTACAGATGCATGGTTTAATCCAGAACGACTGAATCCAAGAGGTAAGATTATTTTAAAAAATTAATATAGTTTTATTAAGTTGATGATGATGATGATGATGATGGGGATGGTGGTGGTGATGATAATTAGAATATTTTCAATTATTTGAATATATAAAAGATAGACACAGACAAAGTTTGTATTTTTGTGACTAAATATAAACTTTGAGCCAGGTTTGTTGGTTGGTTGATTCGTTGATTCGTTGATTCATTGGTTGGCTAGCCAGAACTTCAACTGGTTTAATGCCAACAACAAGTGTAGAATTTTTAAAACATTATTTTATAATATCATCAGTCACTTGACTTTTATTCAACTTGGTCTTTCTTGTCTTTTCTTAATTTCGTTATTTGAAACAAGTGTCTTGTGTGAATTTATATTTAAAAAAAAAGCACGAATTATTTGTGAGTGTTGTATCAGCAATAAAAGCTATAATCATTTTTTTTTTTTGATGATAACTGATAACAGTGATCATCACGATACGTGACAATAGTCATAAAAATAATTAAATTCTTTCTTTTCATTGTCAAAGTTACTTCAACACAAATAAATTCATTTAAAAAAAAAAAAAATAGAACAGTGAGTGGATGTGTGTATTGTGATAGTAAAAAAATAATTTTTTTTTACAATGAATTTGCTCGAGGCACTTGTTAATATTTGGGAAACCAAATGGACAAAAGAAGAAAGTAAGTATGTACCAATAGACATTGGATTATTATTTGAATTAAATAATAAAATTGAATGGAATCAACAAATCAATCAACAAAAATATGTAGAACAATTTTTAAATAGCTATAAAAAAATAAATGATGGGTAAAAGAGGTGAACATTTGCTTGATCCAAATTTGGAAATTAAGATAAATTTAAGTTGAGACAATAATTTGGCTGATGGCAACCAACTCAAGTGGGTCAATCTTTTTCTAATGCATGTCTTTGTATGTCTGTGTGTATATTTTATGATGATAATAATAATGATTGACTCTTGAGTTAAATTTAAATGGTTGATATTGCTTTAGCTATTTTTATATTATCAAGTAATAATTAAAAATTTGTTTATCAAATTGATGAACAAAAAGCTGTTGTATTATTCATTTCTTTCTTTTTTTTTTTTACTGATAGTTAATCTTTTCAACTATTGAATTTTATTATTTAATCGAAAATTTATTTTATTGTTTCTTTTGATTATTTTTCTTTTTTTTCATCAATGATGATTAAAATTAAATTGTGATTTTTGACAAAGGTCTTGACGTTTATTTTTGGTAACCAATGATAGCTCACCAGTATTACGTAAAGTGTATTAAAGTGGCTACCTCTTTTCATCTCTTTTTCCAATTTTATCTCAACATTTATTTTTTTTTTTTATTTTTACATTGAGACTTGCTTTTTTTTCCCTCAAATATTTATTCAATTTTTGCAAATTAAAATGTGCATTCTAGCAAATAATTAACATGGTTTTGCATACTTAATATATTTTCATTTTATTGACATAAAAATTTGTCAATTTAAATGTATATATTTTAAATAAATTAAAATTAAATTAATTATTCAAACAAATTACAATGTCATTTTTTAATAAAAATCGAAATTTTTTAAAAATACACAGCGCCCTCTATAAAGCTCAGAGAAATCAAAATAAAAAAAATGAACTTTTTAGCTCCACATCAGCAAAAAAAAAAATATAAAAAAATAATAATTTATTATTTATTCAATGCAGTTTAAAGAGAAAAGAAAATATTTGCATTTTTTTTTTTTTTAAATTTAAAATTAAAATTGATATTTTTATAAATAATTGAATAAATTTTTGATGATAATATTAGTTTCTAATTTAAATAGCTTTTTTTGTTAATAATTAATTTAACCAGACAATATTTATATAAATATATATATCAGTATTGCCCAGCCAAGCTCCAACCACTTCCAAGGTCTGCTCCAACTCACCCATATTATTATCATTATAATTTATCTCACTTGGTATAATAATCTTACTCAGTCTTACCCACGTCAACTTGAAATAAACGTATATACGTATACTCACCTACATCATCATAATAATATTTAAACTCTCCAACAACAAGTCCCGATTGGATCCCGATTGGATCCCACAATACTACGACGTGCCTTGTTGACTGTTGTCTTGCTTCCACTTGCTTCTTTCTTCACTGGTTTAGCTTTTTTACATACTTACTTAGTTACTTGCTTACTTGGTTACTTGATTCACCAACCAACTCGACATATATTCATATTAATTTTATATATCATTTTTATTTTGCTATCGAGTTGTGTCAGTTGTCATATGGACATCATTTTAATAACACATCATCACTGATCAATCAATAATAGCCGGTTACTATTTTATTCAATTTTTTTTTTATTTTGCTTAACTTAATTAATACAATGGTGAGAAAAGATAAAATTAGACGAAATTACGATGAAGAGGACCTTCCTGACTATGGTCCTGGTGAGTTTGTTTGATTATTTTTTACTCAATTCATTTTTGGTTTTTCAATGAAACATATGCTTCATTTTTTTTATTATATTTTATTATTTTGTATGTGCGTTTTATAAATGCATTTTTATCATTTTTACTTGGTGCATTTTTTTTTTTTTTTTTAATACAAAAAATGGAGAAAGGGATTTTTTTTTATTTTTGAATATTGAACAAGTACTATGTGTACTACTTTCTAATTTATTAAATTTTTTTTTTATATTTTATCTTTAAATGCATAGAGAAATTAGTAAAAATTTTATTTACACTTGGCTTATCATTTGCAGACACAGGTGTTTTTCTCTTTTAATTACTTGTGTTTATAATGAATAATTGACGTTTATTTATTTATCAAAATTATAAATGAAAATATTAAAAAATATGTCAAAAAAGTATATGTTAATTTTCGATTTCAAAAGAAAAATAATTGATATATATTTATGATAAAATAATAATTATATTGGCTATGATTTATTACAATAAATCATTTGTATTATTGAATAAAAGCTATTACCAATAGTTGTGTATGAGTATGATCAAGGTGAGGATCAAGGTTGAATTTTAAATACTGCCACGCAAACATATGGTCAACATAATCATTGACACGATGCAGATAAAATATAAATTATGTAGAAAAAAATATAAAATAACGCTTATTATAAAATTACAAATAATATTTAATATTTAATTGATAATATCCAAGTATAATATTATTTTTTAAATATGTTTATAACAAAAATCAACGTCTCAATTTTTGTTGTCGTTAAATAGTATAATTACTATTTATTATCTTAACCATCATCAATATCATCATCATCATTTTATATAAAATAATTAACATGTAATGTTTAATGATAAATTATTAATATTGTTTTTTTTTTTAAATTAATTACAGTTGCTGGTCTTATTTACTGGCGTCGACCTGAAGAGACTGGAATCGTATTTGGTGGAATACTGGGAATTCTTTTGTCTCTGGCCTACTTTAGTTTGATCAGTGTATTTTCATATACTGCCCTTCTCAGTCTTACATTGACATTTGGATATCGTATTTACAAAACTGTTATGCAAGCTGTTCAAAAAACATCTGATGGACATCCTTTCAAGTTTGTTTTTTAATTTATATAAATTTATAGAGTTAATTATTCAACAATAACAATTGGTGTATTAATAATTTTTCATTTAAATTACAGAGATATTCTTGATATTGATTTGACAGTATCTGCTGATAAAGTACATCAAGTTGCTGATGTTGCTGTAGTACATGTTAATGCTGCTGTTTCTGAACTTCGTCGACTATTTCTCATTGAAGATTTTATTGACTCACTTAAATTTGGTGTTGTTTTGTGGTGCTTGACCTATGTTGGATCTTGGTTCAATGGAATGACTCTTATCATTATTGGTAAAATAATAATAATAATACAATTTTATTTATAAACATTATTAGCTATAATTATTTATTAATTATTTTGTTTATTATCTTTTTATACAGGAGTTGTTGCACTTTTTACACTTCCCAAGGTTTATGAAACAAATAAAGTTCAAATTGATCAAAATCTTGCTTTAGTTCAAGCTAAAATTAATGAACTCACTGCAAAGTATGAATAATTATTTTTACTATTATTTATTAATAAAAATTAAATTGCAGAAATTAATTTAAATTATTAATTATTTATTACAGAGTCAAGGCTGCAATTCCACTTGGTAAAAAAGTTGAAGCAGCGAAAGAAGAGTAAATAAATCTAAAAGATTATTCTATTATTTATATAATTAATATAATTAAAACAGATTTATAAAAATTATATAAAAACAAACAAAAAACATAATAATTATCAAGAGAATTAGCATGAAATTTTGCACTCTTGTTAAATGGCCCAATGTGTTTTTAATATTCATTAAAATCAATCGAAATAATTACAAAAAAAATAATAATGGGTCAACAATATATTCATAATTAAATCATAAATTTATTTTTTCTTTTTTTATTATCTCCCATTATTGTAATAACGCACTGACGATAGCAAAAAAAAAAAAAAACAATGAAGATCATTTAAAAATATTTGTTATATTGATTGTAATAATCATAACGCATTGCTTAATTGCAAAAAAAAAAATTTAATTGTCAAAACACAGGGGCAAAAAAAAAGAAGAAATTATAAAGATAAAAAATATATATTTATGATTTTAATGATATCTTGTACTATTCCATTTGTATCCAAACCCTCCCCGCCATAAATAAATACTCATTAATAATAAAATTGATATAAATTATAATTTTCATCAATTTTTATTCTATAATTAATTTATAAAGTAAAAAAAAAACAACACAAGGCGGAGGAGTAATAATACTAAAAAAAAATTTAAAAAATAATAATAATTATGTACACAGTTGATTTATTATTTATTTTTTATTGCACTGTGAAATTTTTTTGCGAATAAAAACGATAAAATTAATCATAAATAAAGGCACAGAGTCACTTGAATTATTTGGATGTTTATCACGACATTGTTTATTGTTGTGAATAATTAATAATTAATATTAATAATAATAATTTTAGAAAATATTGATGCATAAAGGTTGTGGTTTATTAATATTGCTTGGTAAAGATTTAAAAAAAGTAATAAAATGTTTGAAAGTTTAATGGAAAAATAATAGAAAGAAAAAGGGGCACGTATGGCAAAAGTTTTTACATGAAAAATAATGCGCTTGATATAAAATTGTTTTGTCGATTTTATTATTTTGTTTTATTTAAAATGGATTATTAAAAATTTATATCTTGTATTTCCTTGTTGACACAATATTGATTTAGTATATATGTTTAATAATAAAAAAATAAATTTAAAAATTTCGTATCAAACAACTTAAATGTTGAATAGATTATATTTAAAAAAAAAAATAAAAACATTGCTATCATCTAATTATTGTAATTATAAATGTCGATAATTAAGTTAATATGGAAAAAGTAAAAGAAAATTTTTAAATAATATTGTATGCAATAACAATGCTGCAATTAAAATTTTGGTAATAATAAAAATGTCATTATCATCTTTATAAAAACTTTCAAATTCAATTTAATTAATTATAACTAAAAACATCAGTAAATAATAATATACGTATAAAATTTAATAATCATATTGCATCGGCGTTTGCCCACGATATTATTTATAAATAAACTAAAAAAAAAAATAATATAATTAATAATAAATAAACAATTAAAGGAACAAAAGAAAAACGAAATCAGAATATTGATAAATCTCACTCAATCGCTAGTCAGTAATTTCTCATGTGTTATTCACGTTATTTTGTATTGATGAGAATAAAATTATAAATAAAATAAAATATAAAAAAAAAAACAAGTAATTTATTTATAATAAAACAACAAGGAAAAAAACACAAAACAATGTTTATTTTTTTTTTTAAAGAAATTATTTTTTATTGTTAAATTTGATACAAAAAAAAAAGAAAAATATGGTATGAAATTTATTTAGAAAATTACAATTACATTGTTTTTTAATTTTATTAATTGATTATTTAGTTTAAAGTCATTTGTGACATTGATAATAAATTTATAAATGAAAAAATATAAAAATAAAAATTAACCACTGCATGCCATACAAGCTTCACCATTTTCACGTGAACAAACAAGTACTGGATCTTCATCATCTTCATCAACCATCAATGCATTCATTGATGCATTAATTGATGCATTTAATGAACGATTATTAATTGATCTATTTAATGATTCATCAGCTGGTCTTGATGCTCTTAATCTTGTTTTATCAACAGTAAATTGTAATGCATTTGCTGCTGGTTTTGTACGTAAATAGTACATACCAGTTTTTAAACCAGCTTCCCAAGCATAAAAATGCATTGATGTTAATTTTTCAGTTGTTGGTTTAGCCATGTGTATATTTAATGATTGTGATTGATCAATAAATGCACCACGATCAGCAGCCATTTTAATAATTGTTCTTTGTGATATTTCCCATACGGTTTTATATAATGCTTTTAAATCATCTGGTATACGATCAATATTTTGTATTGATCCATTATTACCAATTATTTCATTTTTCATATCATCATCCCATAAATCACGATCAGATAAATCCTTCAATAAATGTGGATTTACAATTTGAAATTCACCAGATAATACACGACGTGAATAAATATTACTTGTGTATGGTTCAATTGATTCATTATTACCAAGTATTTGTGCTGTTGATGCTGTTGGCATTGGTGCAAGTAACAATGAATTTCTAACACCATATTTTGCAATGTTCTCTTTCAACAATGACCAATCCCATAAACTTGTTGGTTTAACACTCCACATGTCAAACTGCAATATTCCCTTACTAACTGGACAACCACCATTGTGGGTGTATGATTCATATGTACCTTTTTCTTTAGCCAATTCACATGATGCCTCTAGTGCACCATAATAAAGTGTTTCAAATATTTGTATATTTAATTTTTGTGCTTCTTCACTGTCAAATGGATAACGCATTAATAAAAATGCATCAGCAAGACCTTGTACACCAATACCAATTGGTCTGTGTTTACGATTTGAACGTTCAGCTTCTGGTATTGGATAATAATTAATATCAATAACTTTATCAAGATTTTTAGTTGCAATTTTAACAACTGTTTTTAATTTTTCAAAATCAAATATTTTTTTATTTGTATCAACAAACATATTAACAGCAATTGATGCTAAATTACAAACAGCAACTTCATCTGGACTTGAATATTCAATTATTTCAGTACATAAATTACTACTATATATTGTACCTAAATTTTTTTGATTTGATTTACGATTACAATGATCTTTATATAGCATATATGGTGTACCAGTTTCAACTTGTGACATTAATATTGATGACCATAATTCACGTGCTGGTATTTGACGTTTATAACGTTTTTCATCTTCATATTTACAATATAATTCTTCAAATTTTTCACCCCAACAATCAGCTAAACCAGGACATTCATGTGGACACATTAATGACCATACATCATTATTTAATACACGTTTCATAAATAAATCTGGTATCCATAGTCCATAAAATAATTCACGTGCTCTATGCTCTTCTTTACCAGTATTTTTACGTAAATCTAAAAATTCAAATATATCAGCATGCCATGGTTCAACATATATTGCAAATGCACCTGGTCTTTTATTACCACCTTGATCAACATAACGTGCTGTATTATTATAAACACGTAACATTGGTACAAGACCATTTGATTCACCATTTGTACCAGCAATACGTGTACCTTTAGCTCTTATACAATGTACACTTAGGCCAATACCACCAGCTGATTTACTAATTAATGCACATCTTTTTAATGTATCATAAATACCATTAATACTATCTTCAGTCATTGATAGTAAAAAACAACTTGACATTTGTTGTCTTGGTGTACATGCTGAGAATAGTGTTGGTGATGCATGAGTAAAAAATTTTTCTGATAAATAATTATATGTTTCAATAGCACTATCAACATCTTCTTCATGTATACCAACAGCAACTCTCATTAACATATGTTGTGGACGTTCAGCAACTTTACCATGTAGTTTTAATAAATAACTTTTTTCCAATGTTTTAAAACCAAAATAATTATAATTAAAATCACGATCATATATTATTGCTGAATCTAAACGACTTGCATGTTTTTTAATAATATCAATATGATGTTTACTTATTATTGGCATTGATACTTTTGTTATTGGATCAACCATATTATGAAGATCATTCATAACTTCACTAAAACATTTTTTAGTTTCTTTGTGAAGATTTGATACAGCTATTCTTGCTGCTAATATTGCATAATCAGCATGTACTGTTGTCATTGTTGCTGCTGTTTCAGCAGCTAAATTATCAAGTTCAACTGTTGTTACACCAGAATACAATCCACTAACAACTCTGAATGTTATTGATGGCTTTAAATAACAAAAAAAAAGCACAAAATAAATAAACAATAACAATAACAATTCATTTGATTATTTAACAACAATAATATTTACTTACTGGATCAAGATGCTCCATGTCCAATCCATAACACAATTTTTGGATTCTTGATGTAATTTTATCGTAATGGACTTCTTCCTCACGTCCATCTTGACAATTAAATATTTTTATTAATATTACAAACATAAATAGTCAACAAATTAATTAATAATAAATACATACCACGTTTTTTTACAACCATTTTACGTTGTGGCATTTTTCCAACCATTTTCATGTACTCTTAATTGAAAAAATTAAGATGTAATTATTTTTTATTGGAGTAAATGTTTGTTGTAAAATTATTCAGTCTTTTTGTTACTCTTTTTTTATATTAAATTGTAAATTATGTATTTGATTATCACAATAATATTTACTGTTCAATTGTCTTTTTTGACAAATGACAATTGACACCATCAAAAGAACAACGACTTGTGTGCGTCTTTTCACCACTTTTTACGTCTTATAAAAATAACAAACGCCTCAAAAAGCCGCCATTTATAATTATTTGGCGCCAAACGGAAACAGCTTTCAGGTTGAGTTGGGTAAATTAATTATCAATATAAATGTGCCTTAATTTATGGAAACTCACACCAAAGTGGCCTAAGTGTGTAAGAGAGAGAGCAGAAAGAGAGACAATAAATTGACGCACATGGTTATTAATATAAGACTTTATAACCTCAATTAACTTGTAGATAAATAAATTAATGTTGTAATTTAATTGAAAGAAAAAGTTAATAAATAAATATGCCTGTTTTACAAAGAATTGTGTAAGTAAATTGTTTATTTATAAAATAATTAATTAATAATAGAGCAGCATTAACAAATGATTAATTTTTTAGAAAACCAAAAACCCACAAGGGTAAAAGAGCCATTGTTAACAGAGAACCAAAATTAATTGAAGATCTTAAAGATACATTATGTATCAAAGGAAGTACAGCTTCTCAATATGTCAATAATGCCATGAGAGATTTGGTAAGTTAAATATAATTAATTAAATTAGCTAATAATTAATGATAATTAATTTTAAAATATTTTTATTTTATTTTACAGTATGATTTGAAAAAACCATCAGCAGCATTATTACAAAAGAAAAATATAATATTACCATTTGAGGATATAACACCAATTGAAAATTTCAGTCGTAAACATAATGCTCCATTGTTTATGTTTGTATCAAATAATAAAAAACGTCCACATAATTTAATAATGGGAAGAACATATGAGCATACATTACTTGACATGATTGAATTTGGAGTTGAAAATTATGTTAGTTTAAAAGAATTTAAAACTGATAAAATATCAACTGGTTTAAAGCCAATGTTGGTATTTAATGGTGAATTATTTGATACTAATCATGAATATGGACGTATTAGAAATTTATTTGTTGATATGTTTCATCGTGAAGTTGTTGATAATGTTAGACTTCAAGGATTAGAACATGTGTTAAGTTTTACTGCATTTGAGAATAAAATATATCTCAGAAGTTACAAGTAAGTTTATGGATAAATTATTAATTATCAAAGCCAGAAAGTTTGTTTATTTATAATTAATATTATTATAATTTACAGAGTATCAATGAAAAAATCTGGTACAAAAACACCAAGAGTTGAATTAGTTGAAATTGGACCACGTATGGATTTAGTTGTAAGACGTACAAAATTAGCATCTGATGATTTGTTCAAACAAGCTACAAGAAAACCCAAGGAACTTAAAGTTAAAAAGAAGAAAAATATTAGTACAGATAATCTTGGCTCTACACATGGAAGAATTCATTTGGGAGTACAAAATATTAATAGTATTCAAACAAGAAAAATGAAAGGTCTTAAAAAAACAATGGCTGAACGTAAAGAAGAACGTAAAAGAAAATTACCACAAAATAATGACACTGATAATTCGAAAAAAGCTAAAAATAATTAATTAAAACAAAAAAAACATTTTCTCTTTATAACAATTGTATGATTTAATTATTTTTTATTAAAATTTAAAACAAATCTCTTACATACAATAACCAATTTTTCTATTATTTTTCTAAAATAGTCCAAGTTGAATTATCCTTGAAATCCTAAAATAAAAAAATAACCAATTTAATAATAATATAAAAATTTAAAACTATTATTTATTAATAATAATTACCTTAATTTTAATACCACAATCAGATAAATTTTTTCGTGCATCATCACAAATTGTTAATAATTCTTTTTGTTGTTGATCTTTAAAATCTTTTAATGCTTTATTTCTAATGGTACTTCTAAAATTGACAAGTGTATCAACAATTTGATTGATTTTATCATCATTAGCTAGGATAACTTCTTGGCTATTAACAATACCAAATGATTTTAAAACTTTATCAACATATTGTGATACAGCTGCAATACAATCAGCACTTCTTGCACCAGTTGTTGTATTATTACTATCAGGATCACTTGGAACAATCATTTTATTAACAACTGTAACAAGTTCTGATAATTCTTCAATAACTTGTGGTGTACCAAAATCATTTGCCAGGTAATTTTTAATATTAACTTGAGCATTTATTAATCTATCATATATCAAAGCTTCATCAATATTATTAGCTTGTAATTTACCAGAAATATAATTTTTACAATCACCATAAAAATATTCAAACTTTTTCATCAATGCTACAGCTTTATCCATTGTTTTTTCATTAAATTCAATTGTCGATCTGTAATGTGTATAAAGACACAATAATCTAAATTGATTTGGTGTATATTTATCAAGCATATTTCTAATTGTCACAGTGTTATTGAGACTTTTTGACATCTTGGTATCATCAAGATGCAACAGACCAGAGTGTAGCCAATTGTTGATCCACTGGCCAGTTGAATGATAGCAGCATGATTGTGCTTCTTCATTTTCATGATGTGGAAACATCAAATCAATGCCACCACTGTGTATATCAATATTTGAACCAAGTGTAAAACTAGCCATTGCACTGCATTCAATATGCCAACCTGGACGACCATTTCCCCATGGACTTTTCCAGGATGGTTCATCAATTGTTTTTGATGCTTTCCACAGTGCAAAATCTAATGATGATTTTTTTTCACCTCGTTCTGATGGATTATCCATGTTTATTGCTTTTTTATCAAGCTTACCAAATTTATCATACAAATTGCAATCAAGTGTTTTAAAGTAAACTGATCCATTAACAACATATGCCATATTTTTTTCTAATAACACATTTATAAAGTCAATTATTTGTGGTATATAATCAGTAACACGACAATTTAAATATGGTGATTGTATATTTAATAATTTCATGTCATTATTAAATTCATTTTCATAATATTTACTCAACTCTTTCCAGTCAGAAAATTGTGATGAACCAGATGAACGATTTATTATTTTATCATCAATATCTGTTATGCTCATAACACATATAACATTTATATTGAAATGTTCACTTAATATTCTTCTTATAATATCAAAACGTGTATATGTACTGTAATTATTAAAAACAACAATTATTTATAATGAAAAAAAAAATTGTAGATGTAAATTTAAATTACCAAGCATGTCCAATGTGAGCTGAATCATAAACAGTTGGTCCACACATGTACCATTTAGCAATATTTTTATTATTTAATATTAATGGTACTTTTTTTTTTATCATGTAATTATAAATTGATATACCAGTATCAAAACCAACTGGTTTTTTCCAATTATTTAATTTTTGTGGTGATGAATGATGTAAATATCTTTTCCATATTGTAAAGCCAAATTTAATACGCATTTTTTATTTTATAATTAATCAACAAGTTTTAATTAATTAATAATTATATATTGTTTAATAAATAACAACAAATAACATGCCGGTATGATAAACAATTACTGTGTGCATGTGTGTGTTTGTATTTGTATATTCGAAAAAAGTAATTGTGTGTTTTAAAATGGCTGCGGGATTTGTACACTTGCATGTGTGGTAAAATAAATAAATAAATAAATAAATAATTGTTAATTAACATAATTTTTGTATGAAATAAAATTAAAATTAAATTAACAATAATAAAGGTAGTGTATATTTGATATTGTTGTAATTTAAATTAATTTAATTTCTATAGAAATAAGTTGTGTAAGGATAACCTAATAGAAATGTTAATTGTCAATTTTTTGATTTCAGTAAATAATAAATATAAACAATGAGATTTACAAGTGTACTTTGCAAGTACCATTTGGGTCGTTTGATAAAACATAATTGGTTTCGTCATGGTAAACAAATACCATATGAAACATTTATTGAAGATTCACTAGCTAAACAAGGCATTAAATGTGCTGATCCAAAAGAATTTATTCTGCCTTTCAAACCATTAGCGCCAAGGTAAAATATTATTAGCTAAATTTGTTGCTAGGATAATTATTAAATTAACATTGATATTATTATAATTACAGAGTTGTTTTGGAGACTGAAAATTTTTTAATACAAAGACCACAAGCTATGGATAAAACACATCCAGATTGGCATGATAAATATTGCTGGCAATTTGATGATCATGAATTGTTAGTTCAGGGTACAGATCAAGCTCAATTATTAACAAAAACAATTTTAATTAAAGACAGTATGCCTGATAAATTAGAAACAATTATGTCAAATGATTGTCAAACAACAAATGTCATTGATAGTTTTGTTGAAAAAACAATAAAAACATCAACTATATTTGATGCTGAACAAAAAAAATTACCTAAACTTAAAGATCCAACAAGACCAGCATGGAATTTTCCTCGTGTTTATGGTATAACACATGTTAAAAAAGCATCAAATTTATCACGAAAAATGTTACAAATGTGTGAAGTTATGTGTGGCAAAAATATGATTAAAGAAAGACAAATAATTGATGATGCTACAATACAAGTACCAATTGTTAAAGACTCAATAACAATGTTGTTAAACATGAAGATTGATTTAATGATTGCATCTAAAAAATCACCATCAGTTTTAACAGATGACATATCAATTGATGGCTTGTCATTACCAGATTTACGACCAATGGCACCAACAGTTGGTTTACAAAGGAAAAATATTTATCAATCAATTGATATGTATCGTAAGTATTAATTAAATAATCAACGTTAAATTTTATTATAATAATTTTAAAACATTTAATTTCAGCAATAGCAAAAGATTGCGAGTGGATAAATCCACATACAATATTTTTTTATCATGATCCTGAAACTGTTATTAATTTAACTGAATTACCAGTTAGAGAAAATCAGTTGCTAGCTAGATCATTGATCAAATCATTCACAGCTGGTGCTGGTTGTGCACGTCAAAAATATGGTCCAGATTTCAATGGTGATTTACCAGAACCATTGACAATACAATGTGTACAAACAAATGGACAATCATTTCATTTTTCAGTTTTACAATTAAATACATTAAATATTAATGATTATTCAAATAATTCAAAAGTTAATTATTGGTGGTCAATGCCACAAATTGATTTGTATAAACTTTCAAAATATGAAACTGGCAAGCCAATATTTGAGGGATACAATCCTGAAGTATTTCGTAGAATTTTAGCATTTTATAAAAATTCATAAATTGAATTATAATAATTATTACAATAAATATTAAAATAAAAATATTTTGTCTTTGATTTTTTAATTTAAAATAATATAAATTTATTAATTAATAGTATTATTTTTTTTTTTGTCATTTGGTATTAAAATCTATTGATAAATTTAATTTATTTTTTATGAAAATATTTAATATAAATTGTTAAAAGTAAGATTGCAATTTCGAGGATTATTATTAATATTAATACAATTTTATTGGTCATTACACCTCGTGCAATAAGACGCATGATTTTTTTTGAACTGTCTAGTTCTTGATCTGTTTCTGATAGTCTACCTTTTGCACGTAGTAATGTTTCTCTTTGACCACCAAGTTCATTTATAACTTCTCTACCAATTTGTTCAGTTTCAGCTGCAACTGTTTGTGATCTTGAGAATGACTAAAATGAATTAATTATAAACATTATTAATTTGTTCCTAATGAATAACTATATTTTTTGGAATAAATTATTTTATTTACTTGAGCAGTGCGTTCTAGAGCTGCTCGTCCATCCAACAATGTTTGACGTTGTTCAGCTTCCCAATCAACACCGTAATTCATCTTGGATTATTTTTTATAAATTATATAATTTTATCTAGGTAAATTACGTACTCATTATAATTGTAATGCACTCATAATTACAATTAATACAGCAACATTAACTAAAACTAGAAAAAACACATAGAAATTTTCAATTAAAAAATTACATAATATTTATTTCTTATAATAAAATAAATTAATAAATTACATTGTTTATAACTATTATTAAAATTAAAGAAGTAAATTATTTAATACACCTATTATTTCTCAACAAAATTAATTAATTAATTAAATTTTATTTTATTTATTTATCAATAATTACTTTATTTCACAAAAAAAATTAAAAATTAAATTTGTTAAGTAATTGTTTTAATGACAATAATTTTCATTGTTAAATAATTTTATTAATTTTTTAAGCTAACAATTTTTCATTATTTATTCGTTGACAAATCATTTATTTATTTATTATTGTTAATTTTGATGTATCAACATTTTTTGACACTTGGAATAAAATTTGAGGTTATGAATATTTTACTATTTTAATTTAAATAATAATTCAATGATATAATTTTTTAAACTCAATTAATAATAGTTACCTTAACATGTAAATTTTAATTAACTCGAATGATTTATTAATATTTAATGACGTTAATATATAAACTTTTTATTTTCACAATAAAAATTTCAAGCAAACGTCAGTTTGTTTATTTTTTTTTTAACTTGTCAATTTTGTTTATTTATTATTATTGTTGAGTCACTATGTGTGTAAAAAAATTGAACTGCAAAGTTTAGTAATAAAAAACAATATTACAAAAATAAACAAACATATGTAAGGTAATTTATGCAGTAAATTGATAAGAAATTTGTTCCAATAATAAAAATATTAAGCTACATGTAATATATTGATGTATCATAAACAAATCACCAATAAACATTAATGAATTAAAAATTTAAAATCCAAGCACGAAGAAAATAAATTAACAAAATAAGTATCAAATTTATTAACTAAAATTAAAAGTTAATTAAAAATTCAATTATTTATTCGTCATTATAAAGAGTTTTATTATATCATCAAGATAAATCAAGACATAAAAATTAGAAAGAAAAAAAAAATATATAAGCTAGAAAATTTATGTTGTATAATTTTCATTTATTATTAATTTTATGTAATATCATCATCATCATTATCATTAAATAGTTATAATCATTTGAAACTTAAACTATCGTCAATATCAAAATTTGTTGAATTGTCAGTGAAAAATGTTTCACTTGAATGTGAAGAAATTTTTTCAGTAGTTGTTTTATGAATATCTGGACCATTTGAATTGTTGTTAATATTTATATTACTATTACTAACACTATTTGATTTTTGAATTTCTTTAGTTTTTTTATATTTATGTCCCCTTGAATTTTTCTTTTTACTATTTTTCATTTGGCTAATTTTGTGTTTCATTTGACTAATTCTGTGTTTCTTTTTTGCTGCATTTTTAGTTGGACACATCAAGACCTAGGGAACATAATTAATTTTAAAATTTTAATTATTTATTAATTAAAAATAATATATATTGATTAACTTACTCGTTCATTATTTAAACCAGCTGGTGTAACATAATGTCCATTCTTTAAGGGTGAATTTTGTTGTGCCACAAGTTGTTGATAAATTAAAGGTCTAGATGACAACAACAATGATGATGACGGTGGTGGTGCAATAAATTTATTTGGCTCATCAAATTTATAATAATAAACTGGTGATGATTGTGAATGATGAGGTAATTTTTTAATTAAATATTGATTATTTGGGGGTGATAACATTCTTTGTTTTGAATGATATCGTTCATCGATTCCTGCATCTCTTGGTGGTAGAAATCTTGGGAATGTTCTTGGATTTCGTGGTGGTGGTGGCGGACTATACATGTCTCGAAAAATTGTCCCATGTTGACCTCTCATAAAATCACGACTTTTCCAACGTACTTGTGGATATTCTTCTTCATCATTGTCTTCTAAATTTGTCATTGCTCTTGAGCCACGACTTCTAGTATCTATCAATCATATAAATTATACTTAAATTATATCATTTACATTATTTTTTTTATACTTATTATTTATAATAATTACCTGATGATTTTCTTTCAATTGTTGAAAATGTAGCTGAACAATATTTTTTACTAACATCTTCAAGTTTATTCATCAATATTTTAAGGGTGTTTAACGAGTCAGTCATCAAATCACAGGAAACACATAATTTTTCTTCGCTACTATCTTCATCATCATCATCACTATCATCAATTCTATTTATTGGATCAATAGTTTCAATTACTCCTTGACTAACATCATGTTCTAATGATGTTGCTAAAATAAAAATAATAAAACAATTAATTAATTTATAATTTACAGAATATTGTTTGATCAACTTACCACTTGTCAAATGGACATTATTAAAAATACAAAAAACTAAAACAACAATATGAATTGAGGCAAATAGCTGTACAAATATTGATGAGCTAGATACTAGCTGCATGATGCTTGTCCACCAGTTGAATGAACAATGAATAATATACTTGAAATATATTTCATATGAACAAATTTTCAAAGTTATACTTTGATAATAATAATTGAATTGTATATGGATTAAATCGATTATATACTTTAAGTTACTTCACGCATTAAACACGCTTATTTATTTAATAATTAATTTATAGGTTTTAAAAAATTAACCTTTTGTATTTATTAAGATTATTAATAAATAAAATTTTATAGTTAAATTAATAATAGTGATAATATATTTTAAAATAAATACAACAACATTATAATATTATTTTCAAATTTTCATTTATTATTATTTATTAAGTGTTTATTATCATCATCATCATAATTTAATTGTATCATATTATAGTTACATTGGTCTTGAAGTACCTTCATTATTGGCACTTGTTGTGTTATTTAAATCAGTTTCATTATGTGCAACTGTATCATTTGAATTTAAAGCAATCATTTCAGTTGTTGGTGTTATTATTGTTTTACGATTTTTACGAAATGAATTACTATTTACATTAATATTAGTATTAATATTATTATTTTCGTTTGATGACATGTCATTATTTTTTCTGTATGAATTTTTTTTACTATTTTTTAATTCACCCATTTGTCTTTTTCTTTTGGTATCCTTCATTCTTGAGCATACAAAGACAACCTATTAGAATAAAAAAATTTAAAAAAAAAACACAATAAAATATATAATGATTCAATCGAAAAAAATAATGATTAAAAAATATAATTAAAACTTACTTTGTTTTTACTTTTACCATGTTCTTGATCATAATTATCATCAATGATATAAGTTGGTGAAATATTATTGTCATCATTTTCATTATTATTTTTTTTATCTTTTAATAATCTTGATATTCCTTGTGTGTTTGCTGGATTTTTTTGTTGTTTATCAGAAAAATCATTATCATCAACATCAGCTGATTGACCTAGTGAATTAAAATTGGTATTTGTATTTTGATTTTTTTGTTGATCAATACGATATCTTGGTCTTGGTGGTAATGCTGATGGTGATGGTTCTCTATCAACTGATGGTTCTTGTTGTTGATTAGTACCTGATGGTGATTCATCTTGTCCATTAACATTGTTTCTGCGATTAAGCCATGGAGGTCTTTTATGATTTCCTGGGAAACCACCTGGTATATCTCGTTCATCACTTGCCATCCATTGTGTCATTGCTCTTGCACCACGATTTTTACCATCTATATTAAACATAAATTATCAACATTAATATCATTATTTTTTTTCAATATAATTATTAAAATTACCATGTGTTCTTTTATTTATTGATGGATATTTACCACTGCAGTGTTTTCTATTAACATCTTCAAGTTTATTCATCAGTGTTTTCATGGTGCCTATTAAATCATTCATTATTTTACAAGAAATACATAATTTGTTTCCATCTTCATCAACATCATCATTGCCATCAATTCTATTTATTAGCTCATTATTTTTGAATTCTTCTTGATTAACATCACGATGTAATGATGTTGCTAAAAATAAAATACGTATTATATAAAATATTTATTTTAATTTATTAATTGATTCAAATGATTTATCAACTTACCATTTGTTAGCTTGACATTGTTAAATATACCAAAAAGCAATACAACAATAATTTGAATTGAGACAAATGATTGATTGAATACTGATGACTTTGATACTAGTTTCATGTTGACTGTCAACGAGTAGAATGATCAATACAAAATTATTGCAATATATTTTATTTGAGTAATATCATTGTTGATATTCTGATAATAATAATTGAGTTGGTTTTTGATTAAGCTGATTATATATTTTTAGTTACTTCACGCTTTAAAACATGATTATTTATTTAACAATCAATATATAGGTTTTCAAAAATTAATCTTTATACGATGCATAAAAAAAAAATATTAATGTATATTAACAAACCATATTACTTTGGTTTTTTTTTTTTTTTCAAATGAAAAGGAAAGAGAAATCAAACAAATTTACATTAAAACGAATCGATTAATAAATGAATGAGACGTTAATGTCATTCATTTAATATTTAATGAGAATTAGATTTTTAACTATTTTATTTAATTGATTTATAATTGGTTATTGTTGTTGTTATTATTGTTTTTTAATTATAAAAATATAGGCCATGTGTGTAGAGAAAATTAAAACATAAATTTTGTTTTTATTTTTAGTTGAAGACATAAATTATTCACACGTGTTTCTGAAAAGAAAAAAAAAAAATGAATACATATTTTTTTATAGCTTTTATTTATTATTTATAATATTGATTAATTTATTATGTTGTAATTTTTTTATTTTTTAAAATTGTTAAACAATTTTAAAATTAATTTATTTGAGATTTTTTTAATTCATAATATTATTTAAATTTATATTTGTATTGATATTAGTATCATCATCATGAAATTTTGTATTTTCTTTATTTTTTTTGGCTTTATTAATGCGAGTTGGTTTATTATGACGACTTTTTAAATCATCAGTTTGTAGATGTCTTCTTGAATTTTTCATTTTAGAACATAAAAAGAAAACCTGATGAAAAAAATGATTTATCATTAAATTAAGATGATGAATTTAATTAATAAATAATAATTGATAAATCAACAAACCATGTCTTCATTTTTATAATTTTCCAGTTCTTTTTCATCATGAATAACAATAGTTGGAATATCATCATTTTCAGTAATCATAATATCCTGTTCATCACGTGGAAATAAATTATTTAATGTTAATAATTGTGATAAACTATCAAATTTTGTTGATGAAAGTTTATCATTATTTTCTTGTTGTGTTGTTGGATCTTTCCATTGTCTTGATGGTAATGATGATCTATGTGTTATCAATGGTATTGATGGAGCTAGCCCAACTGGTAATAATGATGATACAGGACGTAATATATCACGAATTCCATCATGTGTACTTTTGATAAAATTTTGACCTTTCCAATGTCCAGATTGTTCTTCTTTTTCGACATTTAAATTTAAAAATTCCAATGGATTTGTAATATTTTTTATTGGAACCAATCCTCTTCTATTACCACCTCTTGGTGGTCCAAATGTTGGACCTCTTGTTGGAAATCTTGGCATTGGTAATGCTTGTGGTGGTGGTGGTACTGGTCGTCCACCTTGTCCAGCTTGTCCACCTTGTCCTGGTGGTCTATAACGATCATTAACATCTCCATTTTTACCCCTCATAAAATCAGGACTTTTCCAACGTACTTGTGGATATTGTTCTTCATCATTGTCTTCTAAATTTGTCATTGCTCTTGAGCCACGACTTCTAGTATCTATCAATCATATAAATTATACTTAAATTATATCATTTACATTATTTTTTTTATCCTTATTATTTATAATAATTACCTGATGATTTTTTTTCAATTGCTGAAAATGTAGCTGAACAATATTTTTTACTAACATCTTCAAGTTTATTCATCAATATTTTAATGGTGTTTAGCGAATCAGTCATCAATTCACAGGAAATACATAATTTTTCTTCGCTAATATCTTCATCATCATTTTTGCCATCATTGATATTTAGTGGTAAATTATTTTTGCTTTCTTTTTGACTAACATCATGTTTTAATGATGATGCTGAAATAAAAATAATAAAATCATTAATTAATTTATAATTTACAGAATAGATATAATTTACAGATCAACTTACCACTTGTTAAATTGACATTGGCAGAGAGACAAGAAATCAAAATAACAATAGTATGTATTGAGACAAATAATTGCAACAATAGAGATAATTTAGTGACGAGTTGCATGTTGCTTGTTCACTTGTAGAACGAACAATAAACAAATATTTAAAATGTAATATTAGTTAGTAACATTTAATAACACACTTTAGATAATAAAAATTGAGTTGCATTTTGATAAAGTTAATGATATATTTTCACCAAGTTAGGGTGTTAAACACGCTTATTTATTAAACAATAAATATGTATATAACGTTTTAAAAAACTAATCTATGTGTTATACGATGCATTAAATTAAAATCAATGATGAACTTTAATAAACAATATAACTGTATTTAAAAATAAAAATTTTGTCATTAAAATAGATTGGATAAATAAATAAATGACATATTAAATTTACTCGTATACGTCAAATAATATTTATTTGATTAACAATTAAAAATGGAAAAAAAAGTAAATAACAAAGATTATTAAATAAAAATAAATGCGGTTAACAATAACAATAAAATAAAAATATAAAATTAACAATAAATAAATAAACAAACAATTGAATAACTAAATTAAAACAATTAACTAAATAATTAACTGACTGATTTAATTAATAAATAAACAAATAGATAAATTATATAATAAATTAAATTTCAAAGTCAATTATTTCATATTGTGCAGCTAAAAAAGTATCTAAAAAAATAATTAAATAATAAAATAAATATTTAAATGAATAAATAATTAAACAAATAAATAAATAGTTAAATAAATTTTTATAATATTAATATAATAAATAAACAAAATAAATTTTTAGTTACAAAATTTTTTTACAAATAAAAAATCAACTAAATAATACAACTATTATTGATCAATTATAAAATATAGGTCATATTTTCATGTACATTAAAATCCATTACAATAAATTTATCTATTTTTACTATTTAACACTAGTAAAACCATAAAACCCTCTCTTCCATCAAAAAAAAAAAAAAAATCCTAAAAATACACATTTAAATTTCAAAATAAATTCCCACAACCCGAAGTTATCTGCGCATGTAAAAATTCATAAAATTCAACCAATCAAAATCAAGCAAAAAAATATATCTATCTACACTTCGAGTCAATTCGAGATATTCCAATTCGATAATCGACTTTTACTATTTTCTTTTTTTATTATTATTATTATGAAAAAAAAAAGAAAAAAAAGTGTAGTATAGGATATGCATGGTACAACAGCAACAAAGCAAAAGCGCCCAAGTGAATAATGTATATATAGAAGCATTATATATATATATAATATAAAATATATATATATGTTATATTATATTAACAAGTTGAGTAAAAGAAGGCAAAGCAAGGCAAAGGCACCAGGCAAGAGGCAACTCACCAGTCCTGTACAGTCGGCCGCTGACCCGCGCTCCATTCTGCTTTATTCAGTGGTGGTGTTCCTTTGTGACAATACTTGACATTATCCTTTTTTTAATTTATTATATATTATTTATAATAAATTATTAACAATTAAATTATCAATTCATTATTGTTGGCTCAAACAAATAATTATTACAATTGTTCAAAGATTTGACAGCGGTGTTTATTACAATTTGTTTATCAAAAATATCATTATAATAATTATTGTTTGATAAAAAAAAAAACGTGTTTGTATCCTGTATATATTTACTCCATATGTATGTAAATATTTTATGGGGGTTTTATGGATTCTTACAGACCCATGGTGTTTATAGTTTTTTGTTTTTTTTTTTGAGTGTTTTTTTTTTTTTTGTATTTTCATTTTGAAGTGATTGTTGTATGAACAAGTGAACTGGTTAAATTATCATTGACTGTTATTTTTTTTTTAAGATTAAATTATCAAGATTATAATGCTAGATACATAGATATATTTATTTGGGATTGTTATTATTATTTTTTTGATTTGTGGAGCTATTGAGAGAGTGTATTTTTCTCGTGGAGTTTTTTGTTTTTTGTATAGTCAATTTATATATCCTGTGTATATATAGATTTTTAAAATTGTGGCTTTTTTTTTTTTATACTATTTTTGTGTTGTGGTTGTTCATCATCATCATCATCATCGTCATCGTCATTGTAAGATTTATCTTTTGAAGAATTGAGATTTAATCAAAGACACAAAATTATTTTTGAATGGTGAGTTTTTTTTATTTATGGTTTTTTAATTTTTACTTGTTATGAAATAATGGAGTAAGTTGATTAATTAATTTTTAAATAAATCGATATATCAATTCACTAGTTAATTAATTATAAATAAATAAATAAATTATTTCATAGAAAAATATTGACACTAATGTTGATTTCTATAATAATAATAATTTTTTTTTTTGCTTTTGGAATATTTTTATTCATCAATAAATTATTTACTCATTTTTTCATTTCAATTTTTAATGATAATGTAATATGGTTAACTGATAATTAAATTATTCAATAGGTAAAATAATATAGAAACAAATTAAATAATTAACCAGAAAATATTTACGTTAATAAAACATTTTCCATGGTAATTTTTCTTTTTGAAATTACTCATCTTTTTTTAACTTCAATTTTTAATAACAATTTGATTGTATTCACTGATAAATAAAATAATTAAATATATGAGCTAATTAATTGACAAAAAAAAATGATCATTTTACTCATTTTTTATTCAAATTTTTAACAACGAAATTAATAAATAAACAAAAAAAAAAAACATTTTTATACACCCATATCAAACTTAAAATCTTTCAAATTAAAAATTAACAACAGTCAATTAATAAATACTAAAAATAAATAAAATTTACACAGAATAAAAAAAAAAATTCATAAACAATGACTAGATAAATCATCTGCTACTAAATGAATCAAAATTTTATTCATAATTTCTCATAGCCAATAAAACGTCATAACAATTAATTAAAATTTTAAAAAATACATTACAAATAATTAAACAATAATAATAATTAAAATAATTATAAAATCAATTTATCTCTCAAATATCTTTATAAAAAAAATCCTATATATATTTGCAATTGAAAATTAAAACCCACGGTATTATTTTAAAAAAAATTTATATTTTTTAACTGTTTGGCATAATTTAGTGCAACATTAAAACATGCAACACAGTGTCATGTTGTTTCTCCATATATGTTCTTATAATATATTTATTCGTTAACATTATGTACCTTTGAATTTCAAGTTTTTCAAGTTTATATATGTATTAAAATATAATATACAAATGCCTGAATCTGAGTCATCCTTTATCCTATTCACTTACATTTATTTCTTTTCATTTCACTTGATAATTGTTTAGTAGTTTATACACCCTATTATTATTATAAATACCACCTGCACTAAATTTATCATTTTATAATAATTAAGAAGAGAAGAAAAATTGAAAAAAAAAAAAACAAATTCTTTGACCGGTTGACTGTATGATTTACTGATTGATTGATGATACAAAGACACAGTTTGATACAACTTTAAAGTAATTTTTCATATACAATTTTGATTTATAAAGTTAAAAAATTTTTTTCTTTTTTTAAAATGCATATTGACATATGCAGTTGGTCCAGGGATATTATATCTACAGTCAAATTAAATTTACTGTATGTTTATTTATAATAAAACATATATTATTTAGTTTTTTTTTTTAAATTTTTTTCTTTTTATGAATATGAAAGTGCAACGGGTTTGTGTTACACAAACTTATGTGTGTATATTTATATATTTAATCTCACCTGGTGCAGTACGTGGCGAAATAAAAATATCGAAATGAGTATATTTTTCTTAATGCGTGAAATTGATTAAATTATTTTTATTATTATTTTTTTTTTTTATAATATTGAAACACACAAAGTGTTTTTTATAAATTTTTTTTTTCTCAATTTTTAATGGGTTGTATTTTAATTGTATAATTTTTGTTAAATATTTATTGGATATTGTTGTTGTAATTAGTATGTTATTTTCTTTGAAAGTTGAGAATTAATAATTAGTATTTAAATTTTAATTAATCGAGTTGATTTTTATTTCGAAATTAATATTATATCAATGAAGGAAAAATTTAATTAAATTTAGTTTCATTTTTTATCATTGAGTTTGGAATAAAAATTCAATGTTTAACAATGTGAAACGAGAAAATTGAATTTTATTGAATTAAAGATTATTTTAAGCTCTGGTAGGTCTAGAGAAATCATTGAATAAATAAATAAATAAATAATTAAACAATTAAACGAAGAATTTCATCTTTAAAAATTTTGTTCTGGCTTTGTCTTCGACTGAAAATTTTCATTAGATATCTAAAATTTATTAGTAATTATTATTGAAAAAAAAGGGGGCACATGTTTTATGTCTTTATTAAACATATGTCTTTTTATTTAGTTAAATAGAAAAAAAAATAATAGCTTTTTAATAAGTAAAGCATTTTGCAAAGGGTAAAAAACCTTAAGGTATATAATTTTTTTAATTTCTTGGTATTTTTTTTTTGGGAGTTAATTCATTTTTTTATACCCCTCGTGACGATACATGTAATTATTAATTTTGTGAGACAATTTAAGGCATGTTGTCTGTGTACAAGTCATGCTGACACATTGCTGACTGTATGTACATAAGACACACGTGCTGATATTACTTTGAATAATTTAATATACACTAAACGTTTTATAAATTCAGCATAACCAAACCGTTATCATCATCAAAAACTTAATAATTATTATACAAGTTATATATTATTTATAAATTTAACACATGTTATCGATACACACATCATGAATAATAAATTTTAACTTTATTATTTTTTCTTTTTAATCGAATGAGATATACAAAAAATATAAAAAAAAAATCTTTCAACTAAAAATGAAGATTTTATTGTCTAAATGATTTCATTTTTTTTCTCTCTTTTACTCTCTTTTTCTTTTGTTTAAATAATCAAAATTAATTTTCTAAAATTTCTCCAGATTTCTCCAAATTTTATAAAAATTCTCAACTAATTTTTAATTACTATAAAAAATTTTTAAAAGTTTATATTCTTCTAAAATTTACCGAGTGAAAAATCAAGAAAATGTTAAAAAATAAATCATGCAAAACGAAGACCCGTTTTATATTTTTAACAGACTTTTGCATGGTTAAAAAAAGTCTTTTAAATATAGTCACTGTTAAAAACTGCATGCACACAACATCCTCTTGATTTTTTAAAATTTTAATTTTATATTTCTAATTTAAAAGGATATAATAATAAGTGAGTGTGTGTGTAGTTATGGGGGCACTATTTATTATTCCGGGTTGAACATACACACACACACAAATATTAATAATAATAAATAATATTTGCAATACGTGTGTATAAACGCGTGTCGATAATAAATGCTTCAAAGAATCATACTCAAGGCTTATTTTTTTTACGGATGTGGTAAACTGCAACCCCTCATTTCTACAATATAAATATCTTACAAAATTATTATTCAACAAGTTTAATATCATAAATAAAATAAAATAATATTAAACCACAATTGCGTATAAATATTTTGTTGTTTAGCCAGTTTTTCTTTGATAAATTTACGCTTTTTCATTAACCCTCTAACAACGAAAAATAAAATAAAATTATAATATTAATTGGCTTGAAAAATTGTGTACAAAAATCGCAATTATTTTATTAATATATTTTTTATAAATACCATTAGAATATTTAGATAAAAAAAATTAAAATTGTGACTAGTGCGTGTAATAATATACACAGTTAAATAAAAATGAAAAAAGTATTATTGCACTGTCCAGTGGGAAAGTGTCATTGACATTTTGCCTTGCTCATTTATACAGAAGAGAAATATACACATTTACTTGAACGCACACGCCTTAAAATTGCAACAATTTTTTTTTACTTAGTGAGTCGACTTGACTTGGTGACTTCCAACAAAACTAGATATATATTTATTTTATTTTTCTACAGTTTTACCAGTTTTTATTTTATACTTTTATGTATTTTTATATATGAGCACTGAGATAATTATAGCATCACACCATCATGCATCCCAATGATTCTCTATGAACATTATTTTATTATTTTTATTATTACGCAGTTTGTTTATACAATAAAAATATTTCTTCCCCATGTGCACGCTATTTAAAAATGTATGTCTATTTTTAGAATACATTTATATACAAAAATTTCTCTCTCACAATTTAAATTATATGCTTAATATATATAGAGTCTTGGAATCAAGTCATATGTATTTATTCATATTGTAATTTTTAGCTTAGAGACAAAGAAAATACATGTGTGTGGGGATAAAGAGCGGAAGCTTAATTAAAATTATTTAAATGGTTTTTTTTTTATTTGAATTAAAACGTTTATCAGTTAATTGGATGGTTTTTTATATTTTAGAAATATAAATTATGTTTAATAATTAAATTTATAATGAAAATTAAAATATAGATTATTTAAAGTATAAAAATTATTATACTATTTATTATAAATAATTATTATTAATAATTTTTAAATTAAACGAAAAAAATTTTTTTTTTATTAAATTTCATATTTTTTATAATATTAATTGTAAATAATATTTTTAATAATTATTTACAAATTTATTTATATTAAAATTTATAAAACTATTAAATTTTATAAACCAATTACTATTAATTAAAAAAAAAAATATTCCCAGTAGTAAAAAATAAAATGAAAAATAAAAAAAAAACACAATTTTATTTATTTTTTAAAAAAGTTTAATAAAAGTACTTGCTTAATTTAATAAATTAAAGTAATAAAAAAAAAAATAAAATAAAATAAAATAAAAATTGCGGATGTATATATGTGGGTTGTAATTATTTTAGTACATCCCTGATGATGCACATGATGATCATGCCAATCAGCATGATCAACGAGTAAACCAGCCACCTCGACTCCACACCAGCTCTTGCCACACAAATAATGTCAATTGTCTTTTAGCAAAGCAATTACTACATCATATTATATTATAAAAAAATTTATTTTTATGTCAATTGGATATTGTCTATTATTGATTAACAATAATAAAAATATCGCATTATTATATTATACATTTATTTCGTCATATATACAGCAGATACAAATTATCGAAATTATTTTTTCTATCATTATTACTATCGTTAATTTTGTTGTTAAAACAATATTTATTTATTTAAATAATAATAAAATAATATTTATAATATATGTATGTATGTGTGAGGATATTTATTTTATTATTTTTGTGTGATAAAATTACAGTATATAATAATATGAGATGAAAAGAGGAAGAACATTGCAGCAGTGTGTGTACCCTCGTTGACTAAGTTTTGCTGACCTGTCGGAGTCTCTCCAGTCTGCATTTATTGTGCAAACCTGTTTTCAAGTGGCGTGTTCTCGCTTTATCTATATCCTCTTGACTTTTATAGTACTTTACAAGACTTATTTCCATTCATTTTGGACTCTTTTCTTTACCTCCTTTCCTCCCAAGTCCATCTATATATATATTAAATCCCAGCAACAAAAATTTTTTCCTTTATTTCTCGTGGCAATGTTGATGCTGCTGTTGGTGATGCTGTTGCACACATCAGTTGATTCATCAGCTGCTCTTCTCAGAATACCAATTTATTTTTCGTAAATTTCATTATTACTATTTTTATATTTTTATATACATTAAACAACTAAAAAATTCATTTCCTCCGGTGCTTTTTTCTTTGTTAATATTTATACTAAATTTGTTCGTCAAATGAAATATATATTATGGTTTTTTTATTTATATATTTATGTATAATTTAAGGGCGGATAAATTAATTAAATATTTTGTGGAAAAAGTTTAAATATAGCTGATGATGGCATACCTTGTAATATGCTTTCATGTACATATTGCAAAATTTAATATTTCCGAGCAGTCTCTCCCACACACACTTGTTCTTATTTCTTGTTCACCATGTTCCGTAATTATGTATACCTCATGTGCTTTTTTATATATATATTCTCTTTCAAAAAAAATAAATAATATATTTATAGAATTTTTACAGACAAAGAAGTATATGACAAATGTAAATTAAATAAATATGACCAACCAAACCAACAGTGGCAGTAATAAAAAAAGAAATATTTAAATTAAGGGTTGTCATTGTTGATGAAAAAATGATAATAATATTTTTATGAATATATATTGTTGTTATTTGTTGTTATTGTTGTTGAGTGCATGTTTATTAAATTTAAAAATTGAAAAAAAGAGAAGAGAAAAAGTTGTTTTTTTTTTATGGTATATGTCTTGAAGACGAAGACAAATTGACACAATATAAAAAATGAATTATAAAGAAAAAAAAATTGCAGAAGAAAAAGAAGACAAAGACAGGAAAAAGAAAGAGTTGTTAGTTGTATATTGGCGAGGTCGCCAGCCGTTAAAACGATTGGTTTTGGCCTCGCGCGCGCGCTTAAAATATAATAATAATTTTGAATCGTTGTTTCCAAGGCAATATTAAATATACACATATTATTCTATCAATTTTCATTTTTTATATTTTAATACTTATAAGATTTTATTTTATGTGGATAATTTAATTTTCGATGGGTAATTATATAAAAATTGATTTTATCAATTATTTGAAAATTACAGTTGATGGCTTTGATGCGCTGTAATCGAAATATTTCGATTTAAAATTAAATTGTTTTTCGAAAAAAAAATATAGTTAAGGATTTAGAAATAATTAGAAAAATACAGCTTAAATTTTTCATTGAAAAAATATAAAGTTTTCATTGAAGAAATATAATTTGAAAATAAAAAAATGAAAAAACTTTTTAACGGTTTAATTTTTTTTTGAATTGTAAATTTTCGATTTAAGAAAATTGACTTGAGCTTGCAAGTGAAAAATACTTTTTATAAACTACTATTGTTATGTCGTTTTTATAAACAATTATTATAATTTTATCTAATGCTTGAAAATCATCAAAAAACACAATTTAAAAAGCAAATTTAATTTTTTTGTTCTGCCATCACAATTGTTTTTTTCTCTTTAATAATTTTTTAATTACAAAGTTATTACATAAACAATTAATTAAAAAATATTGTCAAGCTATTGTTGACATATAATTTTGATGTGTTATATAATATTTTACATTGTCGTAGAACATAGTCATGGTGACTTGCAGATAGCTTACGAAAATAACACTTTAAAAAAAAAACAAAGAAAATATACACCTGTATATTAGCGTGTTACAAAGTCACGAAAAATAATTTCCAACATATCTGGTTAATTAAAAAAGTTTTCTAAAATTTTATTATATAAATTAGCAAATTGTTTTTTTATAAAAAAATGACCATAAATAATTTTTTTATAATTTTTAAAATGATATTTCTAAAATATTAAATACAATTTATAAAATAAGTGTTTTAAATTTTAAATAAAATTCTCAAATTAATCTTCATCATCATATTAAATGAAATAAAAAAATTTGCATCAACCAGGATATTATATTAAATATAATGCAAGTGAACAGACATTTATTCTAACATTGAGGTATGTATCACATATCACATCCCGCGCGTTCCGCATATGATATGTCCAACAAACCACGTTATCCTATCTTTATGTGGATATTGTTGCGTATTACCTGGCTTATTATTTTACACTATATAAATATGAAAATCATAAAAAAAATAAAATAAGTTTTAAATATCAATTAAATAACACGTCTGTTTTTTTATTTATGACTTATTACATGTTTTTCATTTGAAAAAAAATTTTTTACATTCAGAAGAAATGTTTTTTATTCAAAAAAAATATTAATTTATGTTGTAAATTTGTTTTTTTATTAATTAACAATTAATATGAGGCTAATTAGGCCAAAAATTTTAAGTCTAATTGGTAAAACACATTACGGTCGCGATTTATGACAAAATTTTAATTTTTTCCGGCGAAAAAAAAGTATTTTTTTACGATAAAAATTATAAATCATAGTAAATTGTTATTAACAATAGTAAAAAAATATTTTTTAAATAATAAAAAAAACAATTTTATTATAAAAAAAAAAATTTTTTATTATGAAAAATAAATTTTTCATCATAAAAAAAATTTAACGAATAAAGTAAAAAAAAAAAAAGAAAGATAATGACAATGACAAAGATGACACCTCTCAATTACAATACAAGACAGTAGAAAATAAAATCATATATTATTATTTTTAATGCTCATCAGCATCAATTTAAAACTCGAGCTTATATTTTCTATTTTTCATGCTATTTTGAAATCCAGATAAATGCATGTTTAAACAAAGACTCACGGTTATTAAAAAATAGAAAAAATAGATAAATAAATAAATGAAAATTTCATTTCATTTCATGTTTAACACATGTTATTTATATTTTTAAAAATTTATTATTATTATAGTGTCGCTCTGCTTGCCAAGTGATTTCTACTTACGCCTCGGTGAATTTTCCTTAATCAATACTTGTATATATAATTGAAATTTATTTTTATATTTTCGTTATTTCTATTTTAATTTTCTTTGATATTTAATTGTAGAAAGTCACAAAATAATTCACGTGAGCATTTGTATATTTTATTTAAAAAAAAAAATAAATATCTTAATGTTATCCTGATAATCTAAATAAGCTTTTGTTGGTAATAATTTTTTTTTATATTTTAATAATAGGCATATTTTTTTATCAAATATTTTTGGAGACGATGTCACGAATATTTTTCAATATGTTTTATTTTTTTATTATTTTTACATGATTGCGTGATCGTTTGTTGAATGAACAAAAATAAAAGGAGCGAGCAGTCCTACCAAGGGATGTCCCCTGTTGAATTTTTTATATAAATTTTTTTTTTTTTCATATGTATATATAGAATTTGACATGCCTTATTATTGTTGCAAATGTCCAAAGTGACTATTATTATCTGTATGCTTATCTGACATTTAAAAAATGACAAAAAAAAACTCATTTCTTTTATTATAATTGCTTAAAGTCTTTGTTAACAATTATTTTTGTTAAAATTGTTTTTTCATTTTCATATCATGTTATCAAACTTTTAAAATGATAATTGTCTCGATTATATATGTAAAAAACTTTTGTCGCATTTCATTAATTCAGTATTGATAAAAAGTTGGAGCATTTTTATATTTTGAGCAATTATTATTCACATTTATAATTTTCAATTTAAAAAAAACAAATACATACAATAATTTATTATAAATAAATAGAGAAAAAAAATATAAATTTCAATCAATTTCTTCATCGATCAATATTGAATAATTAAATTCATTTATAAATTTTAAACAACAAAAAAAAACTTCTTCAAATTTATTACGTAAATTTTTAACTCAGTGCTTTATTGCTTTTAATTTTTTTGTTCTACATATATTTATTTATAATAATTCATCTCGAAATATCAAGACACATTGACACAATAAGACTCATAATTTTTTTTTATGTCAAATAAAATACTTGCGCGTTTTTTGTAACTGATAATATCCCATTGATGCACTAAAATAGCTGCAGCCTAATTATTTAAAAAAAAATATATATAATACACAGTTATAAAAAAAAATAAAAAAAAAGTCATTAATAACTTTATATAATATTTATGAATAATTATTGATAATGATAATTATAGAATATGCCCTGGATACATGCCAACCGAGATGTTTAATTTTGCTCATATTTTTATATATCAAAAGAATAATGAAAATAATATATATAAATATGCAACTATGCTTGCTTGCTTGCTTTTTTTTTTCAACATAGAATAATTTATATCAAACTATAAAATACATTATATTTATATCTCAGTTTGTGCTTGTGTGTGTGTATGATTTTATATCAATATAATAAAAATAGTAACACGCAATTGGCTCATAAAAATGTCAAGACCAAGAGCGGTGCTTGAACTTAATATTAAAAATCAAAAAAAATTTTTTTTTATTTCATACACATTGTCGCATTGTAAGTAAACAATCAAGTGCACTTTTTTTTTTTTTTAAATAAATTGCTATAAAAAAATAATCATACGCACACACAAAGAACAATAAATAAATTGTAGAAAAATAAAATTTACATTTATAAACTCAGTGAGTCACATTAATTGATAGAAGTTTTTTTTATTGACAAATAGTATTTTTATATGTCAATTTTGTTATTAAATTAAAATTTATTAATAGTTAAAAAATATAGTGACTCATTTTTTTTAATAGAGCCATTAAGTCAATGAACTTTTTAAATATTTTTTTTTTGTTTCTTGGCACTTGCAAAATTGAGTTTATTGTTATTAATTTAAATTATTTTGGTAAAGGGTAATTGTTGTTACGGGACAATAGGTATTTGTGTTAATAATATACTAATGGATAATATTTTGTTTAAACATGTATGATGAAAATAATAATTCAACTTGGCTCTTGATGAGTTATTTAGAGCGCAGACAGGTTATTTATATTTATTTATTATTTTACATTGTGTAAATATGTATGTAAATAAAGATATATGTAAAATTATACCTTTCACCAATTAATAATATTTCAAAGTCATAAATATACCACATTAGTATATATAGATAGTTGCGTGTGATATATAAATCCTTGAATATATTGTTTGAAAAAAAATTCAAAAAAAAAAAACAAATGGAAAATTTATTTAAAAAGTTTTATTTATTTGTTTATTTTAATCCCAGCTTTTAATTAAAATACAATATTATTTATAAAATTTAATTTAAAAAATGATTTATATTTTTACTTTGCAATGCCCTAACCCTTTATTTTGTTTTATTTTTTTGTTTCAGATTTAACGACAAATTCAAAAGGAAATTATTATTATATACACAAAATAAATGTCACATGGATAATTTTATTGTTCATTGGTTTTATTTATTGAATATTGATAATTTTATTACAAAATGTTGTCAGTGTATTGTGCATTGAGATATTGTTGTAAAGTTAAAAAAAAAAATTAAATAATTAATTTTAAATTAAGAATTTAATTTGATTTTATTAAAAAGAAAAAATAATAAAACAAAAAAATATTTAAATAAACATATTGTTTAATTAAAAGACAAAAAGTGAAGAGATTTAAAAAAAAAAAAAAAAATGTTGGGTGTTAGTCAGTTGGGTAATCCACCATCGAGTTTAAGACACTCTGCAAGTTTTTCATGTCTTCAACGTCCATCAAGTGATACATCATCACCAGTTATTGTTGGACATCGTGCAAGAACTTCAACTTTACCACAACAACAATTAAACATACAGCTATCAACAACATCACAACAAAATCATAAAACAAGTGGTCCAAGTTCATTGCAAAATCAAAAATTAACATCAAATTGTTATTCATTATCATCAACAACAACAGCTACCTCATCTTCTTCATCATCATCATCCACATCAACATCATCATCGTCTTCCTCAATATCATTTCCTCTTTCACATCGACAAAATCGTCAACAAAATGATCCAACAGACTCACTAACAGATAGCAAAGATTACGGTTTTGTTTCATCACGTAATTATCATCGTAATATTAATTCAACAAAAGATAGCTATCATCAAGAACAATCTGAAAAAACATATCAAACAAAATACATTAATGACAATGATTGTTTATATAGTAAATCAACAATAACTGAAGAGCCAGATAATCAATCAAAGCTATCACCAAAAGGACATTTATCTAAAGCTCAAAATCCTATAAAAGGTGCATTGATATTATTTACAGCATCAACATCATCATGGTGGAAAGCTAAACAACGTGAAGAGTTACCATCAACAATGCTATCAACTTCTTGTAGCTCTGATGTTAATAAAAAATGGACAAGTAATACTGTTGGCAATTTAAATAGTTGTATAACAACAGCATCAATAACATTAGCCACAGCCACAACAACAACAACCACCAGCACAAGTACAACAACAACTGCAACAATTAAAAATTCACTACCTTTGTCTGAACGTAAATGGTCTTGTAATACATCAACAATAAATTTACCAGAAAATACAAAAATGTTAACATCATCATCATCATCACCAACATCAAATTATCAAGATAGAAAATGGCGATCATTAGGTACACTATTAAAAACAAATGATAATCAAACACATACATCATCAATAAATAATACAAAAAAATTATTATTTAATCAAAATGATAATGGTGTACGTAAATGTTCAACGACAATTGATGTTACACCAACAAAAATATTAAAATATCCACAACCAGTAACATCATATTCAGCAAGAGTATTACGTACAAATAGAGATACATATAGTGATATAAAAAATGATAATGAACAAGTTAAAAAACCAGTAAATAATAAAGTATCAAGACGTCTTTATCAAGCACAAAGTTTTTATTTATTAGATGATTTTTTAAAACCTGAACCTCAATCACCAAAAAATATATATAATCAAAATTTAACAACAACAACAACAACAACAACATCAACAACGTCATCAGATAATAATGTAATATCATCAAGGCGTCATAATTCAAGTTCAGATAGTCTTGAAGTTGCAACAAGTCCATTACCACCACCTGTACCACCACCACCACCATTAGAAATGGTTTATGTTACAAATGAATTTAGTGATATTAATAATCCAAGTAAGGAGAAAATTGGTGATGTTAATTCAAGAGATAAAGATGCTAATTGTCCATGTAGAATGTGTTGGATAAATACACATCATCATAATAATAATAGTAGTAATCATCATCATCATCACCATCATCATCATCAGTCATCTATTGATAAGGTAAGATATTTTTTTATACAAATTTTATATTATTTTTTTCTCTTTGTTTTTGTGGAATTTATTAAAACATTATTTAGTTTTAAAAATACTTTTGTTGTCATGTAAAAAATATCATGAAATTTATAGATTGAGACCCAGCAAAATGAATAAAATTTTTTTCAAAAAATTCAGCATTATAAATAAATTAGAAACTATGTAAAGAGTTTACATTAGTAAACGTGAAAGCAGCTAACTTTGCGGATATATCTTCGACAAGATCAATCTCCAAATATATATTTATAGTTTTAATAAATACCTACACATATTTTATTAGTTGTTTAGCAGGATTAGAAGAGAGTAATTTATTCAGAAAATTATTTTTTTTTTTTTAAACGTATTTAGACACTAGATTAGGTAAAAATAAAATACAAAAAAAAAAGGAATAAATTAATTTTAATAACTGTGTATGTTTATAATTATTGTTATTAATTTTTAGTTGGGAAAATTTAATTTTTTTGAATAATTATTAGAAGATTAGCTATTTTTTAAAAAGTGAAAAAATTTTTTTCTATATTTTTTTAAGGATAAATACAATTTACAAAAAAATAGAAAAATAATTTCAATGAAAATTGAATTTATTTTAATTGAAAGGATTGTTTAGCTACTTGTTGATTGGTAAAATAAATAATTTTTCAACAAATTCGAAAGTAAATTTGAAACCTAAAACTGCCATCTAGAATTTAATCATATCAAATTTAAAAAACAAACTATTTTACCGACAGTAAAATATCTTCAGAAGATAACGCTTGTGTTGAAAAAAAAAAATCAAATTTAAATTGAAAATGTTTATACAATATATTTTTAAACAAACAAACTATAATGCTTTTTCGACATTTGTGTATTTTACTAGAAAAAGTAAATAAATAATTCAGCTTTCACGTGGAAAATTATTTAAAAAAAAATACTTAAAATTGAATAAACAATTTCAAGTGTTTAATCAATTAACATAAACACAATTAAACTTAGCAATTACAAAAATTGTAAATTAAAAAAACAGCATTATCACGAGTGAATTTGATGTTGATGTTGATGATATTGATTAAATAATTTCCGGTATTGTTAATTATTTTTAAAATGATAATTACATGATTACTGATAAAGCCAAGTATACGAAGATCAAGACATGTAAGACTAATCATTTTAGCAATCTGATCTATCAATTTGATAAAATGTAAATCATAAAAAAATATATATAATAATTTAGTGGGTGGGGCAAACTGTAAATGATTCAAGAGATGCTGGATAAAAAATTGAATAAAGAGAGAGTTAGAAGACTAGAAGACTTGCGCGCAATTTTCCCGCGTTTAATCAACCTCATATTGATCTCAACCCCTGGACGTTTCATCACCACCACCTCTACCACCAATAGCCACCCCATCTTGGGTTCATCACCACACAGAATCATGTCGTAGAATCGTAGGAATCACAAACATTGTGCGTGTGGTCCAGCGATTATTATTTAACCTAATAAATCGACAATTTTTTTCTATTATTTTATATTTTTAAATTTCATTTAAAAATTAATTAACATATTAATAACAAGTTTATAAATAATTAAAAAATGTTTATAAATATTTCAAAAGAAAAACATTAAGAATTTTCAAAATTTTATTAATTAAATATATTTTTTATTTTGTCAAAAGTTTATACAATTAATTTTTTTTTTTGTTTATAATTTTCAAGTGTTTTATTTGGTAATTTTTGGTATTTTAATATTGAAAAATATGTGGTGTCAATCAGCTGGGTGATATTGACACAGTATCACAAGAAAATGTCAATTAAATTATTTGGATTAATTAAAATATTTGTGATTTCATAAGTGGATAAAAATTGTGCTAAAAAAAAAATTAAAGGGATAATTTGTTTAACAATATCACGGTCTAAATAATTTACAAGATAATATATGTTTTTTTTTATTGAAAATTGACAAAGTCAATTTAAAAAAGATTTTCATATATTTTAATTGTTAATTTTAAAGGTGAAATAGATTGTTAATTAAATTAATAAATAACAGTGTTATTTATTTATCTAATTATTTATAATTCAATTTATTAAATTAAAAATACTCTATTCGAAATAATGAACGATAGTAATAGCTTTAATAATTTTTAATTTAACTTTAATTATTTATCGAAAAATTTGTTTATTTTTTTTCGTCGTTTTTATTACTAAATCCATTATTTATTTATCTGCCAAAGCAAAATAAACAAACAGCGAATAAAAATAAATAAAAAAAATTGATAAAATTATTATATGCAGCTTTAATTATTAATAAAAAAAAATAATAATAAAAGTAAACAGTACAAATAAATATTTATAAAAATGATAATACAATAGTAAATATTAATTTTTTTTTAAAATTATTTCAAGAGTCAAGAACCTGTCTTGTTAAATAAACATTATTTATTTTAATTTTTTTTTTTATAATAGATAATCTATTTGCCATTGATAATAAAAAAAAAAAATAGAAATACTATTTTTTTTTTTATTAACAAATTAGAAAAACCTAAGCAACAAAAAACAATTTAAATTAAAAAATGAATTTTTAGAAAATTTTGAAATTTAATTAACGAATTTTTTTTTTGGTGTATCATCCCTTAAAAAAATCGTAAATTAATTTATCAATAAATCATTTAATTAATTATAATTTTCTATTTTTTTTTTTTTTAATTATGATATCATTTTTTAAATACATGCTTCATACACTTGAGCTAGATTTATATAGTGTTGATACACGATACCACTCGGTCTTCTGCTTTTTTCAACGCCCACAATATTATTCAAGGGCTTGATATTTTTTTTTTCTTTTTAGCATTAATATTTTATTTCTTTGTTCTTTTCATTGTGATGATAAAAATATTATTACTGTATTTATATTACGAATATAGATATATATTTATTAGAGATGCGCATGCTCGAGCCGCACCTTGTTTTTTCTTTTTTTTAATTTTCCTAGTTTTTCATGATAAATAAAAGCTACTTGGAAAATTTTTTTAACTAAAATTATTTATAAATATTAGTTATTTATTTATTTTAATATTATGATTATCATGAATTGGATTTATCATGTGAATCAGGGGTTTGATACAATGAGTGTATTACGTAGTTTATAGATTTGTCGAAACTTTTGTTGAGTAGATATTAGAGTTGATGATGATGTTGATGGTGATGATGATGATGATACACGAGTCAAGAATCCTTTCTTCTTATATCTTGGAGTCTTTGTTGGCTAGTGTCTTGGTGTCCTTGACTTCCAGATTAGGTCGGATTGCCTTGATGCACTTCCAAGAAAGTCGAGAGTTGTCTTTTCTCTCAATTTTTTTTTTATAATATTATTTTATCATCTCATGACTCGATCGTGGTATATACATTTTTTTTTTTTTTTTAATAACTTTTATGATTCACTACAAATCCATACAACGACATAAAAATATTTTCCTTTCTTCAAACAAATAACAATTGTATCGAAAAATAGAAATTCGAAACGAAAAAAATCACAAATTATTATTACTATAATTAATATCGTTCATTATTTCGAATTTAAATATCAAGTGTTAAACAACAATAAATTAGTGAATAAAATTATAATTAAAACAAAACAATATTCAATAGAAAAAACAATTTAAAAAAAAAAACTGTAAAAGTTTCGAAATATTGTAAATAAAATTTCGATAATTTCGAAAATTTCGAAAATGGATAGTCTACAAGCTGCACTAGTAAAACTAGATCCAGCAACAACAGTAACACCAATTGGTAAAATTCTCAAAGTTCATAATCATCGTCCAACATTTGTTGATCTTGATGACAATGATTTGACTCTTAATAATTTACTTGTCAATGAAACAATGTCTAAATCATCAGAAATATTAAATAAAAAAAAAATAATAATACCTGAAGATGTCGTTGATGATAATGAAAAAGAAGATGATTATAATGACACCAATGATAATGACGATGATGACAAACAAAGTATTCATATATTATTTGATATTGTTAAAAAATGTTCGACATTAGAACCACGTCGTTATAATTTAAATAATCAACAACAACAACAGCAACAAATAAACATTGGAAAATGTACAAAAACTGAAGTTACGTGACGTCAACCAAATTGTTTTGGTGTCAATATGATATATCACACTTATCCACCTCATCGTGGTGGTAAATCATCACGTGAAAAACATCATCATGCCAAAGATAAAAGACATCATTTGCATCAACATCACAAAACACATGTGGTGAGTTGTCACTATTATACATTGATAAATAATTATCATTATTTATTTATGTATATAATGATTTATAATTGTCAATTGATTTTTAACTTGTTGATAAGATACTTGACATCATTCGGAAGATATTTCATTGATACAAATCTAGCATTGAATAAAAATAAATTAAAAAGTTACATCTTTGACATATTTTTTTTTTCTTGCAAATTTCATTTATATATTAACACTCGATTTCTTGCCAAGTGTTTATAAAATTATATGGATTTTTTTTTTTTTATTTTTTCAAGCTGTAAATGAAAGGGGGAAAGTGCCTCATTGGCGACGACCTGTTTTTTTTATTTTTTCAAATTATATACACTTTTTAAAAAAAAAAAAAAAAATTTTTTTTTCACATTTTTGTAGTTGATACCAATAATGTGCATGCTTTCCAAATATTTTCATGTCCGGTTTGCGTGCGTGCAATTATATGATTTCATATGAAAAAAAAAATTTTTTTTTTATTTTATATATTGAGACAGTGTATGTATATTTTAAAATAATAAAAATAATTAAATATTGATGATTATTTTGTAGATAAAAATAATAAAAAAAATAAATTATTTTAATTGAATATTAATAAGATTTTGAGAAGCCAGATTTTGTCAGATGCGTCATCAATAAATCTATTTTATCTTAATCATCCACGAGTGTGTATGTGTTATCAAAAAAAAAATATATAAATAGTTGGTAATTATTAAAAATAATAGTTAATTATATTTTGGCTTGTTATTTTCTTTTCTTATGAGAAAATTGTTTCGTTTTTTTAATTTTATTTTGAATCAAGCATCACGTTTTAATTGTGAAAATTGTTGATTGAAAAAATAATTACTCGGTTTGTGTTTATTAATAATGATGTCGTGAATAATTGTTAAGTATATTATTAGGAATAAGGACAACACAAATTGTCAATGGCATTGATGTAAGCTACTTTAATTTTTGCGGCTTTATTATGTATAAAATAATACATTGATTATTATTATTTATTATTAATATGAAATAAACTTGAGTGTGTTTTGTATTGTTTAATTATTTCAATTGTCATTTTTATATTTGATTGATTGAGGAGTTGTTATATCGTCATGTTGAAATTTTAGCGAGAGGAGAATTTGTAAAGAGACGGTACTTTAGTGGTTATTTTATTTTTTTTTTGTTTAATTTTTATATTGTGTATAATGCTTATTTATTGCTCAAATGATTTTAACGTTTTAAATAATCAAAGAAAAATATGTAATTATTATTTTAATAACGTTTTATATTTTTTAAATTATTTTAAATTATTTTTTCTTTAGTATTACTTACGAGTGATTTTTATGTAATTTAAAAATTAATTTTATGGTTTTCATGTAAACATTTATCAGTAATAACAAGATATATACAATTTTTTATTAATCTCATTTTATTTTTATTATATTTTTAAATTTAAAATGAATTTAAATATATTTTTAATAATATTTCATAAACCCACAAATAATTAAAACCAAAATGTAAAATTTTATAATTAAAAAACTGTTAAATTAATTTTAAATACAATTTCCAAATAAAAAAAACTAAATTAATTTTTTTTTAAATACAATTTAATTTCCTAAACAAAATAAAATACCTAATTAATTTTTCTAATCAAATGTTAAACAATTTAATTACAATTTCAAATGAAATTATAATTTTAATTATCATATAAAAAAATCCCTCAAGGTATTCACTGTCTTATACAACATGAATATAATTGAAAAAAAAAGAAATCATTATAGTATTATTTAATGATTGAATCATATGTATAGAAAAAAAAAAAAAAATATACATGTATATTTAAAAAGCTAAATAGACATTTGTAAAACGCGTGCGCTTAAAATCGACACACTGTAAAGTTACCCCACACTGTGTGGTGTATTAAATACATAAAGCTATATACAGCCCCAGTTCAAATAGCACCAATGACCATACAACATCACATTTATTAAAAATAATCAACTCGATAAAATCATCCTCTATCATTAAAATAATAACAATATCAAGTGTCAATTTTAAACAACAATTTACAATTTTTCAAAAAAAGTGTTGTATAATTAGTTTAATGAGTTAAGTGATTTGCAAATAAAATAACAAAATTTCATTAATTATTAATGATACATTTTTTTACTGTAAATACAATTTAAAAAAAAAAATATTTAATTAATGATAAATAATAATGTCAACGTGCTCACTTATGCCAGTGTCCCTGCAAGATATTTTGGTAATTATTTTAAGTATTTTGTTTATTTATAAATATTTTATAAAAATAATAATAAATTTTAAAAGTTTATTAAATTTTAGTTAATTTATTTTATGTAATATTTGACTTGTTTTTTTTTTAATTATTTATTATTGAAAGATGTAAAGAACAAGTGAAATAACATGAAAAAAAATAGAAAAAAAATGTGATGTTTTTTTTAGTTTATGCAGGGTTTCACAGAGTTGAAACAATTCAATTATAAATTTACTTACATCTTAAATAGAATATAAAAATATATATTATTTAGAAAATAAAATAATGGGATAAAATATGTTAGAGTGGATAAAATGTGGCTTTTATTTTCTGGTTCAGATAGGCTTGTTTTTAGATATTTTTGTTTTTGGCACAGAGCTGAGTCCTATATATTTATTCCCAAACGACAACTCGATTCTAATATACTATTGCCTACGTTTTCAAATACACCTTATGCAATTTGACCTACACCAATTGATATTTTTTCATTTATTTTTAATCTTTTTTTTTTTTTCTCTATTGCAATAGTGTTTATATCAATCATCGATTATCACATTCAATAATTATAGACATCCTTGAAATTATAAATAAATAAAAAATATAAAAAAAAAAAAAGTAAATGAACACATAAAAAGAAAATAAATTTTACAAAAAAAAAATAATACTGCTTATCAACGAAAAAAATACGTTAGAAAAAAATTAAATCAACAGAAAAATTTCTACGTCGAAAAAAAAAAAGAAATTAATTATTATTTTAGAACTTGATGAGGAAAAATTTATAAATTATAATACAAAAGTTTAAGTTATTTATGAAATAAAAGTTTTTTAATAAAAAATGGATCAGCAAATATTTTATGATGTTGATGATGCTGGTGTTGATTATATACATGACTATTGCGTAAACTAATCTAATGGTATGTGGCACACACAAGAATACGTTTAAATTTTTTTTTCATAGTTTTATTTCACTGTATAAAACTTACAATATAATTTCTCCACAATTTTTTTTTAATTAAAATTTATTCGAGTAAGCTGTGTCTTATTGTTATACAACAATATCATTATAATTATATCGAAAAAAAATTTTTTTAAAAATGAATACAAAACTAATAAGCTGTCTTGATTTTTAAATTCTTTTATATTAAATTTATACATCATTAACTATTTTTAATAGCACACTCAATTTCTAAATATAATATTTATCTATTTATATAAATAAATATAAAAATATATTTATAAAATAGCATCGTAATCTTTGTGTATTTTTAAATTTTAATTATTAATGTTTATAAATATATTATTATTTTTAAAATATTTAATTATAATTTTTTTTTTATTACAGGTGAGCAGAAGATCAAAAGAACGTGGATCAATTCATCAAGATAAAGGAAGGGTAAGTTGACAAAAAAAAAAAATTTATATATAGCATTAATTCGACATCGAAAAAATTAATTTACTGTGAACAATGAAAAATCAAGGAAAGGTCACGTTATGGCATTTTGTTTTAAAAGTCAAAATAATTATTTTATAATTATAAAAAAAAAAGATGGGTATATAGTTCAAAAAATAGCAAAGACAATTAATGAATTTAATTTTAAAAAAATATTACTATTTTTTTTTGTTCTTAATTTGTTGATTCATTAAAAAAATTTGTTTAATTTAAATGAAAAAAAAAAGCAAATCTTGTACGTCAATTGAGGATAAAAAAAAAATATGAGAATGTATTTAATTTGAATTTATTTCGAAGAAAATAATATGAGTCGTTCAACTAATCACACAATGATGATGACGATGATAACAGTATATCAAGTTTTGAGTAATATTTATTTACATAATTATCTGATTTTCACAAACATGATTATTGTAATTTTTTGCGGATATGAGTATTAAATATCTGACCTATTAACAATAACATCATTCTTGAAAATTCAATGAGTCAATTGAGTCAATACCACCCAAATGATAATCATCCAAACTCAAAGAAAAAACATTGACTCAAAAAAGAAAAATAAAAATCACCAATATACTCATTTCCTGACCTTGTTAATATTTTATTATTTATCTTTTTTAAACTTTCATTTCCTCGAAAATAAAAAAACAATAAAAATACAACATAACAGTACATATATTTTATATATTTAACTAAAGCATATGACTAACACATTTCGAAAAAAGGAGCAAAGCCAAAAAAAAAACATCCAGGATATACAAAATTGACACAAAAAAGAAAAAAAAAAAAAATCAATGAATCATATTGCATAAACAAAGGTGCTAATCAATTATAAATATATTTTATTTTTTAATAAAATAAAATTTCAAAAGGTCACACAAACACACAGTATACCTTCATGAAAAAAAAAAAATACAATAAATTGATTTTATGTGTATAAAAAAAAAATATGATTCCTACAAGGTTCCATCACATTCCACACACAAGATAAAAAAATAAAAAGAGCAGGTATATACATAGACAACATAAAAATCTAAATGTGCCAACAGACAGTAATAATAATAATAATAAATAAAGGACTATATGCGAGGACAGTATTATTATGGGTTCGCACACCTCAGCCATACACACTGATACTTGTTAAATTAAAAAAAGGATCGTAAAAAAATAAAATAGCTTTAGAAATAAATAAAAAAAATTCAAAGAAAAATAGAGGATTAAAGAGATAAAATGAGAAAAAAAGAAAAAGGCTAACAGACTTGACTGACTCATTGGCAGGTCAGAGAACCATACCAGATGATGAAAAAGGTGTTGGTGATGTTGATGTTGTTGATGCTATTGATGTTATTTTTACTCCAATTTTACTCCAAATTTTACTCGAAATTTTACTCCAATTTTACTCCAATAATGAATTAAATATTTGAGTAAATTTATAATGACAAGTATGAGTGATAAGCAGCTGATGAATCAAAAACTGATTGTGTTGCTTTGTGTGTTGGACTTGCTAGTCATCAAATAAATAAATATATATGCAGAGAATGTATATAATATAAATGGGTATAGTTTATGTTGACAAGAATGATTATATATATGTATGTATACAGTATGATATAGCTAGAGTTATATGTGTATTAAATAAAATCGTATTAGTGTATGTGAGAAGTTGCAAGCAAGTTTAAGTGAAAACTGAAAACCAGTCAGTCAGAGTTGTCAGTCCGGTGGTGGATCGTGTTTTAGTCCTGCTGCTGTAAATGTTATTTTCTACAGCTGCATGTAGTTTTTTTTTTTTTTTATATGTTCATTGTTAATATATATTTAAGTTGCTATATATAGCACCACCATGGGAATGATCATCCCCGCCATCAATAACACCAGCAACAGCATCATCAGACACACTCAATGCAACATCATATTATCTTGTGCATGGTGATTTTTTTTGTAGACAATTTTATTAACTATAACATAACGATATTATTATTTATTTATAATAATTTTCACGATTTGAATAGTTAATTTTTTTGTTCAATAATTTTTTAATTCAATAGTTGAAAATTTTTTTATTTTCAAATTTTTGAAGATAGTGAATTGCTGCTGTTGTTTGGAAAAATTAAAAAAAAAACATTTGTGTATTTTTTTGTTATTGTGATAATATTGGTTTATTTTTTTGTTAATTATTTTGTAAATGATTAATTAATTATTGTGAAAATGCCAAGTCAAACGACAACGATACTTTTAAAGTGTTCGATGGTTGATGTGCCAGCTTTGAATCATGTCAAATTAAAGTCATTGGACAATGTAAGTTTTTTTTTTAGTTATTTATATTATTATCTATATAGATAAACAGATAAATATATGGTCATAGACAAGGCTATAATGTAAAAAAGAAAATGTTATTTTAAAAAATACACACATGCGTCAATGAAAACAAAGAAAAAAATATAAAATAATTGAAACTTATATTTCCTTTTTATTTATTAATAAATAATAGAATTGTTATTAATAATAATAATTATTATTATTAATATTTTAATGTAGATGATAGGTTTTTTTGTAAAATATTTTAACAATTTATAATTTATTTATTTTATTTGTTGATCAATGGTTAAAGTTTACATGACATGTAGCCTTTTTGAACTATGAACTATTATTGTCACTGTGTCGACAGGTAATTTCTTTATGCTCCAATTTACACTATTATTATAATTTAATAAATAAACAATTTTCCAATATATTGCAAATTTTAATACAATTAATTAAAAATAAATAAATAATTAATTATTAAACTAATTTATTCATTTATAAAAAAAATAAACAAACAATAATTTTTGGAGTAAATTTTAAAATGTTAATTTCAATTTTAATTACAATTTATATAACTAAAAAAAAATTATTTTATTATTATTAATAATAAATAATAATAATTAATAATTTAAATTATAAGTTTTGTAGTAACTATAATTATTAAAACTTTAATTTAATTATAGAAAATTAAACTAAAAAAAATTTTTTAACAAATCGAAATAAATTTTTATAATATTAGAAAATTTTTTAATAATAATAACAGTAATTTATTATTATTATTTTTCAATAATTTATTGATAATAGTGTTTGGTTATTTAAAATATAATTTTTTGAGTAATTATAATGATTAAAAAAAATTTAAAAATATATTTTAATGTTTTTTTAAAAATAATGGATATAAATTTCGATTTATGTTTCGATGAAATATAATGTTTTATAAATTATTATACAGTGATAGTTAATTTTCAAGGTTGTAAATAGAGATATATACAATACAGTCTGAAAGAAAATATTGTATTGTAAGATAGTAAATTATATAAATGATAATAAAAAATGATGATAGGACAAATTGAGGCATTGAAAAATGCAATAACGAACAATAGATTCGTTTGGCTGTATGATGCACTTGCAATAAATTTATAAAAGACATTTTTTATCAAGTCATTATGATGATTATTATTCATTATCATAATGTACGAATACTGTATATAGATATGCCTGTTTTTTATCGTAGGCATATAATTATAAATATATTCTATATATTATATGTTAATTTAATTATTGTCAACAAATGAAAAAAAATACTCTTGTCAGTTCAATAACCCCTCTCATTATTAAAATATAAATAATAATTTTCAACAATAATTTAAAGTAAAATTTTATTTTTTTTTTTTAATTTTACAACTCGTGTTATTAAATTAAAATTATAATTATTAAAAAAATATAAATAATATATTTAAATAATTTATAATTCTTTTGATTTTTTTTCTTGGAAATTTCGAAACTCGTTTCCAAGCAATCACAAAGAATCCTTTGATTTCTAAGAAATAAATTTTTTTTCTTTTTACCCTTTTAATATAGATCCTTGAATTTTTTAAAATTTAAATTCACAAAAATAAATTTATATAAATTTTTTTTTTTTAAATATTCAGACATTTTTATTTATTATTTTGATTTATTTTTAATCATGCATAAAATTCATGTCTCTATTATTTTGTATAATGCAGTTTACATAGTACAGATAATATACAATTTACCATGCTTATGAGGCATGTGTCATTTGACCCTGTTGTGGAGTCAACCATGCCACCATCACCACCACTATTATCCTCTGTAATAAGACTACATAATAATAATGATAAATCAACAAAGACTTAAAATTTCTTATTACATCATTAAATTACATATCTTTATATAAAAATTTCTGCTTATATAAAAAAAAGAGCCAACAAAAGATAAATAAAATAATGAAAAAATATTTTTAAAATTTTTCATTATTGAATAAATTATTCAGTAATATAATTTTACATTGTGGAAGAAAATAAATGACTAATATTTTGTGTATCTATAAAAGACAATGTAGAGGAAAAAAAAAAAAAAATATTTATGAATCAACAAGTATTAATACACTGATTCATTGCACCCACGCAATTTTTTTTTCTTCTATAAAATCAAAGCTGACCTGTAAAAAATTTATACAACCTATTTTTTATGCTCAATTAATATCTTTTTGGCTAAAAAAAAGCCATATATTGTTTAACTTTTGCATCAATTTTCTAATGAAAATTTAAATAAAATTACAGAGTCCTGGAAATTTACACAAGGATATTGGCAATGGAGGTGTCAGTAGTGGAGGAGGAGGAGGAGGATGTGGAGGTATTGGAACAACAACAACAACAAAAATTAGTGGCAAACCAATTGGTGGTGTTGGATCAGCAACCCTCACTGCATTATCGTCCATAAATAATGCAACAACAAATGGCAATCGTAGCAAAAATAATCATATACAACACGAGGTAATTACAAGGTCCAATTTTATGTTGAATAATTCAATCAATAATTCATAGAACTATATTATATTACTCATAATATTGTCAGAATATCGTGGGCAGTTTGATCAATCATCAACTATCATTACAAAATTATACTTAAATAATATTTTAATTTGTTTTTTTAATTGCATCGTCATTTTTTAATTTAACAAATTTTTTTTTTAAAATAATTTCACAAGGTGTTGTTGCATATACTTGCTGCTGCTTTTTTTTTTGTTATTGTTATTGTTATTACTAGTCAACATGTTATCCTTAAGTTACGATTGGTACAATAATATTTGTACTTTCTAAATTCTCGTATGGATATATGATCATGGCATACGCATTGACAAAGTATTCAACTATTTTGTTACATTGTTTTTTTTATTTTTATTTAAATGCACAATCATCTGTTGTTTATGTTTTTTTTTTTTAATATTGGTTTTTACATACGAAAATTAGTGATTGTATATTAGGTGTAATTTATTTTATTATTCAATTTTTTTTTTCTAATTCTAATATTTCTAATGCAATATTACGATAGTAAAAAATTGTATAGTATTTGGAAATTTATTTTTTTATATATTAAAACTCGGTGGGTATAGATTGAATAAATGTGTTAATCATTGTGGGAGATTTCGAAATTTATTTATAGCATTTTTTGTATATACATTTATAGATATGCCCACGATGAATTATTATTACTTAAAAATAAAAAAAAAATTATAAGAAATAATGCGAAAAAAATCCCTTTGTATAATTTAGAAATATTTATTTATTTTATTTGTTATTTTATGCATGTATTTATTTATGATTGAAGATTATATAATGTAAATATAGTTTATAAATATATTTTCGAGGAATAATAAAATATAAAATTACTATTGTTTTATATATTGTTTGCGAAATAATTTAATTTTTTCCTTTTTTTATTTTTGTCAATAAAAAATTATTATTAGAAAATGAGAAAATATATTTTTAATTATTTTTTTTTTTTATTGTTTATAAATTATACGAGTTTTATGATTAGAAAAAAAAAAAAAAACAATATTATTGAGTTTATTTTACATAAATAAATGGAAAATAAAAATAGATTTATTTTTTCGATTATTGGAATTAAAAATGGAAAAAAATATATTTTTTTTGTTTATATAAATTATAATCTTAATAAAATAATTTTAAAAAATAGTATAATTTACTTGATTTTAGATAAACAAATAATCAATAATACTGTAATTTTATTATTTATAATTTTTTTTCTATTATCAAAATTAAAAACGACAAAAACAAAAAATTTCTTTTCGATAATTTTTTGTTTTTCGATTATAAATAATTAATTATAGAATATTTACAATTAATAATTGAAAAAATAATACAATTAATTTTATTATAAATAAATGAATGAAAAATAAAAGTATATATTTTTTTCCATTATTGAAATTGACATTGTCGCCAAGTAAGTAATTGAGTATGCAGTGTTGGTATCCACCATATCTCCAATACTTACGTGACTTCCGCTTTTCCCAGCTCAATAAAAAAAAAAATAAAAAATAATTATATATTGTACACAGTGTCCGCAGTGTATTGCCACTTGCATATATTTCGCTACAATACATTTGAATCGATAAAAAAATTTAAAAAAATAAACATTTATCAATTTGTTATCAAATTTTTCAGTGTCAAATAAAATACACCAACTTTAAAATAATAATAACAACCCTCAACCTTTCAATATTGATTTATTTATTTATAATAATAGACAAAGTATATATTTTTATAAAAAAAAAAAAAATATACTTACATTGCAATATAAATTTACAGTAAAAGGGTGTAAACCGGAAAGAAGAAAAAGTGGGTTTGAGCATCCGGGAAAAGCGGACCTTGGTCTTTCCATAGCTACAGATAAATTTTTTTTTCACCTCAACTTATTTTCTATTTGCCAGAAACTTGCCAAGTCTACATATACACGTGCTACTTTTTTTTTTCATTTATTTACTATTTCATTTTTATTATCAATAATTACACAGTGGTTTTTATAATTATTTACAAAATTCATGCTCAGGATATATTTAACAAATTCCATTGTAAAATTCACTTTTAAATTACAACAATAATTGTTATTATTATTATTAAATAATAAATAAATATTATTAATAATAAAAATAATAAAAATGATGATGATAATGAGTGTTGTATGCGTTGGCAGCATCTGCGTCACATCTGGGTCATCGTTATTGCTGTAATTTTATTTTATTTTTTTTACCTCAACACATTGTAACTTGGTATAGGTTCTATAGGTAATTTTTTTTTTTATTTTCAATTGTTAATGCTGGTCAGTAGCACGCCTAGTATATATAGCCACTTAAATATAAAATAGAACGTCAATTAAAAATAGATAAAATAATATATTATTATCAAAGTGTCATACGACATGTTTATTGCTTACGCATCATCAACAACATCATCAACATCATCATCTTGTATTTATAAATGATTAACACACTCGAGAGTTCAAGTGCATGTTATATTTAATAATTGAAATACAAAAATAAAAATGTAACAAATATTAGTTTATAAATTGTCAATAAAATCTTGATAATAAAATGATTAGCTTTATTAATTATTGGTTTATTGATTTTAATTATTTATGCTATATTTAATTACAGAAACTACCGACACTTGGCAGTGGCAAGACATCAAGAGACACAACTGACAACAACAATGCAACAAATGGAACATCAAATAATCACAATACACCACTTCATGATTCATCAAATTCATTTTTGCATGTTGATGCATATGGTAAATTGAATAAATAAATAAAAAAATAAATAAATAATATTATTTATCAATTAATTTGTATTTTTAAATAGGTCGTAGATTACCAATGACACCACAAGAAGCAACAAAATATTATGGTTCACGTTTAACGGAATATGAAAGAACGGAAATTGAAAAATATTCTGAAATATGGTATTTAGGTTTATCAGCATGTAAAATACATGGTGAAGATGGATCAGAAAATAGTGGTTATGATGATGATACAGGAAGTTATCATAAAATACCTCATGATCATATTTCATATAGATATGAGATACTTGAGGTTATTGGTAAAGGAAGTTTTGGACAAGTTATTAGAGCACTTGATCATAAAACTGGACAACATATTGCCATTAAAATAATAAGAAATAAAAAAAGATTTCATCATCAGGCACTTATTGAAGTTAGAATACTTGATCATTTAAGAAAAAAAGATCTTGAAGCTGATTCACAACATAATGTCATACATATGCTTGAATATTTTTATTTTAGAAATCATTTGTGCATAAGTTTCGAATTGATGAGGTAATTAATTATATTTCTATGAGTAATAATAATAACAATAATAAAAATTTATAATAATTATTTATTTGTTTATTTTACAGCTTTAATTTATATGAACTTATAAAGAAAAATAATTATCAAGGCTTTAGTCTAAGTTTGATACGTCGTCTAGCAAATTCTTTGATAAATTGTTTACGATTATTACATCGTGAAAAAATTATTCATTGTGATTTAAAGCCTGAAAATATATTATTAAAACAAAGAGGTAGCAGTGCAATTAAAGTAATTGATTTTGGCTCATCTTGCTACAGTCATCAAAGAGTTTATACATATATACAATCAAGATTTTATAGAAGTCCTGAGGTTATACTTGGATTACCATATGGTACACCAATTGATATGTGGAGTCTTGGTTGTATATTGGCTGAATTATATACTGGTTATCCATTATTTCCTGGTGAAAATGAAATTGAACAACTTGCATGTATCATGGAAGTACTTGGACCACCACCAGAAAATTTAATAGCTCATGCAACACGTAGAAGATTATTTTTTGGTAAATTATTATACATAAATATATATATTTGTAATTTAATTAGCCAATTAAATAATTGTTTTGTGTTTTAATTTTTGAATATAGATTCAAAAGGTAATCCACGTTCAATAGTCAATAGCAAAGGAAGAAAAAGAAGACCAGGAAATAAAAATGTGTCAATTGCACTTTGTTGTAATGACACATTATTTGTTGATTTTGTCAGTAAATGTTTAGAGTAAGTAATTATATTAAAAAAAAATAAATGAAAAATGAAATAATATTAATTAATTAATAAATTTTTAGATGGGATATTAAAAAACGAATGACACCAGATGAAGCAATGCGTCATGAATGGTTAAATAGTTCATCATCATCATCATCGTCGTCTTCATCTTCTTCATCATCAACAACCACTAGCACAACTACAACAACAACAGCCACAACAACGACAAACACAACATCATCACATGGTTCATCAATGACATCATCAATGTTAAATAGTTCAGTAACAAGTGATACAGCAAATCGTTCATCTCATCAATTATCAAATCAGTCAAATCATGCTCAAACAGTTACAGTTAATGTACCAAGACAACGTGTAACAACAACAACAATTGAAGATCAACAACAACAATACAGTCTTTATCGTCTTTATAGAGGACGTAAATGTGTATCAAAAATACCACCAATTGATAATGATAATGGATCAATGATATTAACTAAAAGTAAATTAAATGGTAGTGCAAGTAGTCATGCTTTAAGTGGTTTACAAAATGGTGGACAAACATCTGGTGTATCATCAAGGCATGCATCAACTGGTGATATTGTTGCAAGTATTGATCCAAATCTTGATGATTCAGGTACATTTTTACCCCCAATATTGTGAAATCAATCAATTAATTATTAATAATACTAGATACTTTTTTTAAAGAAAAAAAAAAAACTATGACAAGCTTTTTCACATGTGATATCATCATCATCTTTATAATATAATTATCCTTAATTTAATTTTTTTTTCTTTTTTATTATTATTATTATTATTATAAATAATCATCAATTGAAAAATTAAAAAATTAAAATGTCAAAATAAAAGGGTTCATTGGTGCTAGAAAATAATGAGAAAAAAAAATAAAAAATGATAAAATCAATCAATCGGGACCACGAATACCCTCAAATTATTAATGCCTGTGAGTTCCGACAATAATTATGAAAACAAAAGATAAAAGAAAGAAATAAACAGATCAAAATGAAATTAATAATTATTACATTAATAATAAAATTAATATAAGTAATAAGATTAATAATTATTTTAAAAATATTATGATTTATTATTTTCTCAATTATCATTTATATATTAAATAATTAACTAGCAGCAATGAGAGCAAGCAATGAGACAACAGCAATTAATCAGGTTTAATAATATTAATATTATAGTTTGATGATGAAATGAAAAAAAATAATTATTTTTCATTTAAATTAAAAATGTATTTCTACATATAATAATTATCAGAATTTATTATATAAAATTATTGAATAATTTTGCTGCCTAATTAACAAGAAAAACTTGATTATTATAAAATAATTATTATTGAGTTTAAACAATTGACGTGTAATAATAAAATTATGACGAAAAAAAAAAAAATTATTATAATTAAAATAACATTGAATATCATTGACATTAATAAATAAAAATAAAGACTGCTTGGAGAAAAATAAAATAAAAAAAAAGAAAAAAAAAGAATGTCATTTGTGAAATTAAAAATAAATAATAATTGATAAATATTAATTAAATAATAGAGTAGAATTATATATCTTGGTATTAATGATAAATTTTGAATTATTTTTCTTCCATCATTGTCATTGTAATCTTCCGAAAAATGTATTGTAGATTTTGATGAAAATGAAATTAATATGAAGCTTAAGATAATTTAAAAAAAAAAAAATATAAAATTTAATTTTAATGAATATGTATACTAATAGATAATTGCGCGGCCTGAGTAGTCTTATTGTGATATGAAACTAGACACTGTCTTCAACTAGATTCTTCAATTATAAATTGACATCGAATTGTTCATTTATTATTATTATTTCATTTAATCTTCCATTATAAGCCAAACGTTTTGCTTTTTCATCATCATCATTATTATAAATGTGTTTACGTAAATTCAATGATTCAAAAAACGAATGTGTTATTCGATTGAGATTGATAGTGGCTATAAAAAAAATTGTATCATGTTAGTATAATTGTTTTTTGTTTGTTTGTTTGTTATTGTTTTGTCCAATTCATAAATAATATAAGTTGTCATTTTGTGTAAATTATTATTGTTCAATACAATCACAATCACTGCCTCTTTTTTAAATTCTCAATAACATTTTCTAATGTTTTTTTCTTTTTTTCCTTCACAGATACGTAGTTGTGTATACGTACTATAAAAATAATATGTACTATTTGCATGGAATTTTGTAATTGTTATGATAATTGTCAGAAAATAAAATGAATAAAAATGAAGAAGAAAAACATATGAAAGAATATTATAAATTAAATAAATGAGATAAAAAAATTTTAATATTAAAAACAGCGTGACAAGACTGAAATAATATGCCACGAAAAAAAAATAAAAATAAATAATCAGAGTAACATTTGTTTAATTGAATAAATATATAAAATAATTAAAATCACTTGCCAAGTTAATGTTAACAACATCCCATTAATTAAATTCAAATTATTTGTACATTTTACATTTTGTTTATTTTTGATTTTTTAATTTTTTTCTTTTCCTCTTCATTCATCTATCCAATATTGTCGTAAAAAAAAAAAAAATAATTGATGATGGTTTAAAAGAATAATATTTGTAATAAAAATTTTATCTATCAATTGTAAGAAATAAAATTAAAATTAACAAATTGCAATTACAATAAATAATATCAAAAAATAATAAAAAAGAAAAATCATTAAAATAATATAAAAATATAACAATAATAATAATAATTGTAATGATTAAAAATATATATAAATTATGAAAAAATAATTAAAATTTGTTAATAAAATTATATCATTAATTAGTCGGATAAATAATTCATATGAAAATTAAATTTAAAAATTTAAATATGTCAACAGTGACAACAAACAATTATGTATTGAAATTAGCTTGAATTCAACTGTAAAATATTATAATTACAAAAAGTATATATTTAAAAAAATAGACAATTATAATTATAATGAAAAAAAAAAAAATTTATTAGTGTGTTGAATTTATTTACAATGTTTTTACTTTTTTTCGATTTTATTTTGAAGAATTTCTATGATAATGTTTCGATGGAATTTTTTTGTAATGATTGTTCAATGTTCCTTGATAAGTGCGTTTTTAAAAATTAATTATTCATTTTTAAATTTGTTGATTAATTTAAAAAATATCTATATGAATTTTACGTGGATTATGAAAAATTCGAAACTGCGTATTTCGAAAATTTGAAGCAGGAAAATTCTTTAAATTAAATTGAAAAGAAATTTATTATTCACTTGCAATTGTTGATATTCAATTCGAGGATAAATTTATAAAATGAAATAAAAGTTAAGATAGAAAATATTATTTAAAACTCTTTTTTTCTATTTCTTTTATTGTAAAAAAAATTAAAAATATTTTTGGTAATGAAAGATTCACTGGTATTTAATTTTTTGGTCGATTAAAATTTGTGGTTTATTGTTGTTGTAGACAGATACACGTGCCGACACGTGTTAGAAATATTCGCACTTGAAATAGAAAAAAAAAAAGATTGATGTTGCATGATTTTTATCACGCGTGTTCACACCCCGACAATCCGACAAATTTATTTGAGGTTGAAAATGTCATGGGATATTTTTCGCCTCATTGCATACAAATGTATGCAGAATCTAAACTTAAAAAAAAAACAAGTAAGTATACATGTATGTATAGAAATACAACCCTCTGTTAGTTATACATATATATTTTGTGAATGAAAATTAGACTCACGGGACTAAAAAACCACCGACATTTACCATGTCGGTTTGATGATTAAAATTTAAAATTTTAAAAATAAATGTTGCCTTATTTACAAGAAGAAAATATATTGTCACGTGTCTGACAAATTACTTAGCTTACCCTTTAATAATAATAATGGTGTTTTGTTAATTTTTTCATCAAGGAAATATACTTAATAAATTTGAATTAAAAAGTATACAAAATATAACTTGTAATCGACTCATGAAAATTTATAATATTATCTATAAAATACGCATGAAAGTAATTTATTATTTGCCTAAAATTCTTTGGACTTTCTTTGATTGTTCTGGAGATTGATGACAATTTATTTTAACAGTTTCATTGAATTATAATTTTTTTATTATTGACAAATTTAACGAGTAATTTTATTGTGAATTTGGATTTAAAAATAAACAAGTATATAATTATAATATTAATAATAATCATTATTATTTTAAAACAATTGATTTGATAGATATTTGTTTTCCTTGGATTATAACTCATCTTGCTAGTAGCTAAAATGAGAATGTTAATCTATACTTATGTTGTTGATAGTTTTTTTTTTTTTTTTTACTTACGATCGTTTTGGAAAAACTTAAATTTTCCCTATACGAATTTTAAAAATAAATCATTAAAAATGAACAAGGATGATAACAGCTAAAATAAACTTTTAAAACAAAAATAACCAAATAAACTGTGATAAGTTAACGACTATATTACATACGACCTTATTCTTTTTTAACCATTTGATAAAAAATATATTGTTTTTTTTTGGAAATATCCGATATTTTTATCTTTCTTAAAATATATTCTAGCAATAAATAAAAACTGATAAACGAAACTACGCATTTATAAAACTCTGATAATTTAGTTAAAAATAAATTCTATTTTTTCTTTATCTACGCATGTATAGTGCGTTAGTAAAAAATATAAATAAAAATAAAATTTTAGATAATAAATCACAGGTGAAAATATAATTTGTTATATTTACACCATACAAGCATTTAAAATATTTTTTTTTCTTTTCATTTACATTGATTACTACCTAATTTATTATTTGCTTGGATGTATTTTTTTTCTTTTACAATTTTCAATATTATCAACTTCTATTATAAAAAAAAAAAAATACTAACGTTATTTTTAAATAATGATAAACAAGCATTGGTACAATTGGTGCATCATCATTTCCATAAATAACGATTCAATTTACGTCTAAAATATTTGGTATTTATTGCTAATTTAAAAAAATAAAATGAATGATAAGTGAACAAAGTCCACTACAGCTATATGACAAAATTAAATAAATTTCATTTATTTTATTAATCAATTAAATATTTGTAATTTAACAATAAATAAATAAATAATATTTGCTGTTTAGAAAAATTTATAAATAAATATTTTTCTATAGATAAGCTTTTAAAGAACACGTATTTGCATTTAATTTTTATTTATTTTATTTTAAAATATATTATATTATATTATAAACAAACGTCAAAATAACACTTGACTAAAATATAAATAAAAAAAAACAGAAATCTATACTTGAAAATAAAAATAAGGGTGGAAAAATGATAAATGATATTTGCAGATTATTAGGATAAATTCAACGACAGTTTGTGTTTGCTTTTCTACAATTCATACAACTAATCCAGTCCGTATGCTACAAATTTTTTACCCCTGTATTATTAAACCCCAAAAAGTCATTCTGATAATCCAAAGAAAAAAAAAATCATCACTAAAAAAACAAGAATACAATTCTCTATTTTTAAATTAGACAAAAGCTCACCTCTTTAATTGAAAATAAAATTAATAATTAAATTTTAAACAATACAAATTATATTTATAAATAAAAATAAAAAAATATAATTTAATGATTGTATATATTTTTTTATCTATAAATTGAAATAAAGACTTGAATCATTGAATATACGCAAAAGTACAATTTAACAGGGGCGTGGCTCAAGTTGTCCCCTTGAGTACAATAAATCAATCTCCTTGAATTTGTACATACAGTAGCAGGTGGCCTAAAACTACTGTATCCTTGCTTGTTTCCCTCACGCCTCTAATTTTCAATTAATATGATATAGATAAATAGAATAAAAAAATAATTTCCTAGACAATAAAAAAAAATAAACCATAAAATTCACAACAACTATAATCATCAGATTTTATCATAAAAAATATTTGTAAATTTAACAGTGTTTATCTAAAAAAATAATAGACAAATATTTCGATAGTAAATGTATCATTTGTATATTTTATTATTAAAAATATTTCTTACAAAAATAATTAACAGAAACTTTTATTTACATAATAGCAAAATATAAAAAAAAAAAAATTTTAAATTGTTAATTTTAAATTATTTAGTTTGTTCTAAATCGTTAAATCCTCAGAGCCAAAATTATCAATTAATTGTTTAATTTTAAACAACATAATTTTTTATTTTCTCATATTAAAATTGTATCTTAAAAATGTCAATATGAGATAACCGATTTATCAGTAAAAAATAAAATGATATTTGCAAAATTTACATGAAACAATTTGATGAAAAGACGAGGGTTGCAGATGACCCCCCTTGTTGTGATCCAGCCACCAGACACATGTAACTAACGTATGGTAAAATGCTCAAACTTATGTGGCTAACTGCAACACCCTCCAGTGTTCCAGTACTCCAGTGTGTTGCATATATTGACGACAACCATAAATGAAGATTATATTCTTTATCAAATCTCGGATTATATTCACATAAATATTTATACAATTTTTTTTTATTAATATTTTTATTCAATTCTTTTAACACGTGCAACTCTGTTATACAAATAACATATTTATTTCTCCTTATTGTCATTATAGAAATAATGGCAGTAGAATAACTCAGCGTCATGTCAGACAGCACATTAAATCGTTGAATTTTCTGAATTAAGAAATTACGTGTGTGCTATATTATGGGGTGAAAATGTCGACTATATATATTGTACGTGTAAATGTTGCTGTATGTTTTTCCATCTTGAAATAGTAAAAGTAAAAAATAAATAAATAAAAATAAAATTGATCGGTGCAAAGGGCGACGATCCGTGAAGTTGGCTTGATGCTATAATCCCATTCTTTTTCACTTAGTGATTGAGACGATTGACGAGTGCAACACAATACCCCAGAGATTTAACACGCTTTTCGTTTTGGGGATGAACGGTAATATATAGGTACATGAGTATCGAATACATGTACAAGTGTTTTGGATAGGCTCAATGTCCAGATGGGCTCATGGAAAACCACTTTGACACTAAACGAATTCCAAATTTCTAATTGTCTTTTTTATTTTTTTTTTTTTAGTATTTTTATAAAAAAATAAAATGGTTTTTTATTATTTTTATTTATGCAATTGCAATTGTAAATTGTAGAAAAATTTAAATGGAAATATAAATTTTCTATTAATTAATTTGATTAAAAGAAAATAATTTTTGTAAAAATTATTTTTTATGTTTTGTTAAAATTAATAATAAATTTTTAATATTTTTTTTAGTTACAGAAGAGGTGAATTTAGTTGATTATATGCTTTATATAATTGTACAATTTTTTTTATTACTCGTATAATGTTTAAAGTAAAAAAAAAAATCGTAGAGAAAAAAATTAATTTATTTATTTTTATTATCAATGTTCTATACAGCATGTTTTTATTTGTGCGAAAAATTTTGAATAATACATTTGCAATTTTAGCATTAAATTTAGGAGGATTTAAAAAAATTAGGTAAAAAAAATAATTTTTAAATTATAATTAACACTAGCAATTAAAAAAATTATTTAGTTTATAATTTTGATAGCCATTATCTGATAAAATCGATTAAAATATTTTTTTTTTTTTTATTATAATTACATGAGTAAAATTATACTAGGGGTTGTTTATTGTTGTAGTCATCATGTCCTTTTTTTTAGTCATAAAATTTTTATATATTTTATTCACTAAAATTGCTGTAGTAAAACGTCGAAATTATTGTTGGAAAATTAATATTTATTGGCTCAATTTATTGAGAGATAAATACTTGTTTTAATTATAATTAATTTTTATTCAATTATAATTTAGTATTTACTTAAAATGTAAAAATTAAAAAGGAAGTTTTGATTGCACAGAATGACTACTGAAAAATAAATTTGACAATAAACAACCCTTTGAATTTAAAAATAATATATATACAGAATTTATATTATTAAATAAATATTTACAAATATTATGCATCTAATACATGATTCAAATAAGCTATGTAGCATATTGCAAGTCGTAATATTTCAATTTTAGATAATTTCTTGTCTGGTGGTAGTGTCGGAAGAAGTTTTCGAAGTTCAGCAAATGCAAGATTAAATGCTTCTACTCTTACTCTTTCCCTATAATTTATGAAAAATTAATTTTTAAATGAAACATTTATTTTTCTAATCAATGAAGATTATTTTTCACGAAAATAATATACAGAAAAATCATTTACCAAAAATAAAACCATAAAAATATTAATTTCCTTTTATTTTTTATGAAAAAAAAATTCTAAAAAAGCATTTACATTAATTTACTTTCAAGAAAATGATATTAAAATATTTTTTGTTTTACTTTTTAATTATAAATAAATTACCTGGTTGCATGTGCAGTTCGATATTTTTGTGTTGCTCTACGTCGTCGTCGTCTTTCTTCTCTCGTCAATGATCCCGATCCAGATCCAACTCCATTCGCCATATTGTAATTACAGTTCATGAAATTACTTTCTAAAATAATGAAATTCATATTTTTTTAACTCACATATATTTAATCAATAAATAAATATTACACCTACAATAATTTAATTTACAAAATGTAATTATTTCAAACAAAAAAAAAAATATTAAATATATTTGTATTTAATATTAAAAGGGTTAATCTAATCAAAATAGTACCATCAATATTTGATCTTTTATTAACGTTTATTGTATTTATTTTTTTTATTTACTTTATGCAAGAATTTTGTGTCCCTTGGGTATCGTTCCTGAAATAACATCGAAAATAGGAAAAAACTATTCGAATATAAGATTTCTTTTTTTTGTTAAAAAAGAAAAGGGGGATCAAATCGTCTTGGATTATTCAACATATTGGTCACATTATCCACAAAACGGGTGTGAAATTTTATAAATTATTTATTTTTTTTTTTACATCAAATACTGTGCGATTATCAATTCTATAAAAATTTATTTTTAATAATAGCACATCTGATTTAGCTTTATAAATTGGAAGCAATTTAATAGTTAAAATTTGAGCCAAATGTTTCGATTAATTGGGTTTAAATTTCGAAATCATATATATTTTTTTTTTTTTTGCTATTTTTAAAATGGTGATTTGTATGGGCTTGATGGTTGTCCCATCGGGATCTTTTTAATAATTTCACAGTCAACTATATAGGGTTTTATTTATTTATTTATGTATTTTTTTTTATTTCGATTTTACGATGTGTAAGTTTTGATTTTATCAGACACAAGGGAATTTATATATTTCTCCAATTTATCAAGTATTTATTTTTAAATTAAAAATATTGTAAAAATAAATTTTTTATTAATAAGAAAAAATAAAATAAACTTACAATTTAAAAATTTTCATTGTTTTAAATGTTATTTTCACTGACACTTTTTAAATTTTTATAATCCAAATTATTGTCACTAAATTAGGTAATTAAATTATTTCAAAAAATGTATAAAGTAAAAAAAAAAATGATATTTTATGTTGTCTGAACTGATTGAGAATAAAATTGTATCTGATAAGATCTTGATGTGTCTGATTGTGAATTGGTGACCAACGATATTGTCAGTATTCGTTTTTGCGCCTATTTAACCAGGGGGGTTGTTTCATCCCTTGACAACCACACCCTCAAAGCTTAGCAACATCAGAGACTCAACCAATGAGCCAACAGTGCCCAGATATTTTCACTGTCACGCCCTTTATTATTTTAGTCAGCCATTGCAACTTGTACATTTATTGTGAAATATACATTATCGATACAATCCATGCAATGTTAATCTTAAAAAATTATTAACTTAAAATAATATAAAGAAAAACAATTTATTAAAAATATTATAAACACTTGAATAAGTATTTCTATATATATTTTTTTCATATAATACTTGTTATTATTTTTATTTATTTATATCTTACTGGGGGGTTTAGTAAAATTATAATATTAAATACACTATTTCAGAAGAGACACAGATGCGTCTCAGCAACCACCTGATCCTCGAAAATCTATATCACCTTGTCGTCTGTTTTATTACCATTTTAAAATGAATATACGAAATGTTTCTTGAAATTTTTTTTTAAGTCTATACAGTATATTGTTTATAAAAAGGTAGTTTTTAAATGAAAAAATTCATGAATTTTATTATACTGTTTTGTTGATTTATAGTTTAGTTTATGGGTAAAATAAGATTCGAGGAAATAAGGGGTTGAAGAGAGTTTGATGACTTAATTTTTAAAACATTTGAGGTGTATTGTTGTTATTTTTTATATAAATTTACTTTTTTCCTTGAAAAATTATTATAAAAAAATTTAAAATCACTTCTGCTCACAGGGGCTATGAGCAACTGCATGTTTGGAAAATTTTTATAAAGTTAGATATTATAAAAAACATCTTTTTTTCTCAAAAAATTTTATAAAATAATTTAAAATCACTTTTCCTTACAGCCCCTGTGAGGAACTGCATGTTGGCAAAAATTTTATACATAAAATATCGAAATTTAATTATTTATGTTATTTTTTAACGCGAAAAAATTGCAAATCGTTTCTGCTCGGAGCCTCTGTGAATAGCAACACGTTTCGAAAAATTTAATATCTATAAAAATTAAAAATTTATTGTTTACGATTTGTTTAAATTCAAATATCAAATTTATAAACAATAAAGAAAAAAAAAATGCAATACCAGGTTTGAGTAATAATTTTAATAAAAATCACGTGAATAAAGAATGCAAAAACAATATCAATTAATTATTAATTAAATCAGTTTATTTATTCATTTATTTATCACTGTTTAAAATTGATTTTTTATTTACAAAAGTGTTTATAATAATTATAAATTACAAGTTTTTTTAATTATTCTATACAAATAGAACAGCACCACCCTGGTGTTCCCATTTAAAAAAAAAAATCTTTGTCATTCATTCAATTTTTTTTTCAATCTTGATTTCAGGTAAATAAAAAAAAAAAATAATATTAAAGGCAAAAATGTTGTTTTATTTTTAAGCTAAATAACAATAATTAGTAAACATAGAAAAAAAATAAACATAATAATAATAATATAACTAAATGTTATATATAAAATAAAATATAAAAAAAAATATATATAATATTGATGTCAATATAATTTGCAAAAAAAAAAAAAGTAATTTATCTTGCATCAGTTGGTGAGGAGCCATTGTGATGTTGTGAATTAATATCAGCTTCAGTAGGTGATGGTAATGGAGTTTCAGTTTCAGTTGTTGTTATTGTTGTCGTTTTATAAACAATTTGATCACAACTATTACTACCACCACTGTCAGTCATATAGCTTTGTCCCATAAAACCAGACATGTCAATTTCAGGTTTAATTTCAACAACCATTTGATCACTCACTGTTTGTTGAGCTAATGGATTATTAAAACGATATTTACATGATGATAATATATGTCTTCTTAAATTTCTAGCTTGTCTCAATGTTGCACCACAAAATGAACACTGTCCAGGACAATCAGATGCACCACGTATTTTAGCTGCTGCAGCAGCCGCAGCGGCAGCAGCAGCAGCTGTTGTTGTGGTTGTTGATGATGATGGTGTAGATGATAACTGTGGTGTTGGTGTTGGTGGTGGTGGTGATGTTATTGAATTTGTTACAAGACTAGATGTTGATACACCTTGTTGTATAACTGGAAATGACAATGACGATGATGAAGATGAAGGTGATGTTGATAATATTGCTGTTGTTGTTGTTCCTGTTGTTGTTGCTATTGGTGTTGCTGATTGTATCATTCCAATGCTCATTGAGCCAGGATATGATGGTATATGAAGAGGTGAATATTGTTGTAATGGTAATAAATTATGTAAATGTTGTTTTAACTCAATAATTTGTTCTTGTTGACCATTGTCAGATGTTGTAGATTGATTTATTGCCCAGCTTGTTTCATCCTCATCCTCAATAACTAAATAAATAATAAAACAAATTATTAATAAAATTTACTAATTTAATAATTTAATAATTAATAATATTTTATACCTTCTTCAGTGCTTTGTTCTTTCGTTATACATAATAATTCTTCATTATCATCATTTGTACAATTATCAATACGTGGCCATTTATTTGTTGCTGTTGTCGTTGTTGTTGTTAATGATAATGATTTTCTACGTTTTTTTTTTTTATTTACACCTAATTGATTATTATTAATTTGATTAATTTTTATTAATTCTGGTTCTTCAATAAGTGTTGTTTCTGGTATTGCTGCTGCAACTGGTACTTGTTCACCATCATCAGTTATTAATGTTGGTGGACTTAAACCATGAATACTTAAACAATGAGCAGCTTGTAATAATGATGGTAACTGTGATGAATCAACATTAACTTGACCATGATAAACAAATTCTAATATTGATTCTAAATCATCTGGATCTATTCCAGCTAGCATTACAACTGGATGTTTACATGGTGTTTCCTATTATCATAAATTGAATATATAATTTGTTGTTTTAATTTTTGTATTTGTTTAAAAATAATATTTACCTTTAGCACTTCAAGTAAAAATGGGCTTGCTGCTGACAGTACTATTTTGTGAGCTGGAAAACTTTTACCACCAGCAGTCAGTGTAACATCAACAAGATCACCATGTCCTCGTAGTACTTGCACTGCTGCTGTCAATGATGAACTAAATTCACCCCATGACAGGCTATACAGTTGTGCACTGCTACCCATTCTAAAATAATTCAATAATAATCATATAAATTAATTGTTATTTGTAATTAAACTAATGAATAACAATAATAATAATAAACTTACTTGAAAATAATATAAAGACGCACTACACAGTTGAAATTTAATTTAAATTTATATGTAAATTATTGATAATCATATATTATTCTACACTAATGTTTATAATTGTTTTATCATCAATCATAAAAATATTTGATTAACAACAACAACACAACATTAAAAACTAGTGTGGTTTTTTTTTTTTTATTTATTATTATGATGCAGTGAATAATCTATTGGACACACTGAATTTTTTAGAAATTAGAATTAGTTGAAATTTATCAAAAGACCCACATATATTATAACCATGAAAAACTGAAAATTATTTTCACATTTGTATTTTTTAATTGTTAATAAATAGTTACAAACAATATTTGACATATAAAGTTATTCTTTTTATAAGCTAGGAAAAACGTCATACACAAACACATACAATCAAATTCATATATGTATAGGTACACATGTACATATGCATGCATGATATCATGTCTCTCCTTTTTACCAACTGGAAATTTTTTTTTTTTTTTTTTAATCAGCATATCTCTCTTTTTGTTCTTGTCTCTCTCTCTCTTTTATCTGTCTACTTGATAAATAATTTTTTTTTTTAAATATAAAAAATAAAGCAGTAAATTAATGGAAAAACAATATGAAAAATGCAAATTTCGATGTCGAAATTGGGATAATTTAATAAGAAATAATTTCGAAAATTAATAAAAATTATTTCTATTCAAATTTTACCGCAAAATATGGGAGGGGATTTTTTTTACGGCCATATTTTACATGAAAATTACGCCAAAGCCGCATTAACCTTAAAAAAAATCCTCCAAATCGGCTGCAATTCTTGAAATTAATAAATTTATTAGAAAAAAATAAATAAATTGTAGTCGTGGATTTCCATCTGCTTCATATTTGATTTGCAGGTAAAATTGCATCATACAATTGCATGATTATTATTTTGTATCAACAAATCAATACCTGTCAAGTTGAAATATATTTTTATAGTTATTAAACAATTTTTCTACTGTAATATTACTTTGTATAATAATTATCATTGAAAATATATATTCCATTTATAATAATACAAAGCATATTTTAATTATTCAATAGTTTTATCAACAATTGTCACAACAATGCCAGCTGAAGAGTTGTCAGCAATGTCTATCAGTAAGTTTATAATTTAAACAATCAAATTAGAGTATTTTGTTGGGTATTTATAAAACATTTAATATTTTTAATTTGAATTATAGAAGAAATTTATACTTCTGATAAACATGGAAGTGATGAGTCTGGTGATGGTTCTGAGGCAAAACCATTCAAGACAATCCTTCAAGCAATGAGATCTACTGGAATAGATCCAATGCCAACAATTTATCAAGACTCAAAAGATGAGAATCAAAAATATGAGCCAGCAGCAAAATCTCAATTGAAAAAAATAACAAAATTATATACAAGAGAACAACAAAAAAATATAGAAAAAGAAAAAAAATCCCAAGAAGATGATGAAAAACGTGCTAAAAATCTTGAAGAAGCAAAAACAATTGTCATTGAGGAGGATAAATCATTGCCAATTGCAAAACGTATTAAAATTCAAGATGCTGTTAATTATCGAGATAAAAGAGTTAAAATATTTGGCTGGGTACATCGTCTAAGAAGACAAGGAAAATCATTGATGTTTATAACTCTACGTGATGGTTCAGGATTTTTACAATGTGTACTTAATGAAAGACTTGTACAAACATATGATGCTGTTACATTAAATACTGAGGCATCAGTTGAACTATTTGGTACTCTAAATGTTTTACCTGAAGGTAAAACAGCTCCTGGTGGTCATGAATTATCAGTTGATTATTGGAAATTAATAAGTAATGCTCCACCAGGTGGTGCAGATTCAATCCTAAATGCTGAAGCTTTACCAGATGTACAATTAGACAATAGACATATTATGATACGTGGAGAAAATACATCACGTGTATTAATTATGAGATCAGTATTGCTTCAAGCATTTCGTGATCATTATCAATCACGTAAATATTGTGAAGTAACACCACCAACATTGGTACAAACACAAGTTGAAGGTGGCTCAACATTATTTAAACTTGATTATTTTGGTGAAGAAGCATACTTGACACAAAGTTCACAGCTTTATTTAGAAACTTGTATACCAGCAATGGGTGATGTTTATTGTATTGCTCAATCATACAGAGCTGAACAATCAAGAACACGTCGTCATCTTGCTGAATATAGTCATGTTGAAGCTGAATGTCCATTTATAACATATGATGAATTATTAGATCGTTTAGAGGATTTAATTTGTGATGTTGTTGATCGTGTATTAAAATCACCATATGCTGATATTGTTAAAGAACTTAATCCAAATTTTGTTGCACCAAAACGTCCATTTAAACGTCTTGATTATAGTCAAGCTATTGAATATTTACGTGAAAATAATATAACAAAAGAGGATGGTACATTTTATGAATTTGGTGAAGACATACCAGAAATGCCTGAAAGAAAAATGACTGATAAAATAAATGAGCCAATAATGCTTTGTCGTTTTCCAGCAAATATTAAATCATTTTACATGTCAAAGTGTCCAGAAGATTTACGTTTGACTGAGTCAGTTGATGTACTATTGCCAAATGTTGGTGAGATTGTTGGTGGTTCAATGCGTATTTGGAATTATGATGAATTACTTGAGGGTTACAAGAGAGAGGGCATTGATCCAACACCTTATTATTGGTATTCTGATCAAAGAAAATATGGCTCATGTCCACATGGTGGTTATGGTCTTGGTCTTGAAAGATTTTTATGCTGGCTTCTCAACAGATATCACATTCGTGATACTTGTCTTTATCCACGTTTCCTTGAACGTTGTCGTCCATAAATAATTTTTTATTTTAACTTTTTTTTACATTTATAAATTGATTATTCAATTTACTGTAATTGCTTATTCAATTATCATTATGTAATGGCATTAATAAAAATAATTATCAAAAGGATATAATTGTCATTTGCTTTGATAAACTTTCATTTTAATTTTTACGATTTACATTATGTAGTTTAAACATTGGTATACAACTTTTTTTATTTTTATACATGTATAAATTGTTTGGATAGTATATTTTTCATGCTGGGCTTAAAAAGGTACACACAGATTTGTTTTAGAAAAAAAAAAAAAAATAGAAACAAACGTAATATTTGTTTGTTTTATTTTTAAAGATATTTTGGTTTTTTTTTTTTTCGATTTGCAACAGTAAATGAATAACAAACGATAATTTTTATCGGTAATATTTATATTATTGTAAATTTACATATATAATAATCTTGTATATAATATTTTCAACAATTATTTATTTACCTGAATAAGATTGCCTCAAAGTCAATAGACAATCGAAAAAAAAAAAATGGAAAAGACAACACATGCAGATTGCTTTTCTTTGAATTAAATTTTCATTTTGTCAAAATTATTGTTCAATAAAATAACTTGATAGATTATTTATAATAATTTATTATAAAAAAAAATTTAATAACAATAATAATTATTATTAATTATTGAAATTCACACAAGGCTAAATTTATTTTTTTATTTTTTGACAATCTGTATGCCAATTTATTTGTTTTTTTTTTATTAATTAATTTCGGTAACTCAATTCATGTAAAAATGGTTTTCCCGCCTGCGGTTCTCATTTTGCTGAATAATGAAAAACAAAAAAAAAATTATATATAAATATTAAATTATACAGAAAACAATTATTTAAATAAATGAATTTAAATTATTAAAAAAAGCAGTGAATTTTTTTATTTTATTTTAATTATATTTTTCAAATGCGGTGGTATTTTTCATTTGGCATTATTGACTTTTTTTTTCATAACAATAATAAATATTTATTAAATTTTTTCACTGCTTTAAAAATAATAATAATTAATTAAATAAAAGGAATAATAATTAAACATATTTGCTAAATAATTATATAATTTTTTTTTGTCTTCTATTTTGATAAAACATTGATAAAGAATTAACGTGCATGAAATTTGCGTTATCAAATTACTTTCAACATCATTTTTTTGTATATATTAACGTTCATTTTTTTTTTTTTTTTGTATACATAATACTATTTTACTTATTTAATCTATCAACACCACCACACGACATAATTTATTATAATTTATATTGACCTAATTCAAACACAAATTAGTATGATAATTTATTCCAATTCATACTTTTATTAACAAATATTTAATAGTCAGTTGTTTTTTTGTTATTTATTTTTTATCAAATTAATGATTAAAAATTTGATATGGAAAGTGAAAAAGCTTAGAATAAGAAAGACTTTAAATAGGCCAAAATTGAAAACTTTAAATGCGCTAAATAAAATAATAATCAAGTAATTTATAGATTATAATTATGAGACTATTCTATTGACAAGTATCGAGTACAATTAATTGATATATGAATAATAATTATGCTCATTAAATAATTATACAATAAACAGTTTGAAAAATAAATATAATATAAATTAATTTGTTGACCAAATTCATCATCACTTGTTTGAATAAATATTTGTTGTTGTTGTTAATTAAATTAAAATGATACTGTTTAATTTTTTTTAATTATAAAAATTTAATAATCAATTAAATTGTTTTATTCCTTTTTTTTCAATTATTAATATTTTTTTTTTCTCCTCCCATTACTTTGATCATTGGTCTTAAATTTTATGAATGTAACTTTGGTTGTGATTTATTTTTTTATTTACTTACTATTATTAATTAATTAATTATTTTTTAACATTTTTATTTATTTATTTTTAAATTGTTTGAACAACACAGTCACGTTCAGGCAATTGTCGTACTTTCATTGAGCCATCAGCACCACATGAAAATAGTCGTCCAGCTGAATCAACATGTAATTGTGTAACACCCTGGGGATAAATAATTTAATGATAAATAAATATTATTGGAGTTGATAAATTTAATATTTTAAAATACATACTTGGCCAATATTTTTGAAAAAACTTGATCTTGGATGTTCACCAGGGAAGAAATACATCAACGTGTGAACTGTCAAAGCCCAGACCTAATTAAAAGAAAAACAAATAAACAATTAAATAACGTAAATTAAAAAATTAATTTGTATAATTGTATACCTTGATGTCTCCATCACCAGCACCACTGACGAAAAATTCTTCATGTGGATCAAGTGCCAAACATTTAATTGCCGAATCATGAGCATGAAATCTGTGTCTTTGTTGTCTTTGTCTAACATCAAATATATTAATATCACCTTTTTTACCACCACTTATTAATAATTGATGTTGTGGTGCAAGTATAACAGAGCTTGCACCTTGATCATGACATGTAAAACCTTGTACAAGTGATTTATTTTGTGGTAATAATGTATCCCATAATGCAACATTTCTTCCTTCAGATCCATGACCAGCTGTTGCAACAAGACTACAAGCACCAAGGAAGACAAAATCAGATGTAACTTTACTGTGACATTGATAATTAAAAAATGGTCTTGCAGTTCCTTCTCTGCATGCAACTTGAAATAGACTTAGATGACCATCAGAATCAGCAACACCAAATTTATTACCATGTTGAGCAAAACGTACACGAGTTACTTTTGCAAATGTACCAGCTGGTCTTGGTGTTGCAACTGCTGTTTGATGACCCCATTCCCACAATGATACTGAACCATCTTGTGATCCAGTTAAGTCTGTTAATTTTATATTATTATTAATTATTTTTATAAATTTTATAATATTACTATTTAGTGAAACTTACACAGAGGCAAAAGTGGATGTGCTGAAACTCTTCTTATTCCATCAATTTTATGCTTCAATATCTGTCACAACAAAATATATTTTTATATTTTAAACAATTAAAAATATAACTAATTATATAATTAACAATTACAAACAAAAATTTTAGACTTGTAATATTATTTATTTACTATTTTCAATTGGGATATTAATATCAAATATATTTTTATTTAAATATTCATATGTATGAAAATTAATTATTAAAAATAAATATATTAAACTAAAACTAACAAAAAATATATATTGTGATTAGGTAAATAATAAATTAATTAATAATAATAATTGTGTAGAATTAACAACAAATTAGGTGTTCATGCAAAATAAAAATTTCTTTCTTTTTTTTGGTCTCACAAATATTTGTATATTTAAAATAACAACACCAACCGATAATAATTATCACAGCATGCAGGAAAATTGTCAATAAACAAGTAAAAAAATTAAAAAATAAACACTATTAATAAATTAATAATAACGACAATAAATAAATATAAAAAAAAAACAGTCAAAAATAAATAAACAACACAGCGAAAAATAGCCAGTAATAAATCTCGTTCAGAAAAAAATGTAAAAAAAAATTTAATGATAAATGATTATTGATGATGAAAAAATAATCGATTAATAAATTTAATTGTAATATTATTTAATTTATTTGTATTTATTTTATCGATGATTATTGATGACAATGAATATTTAAAAAAAAAAAAAAAAGAATTAATTGATGAATGGATGTTAATGATGACAAATGATGTACAGTAATATTTTTGATTAAAAAAAGTAAATATATATATTATTAGGAAAAAGGCTAGGGTCTTGTTTAGATGTTAGTCTCACCGGCTTTAACAAGTGTTTGCTCCTATCAGCGACAAACTGACAGAAGCGCAGGTCGTGGGAGCCAGGAAAAGCGGGCATCCCCTTCATCTGAACGAGCGCGTGAGCCATCAGGTAAGTGACGAAGACCAAGTTATTGATGTTAGGCAAGCATTAAACAAGCAACATTTTTCACCGTCACCAATTGAGCGTTACCCCCAAATTATTTAGATATTATTTTTGTTTAAGAAAAAGAGATTAAAAGAAAAATAAAAACAAAAAAGAAAAATAGTAAAATAGAAAAAGACTATAGAAAATATATTATTTCAAAAATAAATAAATAAATTTTCATCATTTTTTTTTTTTAAAAATATAAATTATATACCTGAAATTTATTATTAACAAATTGGCTCTTAATATCGAATTATTATTTTCAATCCCAAGGGCTCACTGTTTTTATACTAAATTAAACCGAATTTTTTTTTAATTTCAATTGCATGCATTCAATGCTTCAGTGTCATCGTTAGTGATTTTAATAAATTTATAATTAATATCATTAAAACTATTATTAAAATTTATATTAGAAAATAATTATAGTTTAAAAATATAAATAGATAAAAAAATATATCAAGGAAAATTATTATCAGTTAAAAGGTGGTTTTTTTTCTTTTTTTTTTTTTTACATAATTTATTGTGTTGTGCTATTAGTAATATTTAAATGATAAATAATATTTATATAAATAGATAAATAACATCACTGTTAAGGTGCTTATTTATATTTAAAAAAAAATTGAGGTGTTATTGGTCTAAACAGAAATTATTTAAAGCCACTATAAATTATGTAATTTGATTATATTTGTGTATTTGTTAATTTTAAATTTAAATTTATTTTTTTTATCAATTAAGGATTTAAAAAAAATTAAATATTATATAGTGTCAGGGCATTAATAAATAATTTGGGTAAAGCACAAGATGTAATATTATTATATAAAAATAAATGAATTATAAATGATTGACTTACCACACTTGCTCCACGTCCACTCTGACTGGCAATTCCTGATTGTGGTTGAGGACTATTTGATGTTGGACTTTGTGCAAGTAACGGTCGATCAGCTGCAGTCTGTAAATAATTAAATTTTCAATTATTATAATTGAATGAATAAATAAATAAATTAAATTACCTGTATGACTAGAAAACTACTTGGTGGTACTGGCTCAAGATCAATTGATTTATTAAGATTAATAATATCAAATTCACATTCATCTTCAAGCCATGATGGAAGCTCTAAAAGTAATGATATATCCATTTCTTGTACTTCACGTGGTGTTGCAAGTGCCATTAATCCAGCATTAACTTGATTTAAACAAAATGCACTAATACTATCTTGTTCTTTATGAATAATTCTAACTGGTTCAGGAATATTTGTTGTAGCACCATTTTCACTTGTTTTATCTTCACCAGTACCACCTCCTCCTCTTGTTGTGCTATCAATACCCATTTGATTATCTAATATTGATGATAATGATCTTCTTTTACCAAATACAGCTCTTATAAATATATCTTGTACAGATTCTTGTCTAACAAGATATGCCCATAATCTATTTGCTGGTGCTGCTGATGCTAATCTTGTATTAAATGGTGTATTACCTTTTTCAAGAAGTGAACGATATTTATGTATTGCTGGTTTACCTGGTGTTGGTATTGGATCTGGTGTACAACCAGGTATATAATTAACTGGTGGTGGTCCTTTTGTTTCAAGTTCATCTTTTAATGTTTCTTGCCATTGTGCTGCAATACCAAGTGTACCATGTATCAATGGTGAACTAACTGGTAATTCTTGCATTTCAATACCGGCAACAGTTAAAAAATCTTGTAATTGTTTTTGTAATATTTTAACAATAGCTAATCTCATTATTGACCAACTATAACCATTTGGATTTGAATGTTCAATATTATCTTTTGGTTTATTTTTTGGTTTAATATTTGTATCAAATATATCTTCTTCTTCATCTGATGAACCAAGATCAGATATTGCTGAATCAGATGAATCATAATCAATTTCATCAGCATATTCACTTTGTATTAATGGTTTCATTAAAAAATATGATACCATACTCATTTGTGGTGATACAAATTGTTCACGATATGTTGGTTTATCTTCTTTAATACTTGGTTGTTGTGTACTAAATTGTCCAAGTAATTTCATATTTAATTTATTACGTTGTTTTGTTATTGTATTCCATACACCACCAGCAGCAGCTTGTATATCACCAGATATACTATCAGTTCTTTCAACACTAATATTTGGTCCACTTGATCTTGTTGTTGTTGTTGGTGTTGTTGTTGTTATACCACCACTAGAACTTGATGCTATTTTAACCAATTTTTTAACACCACCACCAAATAAACATGACCATGTATTATTATCAAATTTTTGTCCAACTAAACGATAAAGTATATGACTATCACAACTTGATAATGCATATACAAATAAACTCATATAAGTTGCAACAAATGTTTCACATAATAGAATATTTAATTTTGGTGTATCTTCATCTTTTTCACGTGCAAGTAAAGCACGAAGATTAGTAACACCTGGCCATTTTGATGGTAATGTTGTTATTGATATACTTTCATCCATTGAATATCTACGTCCATAACGATTTGATGCAACTAAATGACCACCAGAAAATGATTCAATTTCACTAACTGCTGCTGGAAAATTATCTGGTTGTTGATGTTTCATAACAAATGTATCTGAATCACATAATGATTGATAAATACAAGCACTTAATGCAACAGCTAAATCACGCATTATAAATACTTCACAATAATGAGTATTACGATTTGGTGTTGGTGTATTACGTAATTCAACTAATGTTTGTAACATATCATGAGCAAGTGATTGTAAATGACGTACTGGATCAGCAACAACTGTTTTATTACATGCAACACTTGCACTTAATAATGGTAATGTTGTTGGAAATGGTAATGGACTTAATAATTGTTGTTGAGTTTTTTCTTGTTGTAATTCTTGAAGTAATAATACTAATTCCATTCTAACTGATGCTAAACCACCACCAGATGCACCATGCAATGAACAATAAGATAACAATGTTCTTAGTAATGTTTCATTTGCCTTGAGCCATTTTTTTCTTCTTGCAGCTCTTTGTACTTTAGCTTCAAAATCAAATTTTTCAGCAACTAAAATTTCATGTAATGTTGGCTGTTCACCTGGTTTATATGGTGCAACATCATCAGCAATAGCACTATCATATTCAGTAACATTTATAACATCACCATCTGAATTAACACTGTAACTACAAAGTTGACGAAGTGCATCAACTTCACGTTCAAGCCATACATATAATTGATAACGTAATTGACCACCATCAACTTCAAAACCAGTTGCAAGTGTTGATAATTCTTCCATTAAAATTTTTAAACATGCAACAAATTTTAATTGTTGTGCCATTATATCCAATGAACCAACTGGCTTTGTTACTTCTTCTTTTTCATTAATAATATTTTTATTATTATCTTTTTTAGTATCACCAGCATTACTACTATCTAATTTCATACTCATTGGTGGACTATCATGTTTATCATCATCTTCATCATCATTATTATCATCATCATCATCATCCCATTTTATTTGAAATTTATCATCATCATCATCAATTTTTTTAGTAACTGGCTGTGACCAATCTAGCGTTGAGCTATCACCCCAATCAATTGATGATGATGAATTAATTTCTTTGACATTTGGTTCACTATCCCAACCAAGTATACCAGTATCAATTTGTGAATCAAGAGGTCTTGTTTTACTTGGACTATTTAATAAACTTGGTGAATCATCAATACTTGTATCAATAACTTTATTTGGTAGCTTTGATAGTACTTCAAGTGCAAGTGCTGGACAACCAGCTTTAAAATGTGCATGTGCAGTTGTAAAATAAAGTTGTCTTTCAAGTGGTGTTATACTATCTTCAAGTAATAATTGTTTATCTGGTTGTCCTTTTGTTTCAGTACCATAACTAAAACCAGATAATACAACAGATGACATACCTTTTTTTTTATCTTGTGCTGTTGATGCAATATATTGTCTTATTAATAATGGATGTGTTCTTAAATAAACATAAAAATTAAATACATTTGGATTTGCTGTTGCACCTTCTGGTTTTTCTGATTCATCATTATATTGTGAATGTAATGTACCAACATTTGTTAATAATAATGTATTTAATGAACCAGAATAATCTTTTAACAACCATAATGCCATACTACGTAAAAATGGATCTGGATGTGCTTTATTTATATCTGGATTATTACCATTCTCATCACAACCAAGAATTTCTTCGTACAATAATCTTTTTAAATTGGCTGATGTCATATCATCTTCATATAAACGTGCAATAATCATTGCCAATTGTATGTCATTTAATTTATTTAAACAAACATCAATAGCATCTCTCAATGCACCAGCTAGTAAAAAAAATGCAGCAGCATGATCAAATCTTTGTTTACCCAATAATGCATATGCATTTTTTAATGCTGCTTTTCTCCAACGATCTTCAGTAAAATTATTTGAAAAAAATGCTGTCATTCTTTCATCTCTTTTATTTCTAAATAAACCCCATACTAAATTTTTTTTTTTCATTGCAAGATAATATATTGCAGCATCAAGTGGATCTTGATTCAACTGAAATGCTGCTTTTGCAATTTTTTCAATGGATTTTTTCAACACAATATTACTACGTATCCACCAGCCAACACCTAGTTCTTTTAAAATTGACCATTTTGGTTGTCCTTTAGCATATGATGGTATAAGACCAAGTAGCTCTTCTTCAGATTCTGAATGAAATGCCCATACAAGATTATTTGTTGATACACCTTGTTTTTGAAATTGTGCACGTTGTGCAAGTGGTAAACATTTAATTAAATAATTATAATGTTTCATTGCTAATAAAAATCGCAAACCACAATCATCAAGTGAATCTGTTGATACAGTTTCACCATCTGGTAGACCAGTTAAATTTTCTTTAGCAATTGCTGTTTTAGCAGCATCAATTGCAAATCTATCAGCAAAATCAACATTACAAGTTGATACAGTATCAGCAAGTGCAAGTAAATGCATTTGATCTAAACTTGATAAACCAGGTAAATGTGTATGTGTTAATAAACGTGATAATAATCTTCCTTGTCTTGGTCCAAAATGTGATATACCTTGACGTTCTGGTACTGATGATCTACGATCTTTTTGTCTTTTACAATCATAATTTTCATCAAGCATATCATCAAGTGATTCACCCTCATCAACATTACCATCAAATAAAACATTATAATCTTGTTTATTATCATCATTTTGTAATTGTGTTGTATTTGTTTCTTTATCAGCAATTAATAATGTCCATAATGGTAATGGTGGTATTGATGTTATTTCAGCATAATCAAGTGTTAATTCTTCTGGTATTTGTGTTGTTGAACCACGTGATTCAAGTGGTGATGTTGTACCAGCATATGTTACAGACATTGTTCTTGATCTTGTCCATGTACCACGTTGTTTCATTAAACTTTCATCATCAGCTCTTATTGAACATGATGATGTTATACATCTAACTAAATGTGATAATATTGCTTTGACCCATCTTATTTTACCAGAATTTAGGAGTTCCATTAATTGTTTTGGATGATATTGTGGTAATACAGGACATGCTATTCTTGATGCTTCAAATAAACCATAATCAGGCATATAATCAAAATTAACAATATCATTATTTTGCATACAACGTTTTTTTTTAGCATCTAACATTGTTAAATTGATACTACTAACACGTGATAAATGTGGCATTGATGATACATTTGCAAGTCTACGTTGTGATGTTTCATGTGCCAATGTACGTAAATCTTCATCACGTAAATTTCTACTTGCTTGAAATTCATCTGATTCTTGATGTTGTAAACTTGATGATGATGTACAATCATTTTTTGGATTTGGTTTCCATTGTGAATAAACATGCATTTCTGAATCCATACCAACAACAAGTATACCATCACGTACCCATGATATTTGCATTGGTAATGGTGGTAAACCATCAGCAGTTGTTAAATTAATTTTACGTAATTTCATCCAACGTATTTCATCAACAAATTGTGGTTGTGCTAATGATGATGTTTTACGTAATATTGGACGATTATTTGTTTGTGATTCTTTCATTGCTTTCATGTTTGCTTGTGCAAGATCAGAACATACTGGTGTAAATAACATAATTTTTGAACCAACACCAACAGTTAATATATGTGAACCATCTTCTTTTGATACCCAATCAAGTTGTACCAAATGTTTTTGTGTTAATGGACATGTATTACCATTTTCAATTATTGATTTACGTAATGATTGTAATGTACTGAATGACGGTACAGCAAGTAATCCAGCATTTGTTTTTGAATTTTCATTTGTATCATTAATACCATTACCACCATTAACACCAAGACTACCACCATTACCACCATTACGTGGTGATCTAATATCTTCATGACTCAATGTTTGTAATACTTGTGTTAATCTTTGTTTTTTTTGTAAATATCTACTGTCATATAAATAACTCAAATCTAAATGTTGATCAACTTGTATTCTAGGTAAATGTATATTTTTTAAATGTATTGTATCTTCAAGTATCCATTCACTACCACCAGTACTTTCACATTCATATATTGCAACACATAAATTAACATAACGTGAATCTGGATCACTTTTTGTTGGTCTTGTAAATGATTTACCATATTTATATGCACATGCAATACGTCCAGAATATGCAGCACTTATATTTAATGGTTGTCCAGATATATCAATTGTTGATTCTTGATCTTTACGTATCATTTCCCATTCTTTCCATTCATATGATAATACATCATCTTTTTCTTTTTCTTCTTCTACTTTTTCGCTATTATTTTTATTATTTTTAGTAACATTACATTTCCAAAAACGTACAGTACTATCACTACATGCTGTAACAACAATATAAGGTGCAAAACATGCTGGATATATTGATGAACTACTTAAATGTCCAGCAGCTGGTGCAGCATGTACAACTTCAACACCATCTGGTAATGGTAATTCTTGTGTACATACTTTTGTTGTTGTTATTAATACATGACTATTATGATGTCGTCTATGTAAATATGATTGATCAAAATCAGCTTGACTTGAACGACGACTTCTACCAGTATTAGCATTAGCATTTGTATTTGAATTTGTAGTATTTGTATTTGTATTTGTATTTGTGCTTGTATTAATACCAATACCACTTTGACTTTGTCTACGTGAACGACGACCTTCAAAACCACTACGTCCAGGTGTACCATCATCATCATCATCTTGTACTAAATGTGAATCAGGTACATACATCATTGATCCAGTTAAACCATTTGTTTCTGGTTGTGATGCTATAACTAAACGCCACATATGTACTGTTGTACCTTTTTGAGTTCTTTCAAGTACAACAATATAAAATGGTTCTTCAAATATTGATGATTGTTGTAAATCAACCATTGCATCTAATGTTGATTCCATAAGACCAAGATCATTTGCTGTTGTATCAATACCAGGTAATTTTTCATCATTTCTTTCACCAGTTATTAATTGTTCTTGAAATACATGAAGAAATTGTGTATTTTGCCAATCATGAGTTGCATCAGATATTGCATCAAGTTGTATAACACAACCAGGACGTGCTGTTGATTGTTGTGATACAATTTTAATACGATCATGTATTGAATGTCTAATACCATCATCTGATGATATATCTGTTGATATACTTGCCATTGAATCCATCATTCTACTTCTTCTTTCACTAATTGATACTTCAGCAAGTAGCGTTCTTGCATCAATAACTGCTTGATAAACTCTTAAACATTGTCCATCACTAGCAACAAAACAGGCACTTGGAGAATTTGATAAATTACCAAGTGTTGTACTTGGTAATAATGTTGGTATCCATGCAACATTACTAAATGCTGATATTTCAGGTGAATTAATACGTGCCAATTCAGAAACACCACCACTTTTTGATAATGGACCAACAGCATCAACACGCCAAAGTATTAATTCACTACAAAAACCAGTTGCTGACATAATTTCTTTATTACGTAAATTATTATTATCATTATTATTATTATTATTTTGACAATTATTATTATCATTATTATTGACATTATCATTATCATTACTAACATCTGAATTATTCGGATTAAATTCAGGTATATTATGATGTGATGTTGTAACTAATAATGGTAATACTGGATGACATGTTATATCATTAACACGAAAACGATGACCAGATGCACGACAAGCATGTCCAATACTTAATACTTGTGAAAATTTTGTTTTATCAGCAAATGTTAATTGCCATAAATTTAATGTACCATTTGAATGTTTTGATACCATTGATACAATTGGACTTGGATGAGCTAAAAAATCATTAACAACATCTTGATTATTTTTTGATATATCAGCAGCATTATTTGCAGCATTACCAGCACCACCACCACTAGTATTATTTTGCATTGATGCATTATTTTGTTTTTGATCAGTATAATTTCTAACACTTTGTATAAATTCTTGTCCAGCTTTTGATGTTAATGTTGATTGATCTTCATCTTGTTCAATAACACTTGGTAGAGGTGTTAATATTTCATTATGTTCATTTGATTTTGCTGATGATTTAGCAACTTCACGTATACTTAATAATGGACCACCAGTATTATGTGAATACATTGATACATTATGACTCATTGTTGATGCATCACCAAGTGGAAATGCATTTGGTATACGTGTTGAAAATGATATTTGTGCTTGTCTAAATGAACCAGGATGATATTCATCAAGCCATTCAACATGCCAAATTAAAAAACTTCCATCAATTGGATGAATTGAAAATAATAGATCTGGATTATGATGCCAATCACGTAATAATGTTTCTATTTTTGTATCAAGTGAATCTGGACCATGATTTATTGATGATGCAGCATCTGTTGCTATTGAATTTATTGATGTTGTATTGCTTAAACTTGCATGTGAATGAACACTGTATGGTAAACTGTGATGTGATGAGCCTGTATGTGGTGTATGATGTTCATCACTGCTATGATCATCTTGACTAGTTGTACGTTTTGCAGAATTTTGATGCCTTGATGATTTTTTTGGTGTATGTTCATCCTCTGAATCATGCTCAACATGATCAGTCTCATGATGATGATTATTATTATGAAGACCTTCTTCTTTTTCAACAACTTTTCTTGTCAATTCTTGTAGTATATTTTCAGCTTGCATTGTAAAATGCATCTCTTTATTATTTAACCAATGTAATATAAAATTTGGTTCTCTTTCAGGATCATCAGTAATGAGACTTGGTACTAATGGTATATCTATAACATCAATTAATATACATCCATCTATTTTTATCTATTTATTTTTTTTAATTATCATTCATGTTACTAATAAATTAAAATATATATAAAAACACATACCAGTTTCAGCATTAATACTAGCTGCTAAATGAAAGTGCATGCCTGGAAAATGACCTCCTGTACTTTGATAATTATTATGAAAATCATGAACAGAATATGTTGATGGTAATGTTGGTAATGTTGGTGCTGAATGACCAGCTTGATGTTGTTGTTTAGCATGACGTCTTATATGAAAACAAGTTCTAGAAAAAAAAAACAAGGAAAAAAAAATATAATAATTTAATAATTGTTTTATAATTATTATTTGAATAATAAAAAATATTTACTTCATGTGTTTTAATCGTTGCATAAATCTATGTTTGTGCATTGAATGATGACGTTTACCATGATGATGATGTCTATCTGATCCTTCAAATTGACTCATATTAGCAAGTCCCTCAATTTCTGGTGGTATTGTTTCAGCCCAAACACGACATATATTATCACGACACGATGTCACCAGCATATTTGATACTGATCCCCTTTTTATTTAAATTAATCAATTAATTATCATCATATAATAACATGATATTTAAACAATTATTTATTGATTATTTTAAATCTTACTTTGGCATGTATTTGCTTGTTTTTCTCCATGATAAATGTGTCACAGCACGTGGATGTGCTATGTAAACAAAACTATAACTGTCATTTGGTATTGATGTACCAAAACAACCATGATGATCTACACCTCTCAATGGAAAAACTATAAAATATAAATCATTAATATTTTCATAGCTATACATGAAATAATACATGTTTTTAATTTGACTTACGATTTTTATTTTCAAACCATATTTTGACTAGTCTATCATTGAGTCCAGTTGTTGCAAATAATGTACCATCTGGACTAAAACTCATGAGATGAACTGGTGTTGCAGTTCGACATTTCCATACACAATTCCATCCACCAGGTTCATTCATTGGATTTGTGTCATTTGGAAGAGGACTTTCAGCCTCACCACCAATTGAAAATGTAACAACAGTTGCTGTAATTTCAAGACAACTATGTTAGTAATATTAAATATCAATTAAATAAAATATAAATATTAATAAACAATCAATAAAATTTCTTATTTATAAATAAACATCATTACAAATATATATAATTTGTTAACGAAAATTCATGACGATGACATTATTAATGAGATAAAATTAACAATAACCATAATTTTATCGATGAAAATTATATTTTTTTAATTATTTATGATGATAATAATGATGATGTTGGCAACAATTAGTGAGTTCGTAAGCTTATCGTTAAAAAAAAAAATAAATAAATAACAGCCATTTGTGCACTTGCATTATTTCCATTAAAAACAATATCAAGAAATATCAAAAAAAAAAATTGAGAAAAAAAAAGCTACTGCAATGATATCAATGATAAAAAAAAAAATGATTGTTGACAATGTAAAATACATAATACAACAACATCATGCAGTATAGAAAGAAGAAGAAGAAAGGGTGAAAAATAAATTGAATAAACGTTCATTCTAATGGCGAATGAACTCACGATCTTGCGAGGAGTTTCCCGTAACACTTTGATTAGCTCCGGAAGTTGTAACCTCCTCAGGGTGCGCAATTTTCGTCTTTGTCGCTGTACATAATTTATTTATATATCGTAAAATAATATTTTCATCATTAGGATAACATAAATATAAATAAACCCATGTTGTTTATATAATTAAAAAAAAAAAATTAATGATAATTAATAAACTTACGATGATCATCATGAAATGGTTGTATATTTTGATGCCAAAGTTGTAAAAGTTCGCCACCAGTTAGTAGACGAGTACCTTCGAGATTCCATGACAATGATGTGATGTGAAATTCTGTTTGAAGACTTCCTGTTTGAACCCATCTGTACTCCAATTGCTGGATAATAAATAGAAATTATTTATTTGATAATTAATATTATAAACAAAATTACTTACATGAGAACAAGTGGTATGTATGAGTGGTGTTGGTTCAAATATACAAATTTGATTTTCATATGCAGCAGCTATTTTTCCAGTATCTGTACTGCAATCTAAACAACTTATTCTGATGTAATTATGAACAGCACCAGGAATTATTTGTACTCTTTCAAAATTACTTGCAAGAATAACAATATTACAACCAGCTGCATATGCCTGATAATAAAAAAAAAAATTAAATTAAAAATATTCAAGTATCAATTATTGAGAAAAAAAAAAAAAAAATTTCTGTTGATATTAAGTACACTTAAACACGTTACATAATGATACCCAACCCGTCACTAACATCTGGATTAACTGATCAAAAAAATATTTTTTTCTAATCATTAAAATAAAGACTCTCTATTTTTATGATTAATTTTGAAATATAAAAATATTGATAGCTCCAATTGAGCTACTTTGATTTATCTCAAATTTGAAAAAAATTATTATTTATATTTTCAATATTTAATAACAATTTATAATTTAAAAAAAAAAATAAAAAATTATATCTTTTAATTATATCTTTAATTGTATTATAAATTAATATAATTTTTTCATAAAAATGACGTCAATAATTTATCTCAAAAACAAGATCCAATAACATCAATAAATCATAGTAAAAAATTACATAGACAATTTACAAGTGTCTAATTTTTTTCCCCTTACAATATTATCATGATTTTGATGTTAATAATTTTTACCAATTTATTATATACCTCTATTTAAAATAACATATTATTATTGTCATAATAATCAGCTGATTATTGACACAATTATAATGACTTAATTGTCAAATTAAATAATAAACATTTGACACATATTAAAGTGTAACAGTTAAACTGGGCGGGGATTCAACAGATAAATAATAAAATCTAAATAAAATTAATAATTAATAATAATTATTGATAAATAATAATAACTTACTGTAAATGATATACCCTCGACAGAACCTACAGCATAACAGCGATCTCCTGCATTGCAGGCACCACTCAATATTTGATGACAATTCATACTTGACAACTTGTCAAAAAAAATTTAGTTCATAATAAATAATTATTGTTAATTTATCACATCAACTAGAGATAATTTATTATTTAATAATATATTTATAATATTATAAGACACTATTATTAATAAATACTCTCAAGGTCCAGATGAATTTTTTAGGAGAAAAAAAAATATGTTCTTTTACGTGACACAGAAATCCAGTGGTGGTGGTGATGCAGCCATCTTTAAATTGAATTTATTATTTTTATGATTATGATATGTGTGGGTGTGTGTGTTGTTGATATATATTACAATAATAATAAAAACAACAACAACAAAATAATACACATGCGCGCAATAGTAAATTATTTTTATCTCACTTAATTATCATTGATAGAAAATGACATATCAGCTGCATCAATTGGATGCACCGGAGTAAAAAAAATTAACCTGGGGATGATGGAGCCACTATCACTATTATCAATCTGTTTTTTTTTTATTGCTTTTTATATTAAAATATATATAACACTGTTTTATATATGATAGTCATAATGTAAATATGTATTGACTAAATCTTGATTAATTTTTTGTATTATCAATTAGTACTGTTATTATTATAATAAGTGTATATTGTTGTGTTTTTATGCGCACACTCGGGGATGTTCGGTATTTTTCGTTGACTTTGTGTGTTTAAATTTGAAAAATGTTTATGACAAGTCATAAATTATATGTACTAAATATCCTAAATATAAATAAAAATATATATGTCGGCTCTTATTATCACACTTGTAATTATATATTTTTATATTTTTGTGAAAACAATTATTTATTTGATGACATAGCTTTTACTGTGTGTGCTTGGGTTTTTTATTTTTGAAAATGATGATATAATTATTTGTTTGTTTTAAATATTTTTTTGATTTTTAGGGAGCATGATATGATTAAATAAATGAATTATAATTAATATTTATTTATTTATTTATTTAGTATTTATTTAATATTTATTTAATTATAATTAATAATAATATACTGTTACTTTTTAAACGTGCAAAGTTGAATTTTAGAAGAATATTTTTTTACAGTTAAATTTTTAAAATAATATATCTAGAGTTGGCTTTGTCTTATCTAAAAATTCAAGGTTTAGTAATAAAATAAAAAAAAAAATACTATTAAAAATTTATTGGCAACGGACAGTATTTCATTTCGATAAAAAATATATTACTCCAGTATGAATAGACAAACTTTATCATTGGTGTTACACGAAGGAAAAAAAAAAGAAAAATTCGCAAGAAATAAAAAAATTCTAGGACAATGGAAATCTCATTTTTGTTCGTCATAGTTTTGTTGAATTTATTTATCAGTAAGTTATTAAAATATTAAAGTCAATTAAAATATTTTAAATGAATCTGTTGATATAAAATTTAAATTATACTTTGATATAAGATCCAGGAATCGCAGGAAAAGATAATATCAATCCTGATGAGAAAAAATGTTTGATTAAACGTGTAAGCACTAAATCCAATATGGGTCAAATGGAAGTAGAAGACGTTCAAGTCAGTTTGTATAAAAAAAACGTTGAAAATTTATACTTTTATCGTGAAGATAATAAAAAAATTATGACCAATAAATTTATTTATTTATTTACTGTTATTTATTTTTAAAAATTATTATAGTTGACAGAGTACAAAGATGGACGGGTAATAAAATTTAATCAACAAAATTTTCACAAACTTCGCGAAGAATTACTCAAAACCGAAGACTATTTTATCGACGAACAATTTTTCATAGAATCCTCTGTAAATGGTCAAACAATAGAACTCAAAAGACCTAAGGTATCAAATATCAAATTAATGAACTTAACCAAATGAAAAAAAATAATATGATAACAGAAACATTGTTGTAAATTTTTTATTTTTTAATCACAATTTGTATAGGATCTGATAAATAATCCACTGCTGGTTCTTGAAAAAAATACATATTTCCATATGGGACAAGGGTTATTAGGAAATTGCTGGTTCGTTAGTGCATTGATGAGTCTTTATGAGCAAAAAGATTTATTCCATTTTATTGTGCCAAATGATCAGAGTTTCAAAGACAAAGAGTACGCGGGTATATTTCATTTCAGGTTAATATAAACATGAATTTTTTTTTTTTAATATACAAATATATTTAAAGTTTGATAATAATAAGACAATTTATAAATGAAAAGATTTTGGCAAGTTGGAAAATGGGTAGACGTTGTTGTTGATGATCGACTTCCAACTTTAGACAATGAACTGATCTATTTGCGATCGAAATATCGTAATGAATTTTGGGTAAATGAATTATAATTGATCAATTATAGAAAAAAAATTTAAAAAACCATGATTTAATTTTATGAAAACAATTTCAGCCATCCTTAATTGAAAAAGCATATGCAAAATTAATTTCAAGATCATACAAGGCATTTTTTGAGGGAAGTAGAGGTGCAATATCAATGCAAGATTTATTTGGAGGAATTCCTGAAACATACGATGTACCTACAAATAAAACGAATGCAATTAAAGAAAATAAATTATTTAATATTATTACAAATGCAAAAAAAAAAAATACAATAGTAATTGGTAGTACATATAACGAGAATACAACTACAAAAGAAATCCTAGAAGAAATGAAAATAAAGGGCGTTCATCAAGCTCATTCTTATGCTATCACAGATTCTAAAATCATAAAGGTAAATTCTGTACGTCCACATTATCTAATACGAATCCGCAATCCACATGGTACTGAAGCAAAAGAGACCTTGATTGGCAATATTAAAAATGATACATCAATAAAATCCAGTTTGCCTGAACTCAAAGTTGATGGAGAAAGTTGGATATTATTAGAAGATTTTGTAAAATTTTTTGCCCATTTTGAAATTTGTAATTTGACACCTAATATTATAAATGCTGATGTTTACAATGAAGATCATACAGCAAAACTAGCAATAACAACTGTTGAAGGAAGATGGATGGGTGGATTAAGTGATGAATATGTTAAGGTAGCAGAAATTTTGGATACTAATCCTCAATACCGTATGACCCTGAAACAGCACAAAAAATATAGTATGCTTATCGGCTTATCATTGAAACACCGAACCGATTTAAAATTAGTATCTGAATCTCAAGTTGGAATTTTTATACTCCATGTAAGTTTATTATTTATTATTTATAATTATTAATTGTATATTATGAAAATCACAATATACATCTATATACTGGCAGCTCAATGATGATATGAATTTGCCAAAACCATTGAACAGTAGTTGCAAGAAGTGTATGGATGAGATAATGAAAAAAAAAAGATTCCGATTCAATTGGGGTCAAGTTAGTTATCGATTAGAGCTACCACCTGGTGTATATTATATTATACCACTTATCTCGAATACCATAAAAAGAGCAACATATTTTCTACAAATATTATCGGAGGAAAAAGACATTTTAGAGTAAGTTAAATAAGAAATAAAATTAATAACATGATTATGATTATGACGCACTGGAATTTGTCGTATATGTAATTTTATGCATAAATAATTTATTTTAGAAAATATAACAAATGTTTTCTTATTTTTGCAGGGTATATGATCGTGATATTAATGTGCCTAAAATGAAAAATCAGGTAGAGTTTTTTTAAATAATTTAAATATACAATTAAAAATTAATATAATGATATTTTAATTACAGTTTCAAAAAATTTCCAAAACTGTATTGAGTCGTAAAAAAAATCGTAAAGTCTACGAGAAATTTCAAAATAAATATACAAAAAGAGCTGATTTTAAAGCTTTGTATTCCATTTTAAAGAACCCAAAAGTATCAACTAACAGATTATGTACGTAGATTTCAATAGAATTAAAGAAATATGTTTTTATTTTTAATCGAAATATACTAAAATTATTTTTAACCTATACAGGTAAACGTCCAATACAACTTGATGGAATAAGTTTAAATTTACAAAAATTATTTTCGAGTGAAGAGTTTGGAAGTAGAAAACGATTATCTATTGAAACTATTGAACATATATTTTCGACTAGTGCAGTTAATAAAAACAACAATAAATATACTTGATTATTCAATTTTTAAAATAAAGAAAATAAAAAATTCTAAAATTAAAAAATTCGTTTTTTTTTTAGGAAATATTTGAAAAATATCAAATACCCAATAAACCTGGATTTGTTTCTTATTCCTTTATGAAAAAAGCTTTGTCTTCAAGTGGATATGTCATGAGCAATGAATTACTTGGAGTTATATTTTATAAATATAAGAGAAACGATAATTTGATATACTTGAAAGACTACGTTAAAATTATAATTACGATAAAAAGTGAAATCGGTATAAAAAAAATTTATTTCATAAATATTTATGTCTACGATGATTGTCGATTGTTTATTTTTACAGGTTCGAATCAACTCGATATAACTCATAGCTTTTGTCAAAATTTAATTGCAATGATACCCGATCATAAACCAAAAGAAATTCACCAAAATAAATTAACTAAAAAAATAGCAATAATTCGATATCCAAGCATTGATATTAATCAGTTTGAAACAATTATTCAATTTATACAAAATCTCAGAGTAAATTAAGATAGAATTTTAAATATTTTTAATTTATTATTATATATGTAGAAAATAATAATTTGCTTTTTTTCCTTAGAACATATTCATCAAGTATGATGTTAGTGCAAGTGGTTTCGTTCCATACACACGAATGAAACGTATGCTCGATGAATTTGGATATGAACTGCCATATACTATTATTGAAATTTTGGTTGATACATATAGAGATGAATCTCGTATTTATTATGATAAATTTATTCAGTGTTTTGTTCACATGAGTCTTATATTTGGTAAAATAAACTGCTTTTTTTTCATGTTTATAAATTAAATTTTCTATTGACATAGAAATAATTTGGAGTAATAAATGTTACAGGTAAAATCGAAAAGAAATTATCTGGAAATAATGGACAAGAATTCAATGTTTGTTTCAATGAACTTCTTCATAAATTTTGGTTGAAAATGGAATCACGTGAATTGTATAAAACATTAAGTTTAGAAGAGGCTATTGCTTCTTTCAGTGATGATATTCAGAAACAGACATTTCAAGCAAAGTCAACATATTATCATTCTAATCTTTTTATGTACTGATTATAATTCAGCTTGTTTAATTGTAGGTAATCAAATAGCAATAACAAAAATTTGTCGAGTGTCCAGTTATCAATAGTACACCTCTTCTTTCACTTGTTTTATACAATGGACACTCATAAGTTTGTCTTTTTGGTAAATCGTGTTTTTTCATTGGCACTAGCCAAATCTGAATTATATTAATTATTAAAAATAAATTGTAATAAAAATCAGAAAGTAAAGAAATAAATTTTGATTACTTTTATTGTTTGTTTTTAATATTTTTTAAATTTTTAGATTATAGGTAAAAAAAAAAAAATTAAAATTATTGGTTTATTTTTATTATTGGTAAAAAACAATGCAAAATATTTTTAAATTTATTTAAGTATATGTATATATATATCATTACTTTTTTAAACGTACAATGTTAAATTTAAAAAAAATATTTTTTTACTGTTAAATTTATAAAACAATATATATTTAAACAATATCTAAAGTTGACTTATTGTCTTATCTAGGAATTTCAAGGTTTAGTAATGAAATGAAAAAAACATGCTATTAAAAATTTATTGGCAACGGACATTTCATTTTGATAAAAAATATATTACTTTAGTACGAATAGACAACCTCATTGGTGTTATACAAAGAAAAAAAAATATTCGCAAGGAATAAAAAAATTCTGGGACCATGAAAATCTCATTTTTGTTTGGGATAGTTTTGTTGAGTTTATTTATCGGTAAGTTATTAAAATATTAAAGTCAGGAGTCAATTAAAATATTTCAAATAAAATTGTTGATATAAAATTTAAATTATACTTTGATATAAGATCCAGGAATCGCAGGAAAAGATGATATCGATCCTAATGAAAAAAAATGTTTAATCAAACGTCGAAGCATTATATCCAATCATGATCCAATGAAAGTAGAAGACGTTCAAGTCAGTTTGTATAAAAAAAAATTTTTTAAATTATTTTTTTATCGTTTACAGATAATAAAAAATTTATGACCAATAAATTTATTTATTTATTTACTGTTATTTATTTTTAAAAATTATTATAGTTGACAGAGTACAAAGACGGTCGAGTAATAAAATTTAAGCAACAAAATTTTAAAAAAATTCGTCAAGAATTACTTGAAACTCGTGACTATTTTGTCGATGATCAATTTTTTATAGAACACTCTGTAAATAATAAAACAATAGAACTCAAAAGACCTAAGGTATCAAATATCAACTTAATAAACAAATAAAAAAAAATAATAACAACAGAATTATTGTTGTAAATTTTTTCTTTTTAAATCACAATCTGTATAGGATCTGACAGATAATCCAGTGCTGATTGATGAAAGTAATAGATATTTCCAAATGCAACAAGGGTCATTAGGAAATTGCTGGTTCGTTAGTGCATTGATGAGTCTTTATAAGCAAAAAGATTTATTCCATTTTATTGTGCCAAATGATCAGAGTTTCAAAGACAAAGAGTACGCGGGCATATTTCATTTCAGGTTAATATAAACATGAATTTTTCTTTTTAATATACAAATATATTTAAAGTTTGATAATAATAAGACAATTTATGAATGAAAAGATTTTGGCAAGTTGGAAAATGGGTAGACGTTGTTGTTGATGATCGACTCCCAACTTTAGACAATAAACTGATCTATTTGCAATCGAAGTATAGTAATGAATTTTGGGTAAATGACTTATAATTGATAGAGAAAAAAAATAAAAGAAACAATCATTTAATTAAATGAAAAAATTTCAGCCATCCTTAATTGAGAAAGCCTATGCAAAATTAATTTCAAGATCATACAAGGCATTTTTTGAGGGAAGTAGAGGTGCAATATCAATGCAAGATTTATTGGGAGGAATTTCTGAAAAGTACGATCTATCTGCAGATGAAAAAATTGCAATTGAAGACAATAAATTATTCAATATCATTATAAATGCGAAAAAAACTAATCTAATAGCAATTGGTAGTACTCGTGGAAAGAATAAAACTACAAAAGAAATCCAAGATGAAATGAAAGAACAAGGCATTTATCAATCTCATGCTTATGCTATCACAGATTCAAGAATCATAAATCATAATTCTGAACCTACACATCGTCTAATACGAATACGCAATCCACATGGTATTCAAGCAAAAGAGACCTTCATTGGCAGTCTTAAAGATGATCCCTCAATAAAATCCAGTTTGCCTGAATTAAAAGTTGATGGAGAAAGCTGGATACTATTGGAAGATTTTAGAAAATTTTTTTCCAGCTTTGACATTTGTAATTTGATACCCAATAATATAAATCCGGATGTTTTTACTGATGATTTTACAGCAAAACTAGCATTAACAACTGTTGAGGGAAGATGGATGGGTGGAATCAGTGATGAATATGTTAAGGTAGCAGAAATGTTGGATACTAATCCCCAATACCGTATGACACTGAAACAGCATCATGAAGATAACAAAAAATATAGTATTCTTATTGGATTATCATTAAAACACCGAGATGACTTGAAATTAGTAACTGATTCTAAAGTTGGAATTTCAGTACTTAATGTGAGTTTATTATTTATTATTTATAATTATTAATTTGTATATTTGATATTAACAAAACTACAATATACATATTGACAGTTCAATGATGATATGAATTTGCCAAAACCATTGGATAGTAGTTGCAAAAAGTGTATAGATGAGATAAAAAAAAAAAGCAGACTCCGATCTGATGCAGGTCAAGTTAGTTATCGATTAGAGTTACCACCTGGTGTATATTATATTTTACCACTTATCTCAAATACAATGAAAAGGGCAACTTATTTTCTACAGATATTATCAGAAGAAAAAGACATTTTAGAGTAAGTTGAAATGAGAAAAAAATTAATAACATGATTCCTGACGTACAGGAATTGCATCGTATACTTCATGTACATAAATAATTTATCCTATAGAAAATATAACAAGTTTTTTTTTTAATTTCGTACTTCTTTGTTTAGGGTGTATGATCGTGATGTTAACGTGCCGAAAATGAAAGACAAGGTACAGTTTTTTATTTAATAAATTTAAATATATGAAAATTAAAATAATCTTATAATATTTCAACAGTTTCAAAAAATTTTCGAAACGGTATCGAGCTGTAAAAAAAATCGCAAAGTCTACAATAAATTTCAGAATAGATATACAAAAACAGCTGATTTTAAAGCGTTGTATTTAATTTTAAAAAATCCAAAAGTATCAACAAATAGATTATGTACGTATAGATTTAAAAAAAATTATAAAAAAATATGTTTTTACTTTTAGTCGAAACATACAATTAGTATTATTACGTTTAATTCATAATGTTTAATTTTTTTTTTTCAATTATTTTTAATCCAGGTAAGCATCCAATAAAACTTGATCGAATAAGTTTAAATTTACAAAAATTATTTTCGAGTGAAAAGTTTGGAAGTAGAAAACGATTATCTATTGAAACTATTGAACATATATTTTCGACTAGTGCAGTAAATAAAAACGACAATAAATATACTTGTTTATTTAATTTTTAAAATAAAAAAAATTCTAAAATTAAAAAGCTCGTTTTTTTTTTAGGAAATATTTGAAAAATATCAAAAATCAAACGAACCTGGATTCATTTCGTATTTCTTCATAAAAAAAGCTTTGTCTTCAAGTGGATATATCATAAGTGATGAATTACTTGAAATTGTGTTTTCTAAATATAAAAAAAATGATAATTTGATATACTTGAAAGACTACATTAAAATTATAATCACGATAAAAAGTGAAATTGGTATGAAAAAAAAAAAAAAAACTATTACATAAATAATTAGATGGGCACGATGACTGTCGATTGTTTATCTTTATAGGTTCAAGTCAACTTGATATAAGTCATGGCTTTTGTCAAAATTTAATATCAATGATACCCGATCATAAACCAAAAGAAATTTATCAAGATACTTCAACCGGAAAAACAAGAGTACTTCGATATCCAAGTATTGATATTGATCAGTTTGAAACAATTATTCAATTTATACAAAATCTCAGAGTAAATTAAGAAATAATTTTAAATATTTTTAATTTATTATTATATATGTAGAAAATAATAATTTGCTATTTTTCCTTAGAACATATTCATCAAGTATGATGTCAGTGCAAGTGGTTTTGTTCCATACACACGAATGAAACGTATGCTCGATGAATTTGGATATGAACTGCCATATACTATTATTGAAATTTTGGTTGATACATATAGAGATGAATCTCGTATTTATTATGATAAATTTATTCAGTGTTTCGTTCACATGAGTCTTATACTTGGTAAAATAAACTGCTTTTTTTTCATGTTTATAAATTAAATTTTCTATTGACATAGAAATAATTTGGAGTAATAAATGTTACAGGTAAAATCGAAAAGAAATTATCTGGAAATAATGGACAAGAATTCAACGTTTGTTTTGATGAACTTCTTCATAAATTTTGGTTGAAAATGGAATCACGTGAATTGTATAAAACATTAAGTTTAGAAGAGGCGATTGCTCTATTCAGTGATGATATTCAGAAACAGATATTTCAAAAAAAATCAATATATTATCATTCCAATCTTTTTATGTACTGATTATAAAAAAATTAAGCTCAACATTTACGCAGTTATTGTCAAAAAAAAAGTTAACACGTATTGATTCATTTCGTCTTATTTTATTGAGAAAGTTGACAAAGCATTGCAACACCACGAATAACCCAGTGTTCAGCTGGTTTAATTGTTGGTAATTTAATAGCAATAACAAAATTTGTCGAGTGTCCAGTTGTCGATAGTACACCTCTTCTTTCACTTGTTTTATACAATGGACACTCGTAAGTTTGTCGTTTTGGTAAATCTTGTTTTTTCATTGGTACCAGCCAAATCTAAATTATATCAATTATTAAAATGAAATTGTAGCAAAAATCAGAAAATAAATAAATAAATACTGACATGAGGCACTTGATCATAGAGTATTTTTGGTAAACTCTCATCAATAATCATTTCATCACGATTGAAACGAGCTCCATCTAAATAAATACCATAAACATAAACACCATCATCTGGAGCTTTCATTGAGCTAGCTGTTGACTCAAGTACCACAAAATCATAAACAAGAAGATCTATTGGAATTTGATATTTTCTCGCGAAATTTTGTCGAGCACCAGTTAAAAATGCCTGAGTAAAAAAAAAACCAGAAATCCAATATGTTGAAGGTGGTCCCTCTTCAAACCATTTCTATACAAAAAAACAACTTTATAAATTTAAATATTATATTTTTAATTATTTATGAAAACATTTATCACCTGAAGAAAATTTAAACGTTGTAAAAAATCATTGATATAACTTCCCAATGGCTTGAGAGATGGATAAGATTTTTTTTTCCACAAATTTGATATTTTTCCAGTTAAAATAGCTTCGGCAACTTCTTCAAGTTCTTCTGACATTACAATTAATCCTGTTATTTAATTGAAAAATTGAAATATACAATTAATAAGTAGAAAAAAATGTAAAGTTAATTATTTTAATTTTAAAAACCTTTAATGGCTTTTTGTACGTTGATCAGACTGCTCCTGATACAGCCAAGTAATTTATTAAATCTGCCCATTTCTTGTACCAAAACAGTATTCATACTTTGATTGTACAGAGTTGGATATTTTTCTAAAGCTTGAACAAGATCAAAATCACTTGGTAGCTTACTCAAGATATCATTTGCAACTGAAAATACAACTTCATCAGGTGATGCTTGTCCACTTTCTGTTGATTTACTAGTTTCCTAATTAACAAAAAATAAATCAACAAATAAATACCAAGTTTTCTCACAATACTGTCATTCAACATTTTAATATATTTCCCAAGTCACCCCTGGTAGAAATAATTTCTTCGTAAAACTCCGGAAGTGAGCCAACTCCGGAATAATTCGGAGCAATTTCGGAGAATTATTTCCACCAGGGACTTATCACGACAATTACCTCAAAATTCCATAAATCCTGATTGCATATTTTTTAAAAATTCAAAATTAACAAACAATTAAAGAAAAAAAAAAAACAACTAAATACTACATGAAAAACTTTACAAATATATTTACCAGTCGATCCTTTGATTGTGCATTTTAAAACAATAAAAAAAATTAAAATTACCAACAATATATTATTTAAATTAATTACCTCAGTTAATAGCAATGATGAAAATAATAAATCAGTTTCTTGTTGATCTTTAATAATATCAGCATTGTCATTCATTCCAAAAACACTTGGTGATGTTATCAAAGGTAATTTTTTCGTGTAATCCATATAAGCTTCATACTCATTTGCACCTGGACAATAATAAATATCTGACATATCATCAAATAAATATTTTTCATCATCAACAACTTGCTGGCAAAAATATTTAGCTAATATTGTATTTAATGTTCTTCGATCCCATGAATCAGTAACTCTACCACCATAATTACATTCACCAGTTAAATATTTTAATGCTTCAAATTGTATATCATCATATTGATTTAAAAATATATTTAATTGTAATACTGATATACGTAAATCAGTTTCATTAAATTCATATGGTGTATTCCATCCAATTGGACCAAATTTTCTTCTCTCTTGTACAATTGCATGAAAAAAACATAATGAATATAAAAGTTTTTTAAATACATGTGGTTGATTACAAGATTCAAAAAAATCAGTTTCACAAATTGGATCACTAAGATATGATCTCATAATATTTGAACGTAATCCTTTTGGTGGTTCATTTGTCATTTTGATACTATTTTGTAATACAGTTACTGGAAAATGTTCTGCTGGATAACTTGTTAACCAAAGACGAAAATCAGGATGAATTGTATCTGGTATTAGCCCTTCACATATTTTTTCTAATGTTGACATCCAACTTTTAGCTAAATGACAATTTTGTAATACAATCCAATAACCATATTTAACACCATTATTTATAAGTTCTTCAGCAATTGGTCCTTGTCCTTGTCCCAATGATAATGAAAATAATTTACTTGATCCATAGCCTTGATCATCAGCAAATTTTAATAATACTTGTGCTGGATCAGCTCCTGGTGTTAGTATAAATATCAATGGTATTGCAGCATTTGAATCATTATAAGAAGATGATAAATCAAAAGGTGGAGGATCAATAAATTGTCCACCAAGTTCATCTGTTGATTAATATTTTTTATTATCTTTTTTGGTTTAATATTTAGTCGATACTTACATTCAACAAAATTTTGTACAGCTGGTATCATTTTATCTGGTCTAATGCATTTTAATATTAATAATTTTTGAAATTTATTTAATTTATCATACGGTGATGGTAATTCAATAGTTTGTGGTTCTTTTGAGTCAAATATTTCTTTCCAAATTTGATTTTCAGCAAATGACATTTGAATTCCCTGCATAGAAAAATAAATTAATCGTAACAAAAATATACTGGTAATTAGAGGTACAGATAATTTTTTTGAATACCTTGTAAATATCAATTTCATCGAGTCGACACAATTCATCCCATTGTTTTTTTGGCAACCAATTTAATGGATTAACATGTGGATTATCCAATCCAACACCACCAGTTAATAAAAACATCCATTGTATTTTTGGTATTCCATCACCAAGTTTATCCATAATATTAACAGCCAATAACATTGAAAATAATAATTTATCTTTTTCAAACAATGATCTACATACATTAGCATAAAGTGAATATGTAAAATGTTTTTTTAAATCATTTAAACGTATATCAATACTTTCAGCTTGTCCAGTATTGTCAATAGACATTTTAAATAAATTAACAAACCAAACAAGTGAATATTGATACATCGGATCAATATTAGCTAATACAGAAATTGTAAAAAATAAAACTGTTGAATATTCAGCAATTGTTGAATATTGAAGTCTTGTTATGTCAATGGCTTTTTCAGTAATTTCGCCAGTTGATTGTTTTGCTTGTATATCATTGCTTAATAGCTTTGATGATGTGAGAACACTAATTGCTTCTTCATCTTCTAAAATATTACCTTCAGATATTGATAATACTTCTAATATTTTATCTTCTGTTTCTTTTAGTAATTTTTTATTAATAGCACCTTGTATAATTAATGAATTTTTTTCTGATTCAAGATCTGGTCTTTCTTTTGCAACAACAATACCTAATAATTGATCAGTTAAACCATCAGGTGTTATAACAAAATTTAATAATGTTACTTTAACAGCAATTTCAGGTAAATAATGAGGATTTTGTAATTTTGTTGTTATATAAAAACGAAATTCCGAATTAAATTCAATAACATTATCACCAAGTTTAATACACATTGCACCACCTTGTTTAAATGTTTGTTTTAATAATATTGGCTCAAGCATTGCATCAAGTTCTTGTCCAATATTTTCTAATAAAACTGGTTGTCCAAATTGTATTGCATTTTCAAGTACTCTTGGATAATCTGTTTGACTTAGTCTTATGATATTAATATTATTTTGTTTTTCCATATTTTTAATCCATTTGTTTGCTTGTCCTTGAGGATCTATCATCAATGGCCATCTTCTTGAATTTTTTATAATAATACCATTATCAATGGAAAATAAATCACTTGGTAATCCATAAATTGTCCATGATCTTATTGATACTGGATCACCCAAAACTTCTTTTAATGAAAAATTTTGTGTACATATTATATTTAAACTGTTGCATCTTTCGATCCATTTTTTAATTTGTTTTATACGAAATATTGTTGTAAATACACCGAGGTAAGATACTATTCCAGCAGAGATAATAACATCACCAGTTAAACAGTCATATCTGTTAAATTATAAAACAATATTTTTGATAAATAATTATTTTTTTGCTTATGTAAAAGGAACATACTTTTCACCCAAATTTTTTGCACTTTCAGACCACCTTGTGTATTCACCTCCGAGACCACCAATAAGTTCTTCAGCGCGTTTTAATTTTTGCTCGCAATCAGCTACTTTATCTATCATACTTTGATAGTCAGTTTTTTTAGCTACTAAATTTGATTCTAACGCAGCTAATTTAGCCTGTTGAACAAAAAATTTTAAAAATATTAAAATTTCTTGATAAAAAATTAATTAAAATAATTTTTAATTTATCATAGAGGAAGTAATAAAAACAAACAAACCAAAATATGTCAAGGTTAATGATATTGTTATTTAGACTATTTTTTTTTTAAATATAAATTTTATCTTTAAAGTATTGATAAGGTATTGAAAAAAAACCTGTTAATTTTATAGACATAGATTTGAAAAAAAAAAAAAAACTACGCATTAATGAATGAAATAAAAATATGAAAAATATGAATTTGAAATAAGCGTGAAGAGGACAATAATTAAGAAAAAAATTATCAATAAATATTAAGTGCCTTATAATAACATAAAAACTTTGTTTATATATTTTAAATTAAATTTTAAATAAATAAAAATAAAAAAAAATATTTTTTGAATCATATTTTTTTTATTTCCTTCTTTTTATGTGAAAAAAAAAAAAAAAACCTGATGACTACATTTTTAGATAACAACAGTGATGAGTTACACAGCTTATCAAAATTTTTTTTCTATTGCAAACGATAGGTGCGTGCCAGGAAGCATAAAAAAAAAATATCAAAACATTCTTGGCCTTCGAATGAACACAGTAGTAAAATAAAATAAAAAATGTTAAATCAAAAAAACATTGTGATTATTTTGTTGTTTACATTTTTTTATAAGTCAAATGGTGAGTAAAAAAATTATTAAATTTATACTATAAACAAATTAATAGGCTGAATAAATAAATCAAAAAATTAAAAATCTTTTACGACGAATAATAATTAAAAAAAGAAATATTAATAAAGGTGTCTTATGGTAATATAAAAACATTGAAGTAACAATAATTTTATTAAATGTTTCAGGTCTTCAATGTTATCAGGGTACGCGAATGGAAGATTCATTATTTGAAACATACGGACCAATTACACTGATTTCTTGTCCATCCGATAATGTATGTTTCAAAGGAACAACAACAGGTGTGTATATTTTTTAAAAATAAAAATTAATTTATGTTGGTATATTAAATTGCTATTTATTATTTATCAGCAAATAACTTTGTCAGTTATAATTTTGGATGTACACTTTATGATAATCTATCGGTGACTGAAAAAAATAATCTCAACAATGCGTGTTTTACAGACGGAAATTCATTCTGTAAGTAAATAAACTAGCTTACTAAATATTATACTTATTTGTATTTTATATTTATATATATATATATATATTTTTTTTTTTTTTCATATAAAACTATAGCCAAGTGCGTTTGCAACAACACTGATGGCTGTAATCTCAGAACGCAATAAATATGTAAAAGCTCCAGAATTTTTTTGTGAATTAAATTTTCAGCAAGCTTCTTTCATTAAAATTATTAGCATATTTTTTTTATTTATAAGAGCAAGTTGTTAATAGAAAAAAAAAAAAAAAACAAAAATGTTTTTATAGAATTAAAAATTGTAAATTTAAATTGAATATTTGAATTCACTTGTAAATTATATTGTAAATTATTCGTTTTAAACAAATAAATAGAGAAAAAAAATTTTTTAAAAAAACCCAATAAATATTTTTATTTTTACATTGGTGATTAAAAAAAAAAAAATACTTAAAGCTGATGATTATCATTTGTGATAACATTTTGTTCTTTTTTTTTTTTTTTTTTCGATACTAATTAGCCCAAAGCTTGTTTTTATTATCTTTCATTGAAGCCGATAGTTGAGAGTCGGGGAAACAGGTTGACAAAAAAAAACACATGTGTAAAAAAAAAAAAAAAAAAAATACTTTGGACTGATGACTAGATTTGTGATATAATAGTTTAGCGATAATTTAAAAAAATCTATCAACTTTACATGAGTTAATAAATGAAAAATTATTTTTTTCATTCATCTTTAAATTAAAAAAGCAACTACTAAAACAGAAATTTTTTAATTTAACTTTACATAAGGCTAAAAGTATTGCACCCTCAGAAAATATTTAGAGCCGGGGTTGATCTCTGCTAATTGCTAACAAATGCTAACACATCACCGACCCCCTCTAAAATAAAACTAATATTAAGTTGACAAAGCAAGCCAACCAATAGCATTGTAGCTCTGGAGTAAACAAAACCCCGATCATCCCCGAATATCCCCGACCTATCCCAACTGCAAGGATGCAAGGATGCATGGATGCATCGATAGATCAGCTTTTAGACATCAACCTAGGTCAAGACTTGCCTTAATAGCTCTTTAGCATCTTAGTATCTTAACGTTGGTTAATTTTTATTTAACATTAAAATAAAATTTAATATTAAATATATCTATAAATTGTCTTATAATTATTATGAGTATATATATATATATATATATATATATTTTAAATTGCTGGTAAAACCCACAGAAAATTCAACTAGAAAACCACGTAAGTACTGTTTAATTTGTTTCGCATAATTTCGAGTCAGTACTTTAGTTAATTAATGACTGGTATGCTTCTCATACCAGCCAATTGTTTGTTTGGGCATGTATCTATATTTTGTCGCGATTCGTATCGAATTCCTGTTTTATTTTATTAAATTCGACTCCCAAGACAAACACACTGCTAATTTAAATATCTCTCGAGGGCTACAACTAACCACGTGGGATTTAAATCGATCGAAAGACCACGTGTAGTATTCAGATTAATCGAGCGTAGGGAAATTGAATCGAACATAGTTTAAGCACGAGTTAATTTGTCTCTATTGGGTGTCAAGTTTTATAATTTTAATTATCCTTGTGTCGTCTAAATTACTGTCATTGTTTTACCCTAATTTTCGTTACCCAATCCTAATTTTGAATTATTTTTTTTTTATTTCATTCTTTTTATGCGTAAAAAAAAAACTTGACTACATTTTGAGATACAACAATAATGAGCTAAACACTTTAACAAAATTTTTTTTTTTATTGCAAACAATAGGTGCGAGCTATAGACAGTGAAAAAAAAAAAAAATATCAAAACATTCTTGGCCCCTGAAGGAACAGTTGTAAAAATAAATAAAAAATGTTGGATCGAAAAAGCATTGTAATTATTTTGTTGATTGCATTTTTTTATGAGTCCACTGGTGAGTGAAAAATTATTGAATTTATACTACTAGACCAATAATGAAAAAATATTAAAGCAACAATAATTTCATTAAATGTTTCAGGACTTAAATGTTATCACGGTACGCGAATAGACGATCCAATATTCGAAACATACGGATCAATTACACTGATTACTTGTGCACCTAATCATCTATGTTTCAGAGGAACAACAAGAGGTGTGTATATTTTTTTTTTTAATTGAAATAAAGAGTAATTAATGTTGGTATATTAAATTGCTATTTATTATTTATCAGCAAATGGTTTTGTCAATATTAATTTTGGATGTACACGTGATAATCTATGGTGGGCTAGACGTCGCAAAAATGTGTGTTATACAGACCAAAATTCATTTGGTAAGTAAATAAACAAGCTCACTAGAAATTATACTTATATGTATTTATATATATTTTTTTTTCATATAAAACTTTAGTGAAGTGCGTTTGCAACACTGATGGCTGTAATCGCAATGAAAAGGATAAGTAACAGCTCCACAATTTTTTTGTGAATTAAATTTTTAGCAAGCTTCTTTCATTAAAATTATTGGCAAATTTTTTTATTCATAAAAAAAGTTGTTAATTAAAACTGCAAATTTAAATTGAATATTTAAATTCACTTGTAAATAATAAATTGTAAATTAATTTTTCTAAATAAAATACATAAAGAAAAACAATCTAAAAAAAAAATCTAACAAATATTACATTGATGATAAAAAAAAAACTTGAAACTGATGATTATCATTTTGTTTTTTCTTTTTTTTTTGCACTTATTAGCCCGAAGCTTGTTTTTATTATTTTTTATTAAAGCCGATAGTTGAGAGTCGGAGAAACAGGTTGACCAAAAAAAAAAAAAACACATGTGTAAAAAAAAAAAAAAAAAAACTTCGGACTGATGAGTGATGACTAGATTTGTGGTATAATAGCTTAGTGATAATTTAAAAAAATCTATAAACTTTACATGAGTTAATAAATGAAAAATTATTTTTTTCATTCATTTTTAAATTTAAAAAAGCAACTACTTGAACAGAAATTTTTCAATTTAACTTTATATTATTATAAAGCTAAAAGTATTGCACCCTCAAAAAATATTTAGAGCCGGGGTTGGTCGATGCTAATTGCGAAAATGCGAACACATCACCAACCCCCTTTAAAATAAGACTAGTATTATGTAAGTTGACCAAGAAAGCCAACCAATAGCATTGTAGCTTTAGGGGTAATAGGAGTCGAGTCGAGGATAAACGCAACCCCGAGCTCTCCCGAATATCCCCGACCTACCCCAAGTGCAAGGATGCACAAGGATGCATCGATAGATCTGCTGGCTATAGCCTAAGCCTATATGCATCGACCTAGGTCAAGACTTGCCTTAATAGTTCTTTAGCATCTTAACTTTGGTTGATTTTTATTTAACATTAAAATCAAATTTAATATTAAATACATATATCTATAAATTGTCTTATAATTAGAGTATACTTAGGGTATATTTATAATATATATATTTTGAATTGCTGGTAAAACCCACAGCAAATTCAACTATAAAACCACGTTGTCAACGTAAGTACTGTTCAACTTGTTTCACATTATTTTGAGTCAGTGCTTTAGTTGTCAATTACTGTCATTGTTTTACCCTAATTTTTGTTACCTAATTCCTAAATCCTAATTTTTAATTATTTTTTTTTTTATTTTCTTCTTTTTATGTTATAAAAAAAAAAAAAAAAACTTGATGACATTTTGAGATACAACAATAATGAGCTAAACACCTTAACAAAATTTTTTTTTTTTTTGCAAACGATAGGTGCAAGCCAGGCAGCATAAAAAAAAAAAAAACATTCTTGGCCTCTGAAGGAACAGTTTTAAAAATAAATCAAAAATGTTTTATCAAAAAAGCATTGTAATTATTTTGTTGATTACATTTTTTTATGAGTCCAATGGTGAGTGAAAAATTATTAAATTAATACTATAAACAAATTAATAAAAAAAAATTAAAAACCTTTCACGACGAATAATAATTTTAAAAAAAATATTAATAAAAGTGTTTTATGATAATGAATAAATATTGAAGCAACAATAATTGTATTAAATGTTTCAGGACTTAAATGTTATAAGGGTTTGCAAATGCAAAATTCAGCACTTAGAACACTCGGACCACTGACATTGATCACTTGTCCACCCAAACATGTATGTTTCAGGGGAGCAACAGTAGGTGTGTATATTTTTTTTAAAATTAAAATAAAGATTAATTAATGTTGGTATATTAAATTGCTATTTATTATTTATCAGCAAATGATTTTGTCCATCATAATTTTGGATGTACAACTTCTGATGATCCATCACCATCTTATCGCAGAAATTCGTGCCACATGGACGCAAATTTATTTTGTAAGTAAATAAACAAGCTCACTAAAAATTATACTTATATTTATATTTATATTTTTTTTTTTTTTCATATAAAACTATAGTCAAGTGCCTTTGCAACACTGATGGCTGTAACCGCGATAGAATGGGTATGTTGTGAACTAAATTTTCAGCAAGCTTCTTTCATTAAAATTATTGGCATATTTTTTTATTTATAAAAAAAGTTGTTAATAAAAAAAAACTATGTTTTTATAGAATTAAAAACTGTAAATTTAAATTGAAAATATTTCAATTTACTTGTGAATGATAAATTGTAAATTAATTTTTCTAAATAAAATAAATAGAGAAATTTGAAAAAAAAATCTAATAATTATTTACATTGGTAATAAAAAAAAAAAAATACTTTGGACTGATGACTAAATTTGTGATATAATAATTTAGTGGCAATTAAAAAAAATATATCAAAACATATATCAATTTTACACGAGTAAATAAATAAAAAATAATTTTTTTTTTCATTTTTAAATTAAAAATAATATGAATTTTAATTTTTACCTGAATCTCAGCTAATTGTGTTCGTTTGGCATCTAATTTTTCCATAGCAGCATTATAAGTTTCTTGAGCCTCAGCAAGTGCCTAAAATTTTATAAAAATAAATATTTATTATTTTATAAATTATCCACTTTTTAAATTATATTGTTAACCTTTTTTTTTGGAGCAACAACTTTGGCAACTTTATCATAATCTGATATTGCAAATACCCATTTACAAAGTCCCTCACAAGCAGTTGATGATGATTTTATTTTATCAGGATCAAAATTTGGATTTTTTAAATATTCTTTTCTTATTTTTTCTATTACTCTTTCAGGAATATTATCTTTATCATAATGAACAAGTGAATCCAAGAATTTTGCATCACTAAGAACTTTTAATGATGGCTTCCAATAATCATCAATATTTTTTCCATCAGCTGTTTGTATTTTTTCTGATTTTACTTCTTTTAAAATACATATTGCTTCCATAACTAGCTTAACATTTGCTGGTGGATTTTTCATTGTTTTAACAATTGATATATCAGCAGTTGTTAGTGTATTTAATGCTGCTTGTGCTTTATTTAATATTGGCATTGCCTCAGCAAGATTTGCATCACACTCTAATTTTATTTCAGCAGCTGCATCAGCAACTTTCATAGCAGCTTCTTCATCAATTTTAACGATTTTTTCAACTTCAGCAACTTCATAACTTTCTTTTTCAATAGTCATTAATATTTTTTGTACATCTTGTGCAGCTGTTACCAACAAAGGCTGTAAATTTGTTAATGTTTCTTGCATTTCTGTAACTTGATGCTGAGTTGAATCAAGGCGATCTAAGCCACCCTCATATCTCATTTTAGCTAATGTTATGTCTTTTCTTTTTTTATTTAATAGTTCTTTAAATGTATTTATCATTTCAAGATATGACGTTGGTGTAACATAATTTTTTCTACCAAGACGTATGAAGAATTCATCACTTAATTGTTGTGTTGATATATGAAAATATTGACACATATTAATACCAGCATTTTTTTCAATAACAGACAATTCAATTTCACTTAAAAATCTTGTTGCAACAGCTAATAATGCATCTTCTGGCCATGATTGAAGCCAATCAATTGTACAACAATTAACAAGAGCTGGAAATGTACGTATTCTATTTCTAAAATCATCACCAATTGGTGACATTGCAACAACAATATGTAATTGTTCACGTGCTGTTTGTACAAATAAATTAAATAATGCAACAAGACTACCATCTGTTTGCATATTTCTTTCTTTTTGACGATCAATTTGTCGCATTTTTTCACATATTTCAGCTTTTTCTTCAGCATTAAATAAATTTGGTACCTCACCTGAATTTAACATATTACTAATATCTTCTAAAAAAATTTCTTCCTTCAATTGACTATCAGTAAATAAAAATGTTGAATGTAATTCAGTTGATGTTGTTTTTCTTAATATCATTTTTAAATCTTCATGCCATTCATGCATTCCATATTGTTTACTAATTTCAACTTGAAATAAATCATACTCACAAATATGTGATGCTAATCTTGTTAATGATTGTCGTCCAGAACCACCAACACCAACTAACAATGCATGACTTCTTGGTTGTTTTATTATTCTTGATATTTTTGATAAATGTTCAATAGCAAATCTAAATAATACTAAATTCATTGGTTTTTTTGTCATTGAATTATACTCAACAAGATAACCCTCAACAATTGATCTTAGTAATTCAAGATCTGGTATTTCTTGATATAGTCTAACATCTGCTTTTGGATCAGCAAAATCACAATAAACAAGTTTACGAAGTTCATTATCACCAATAAACGAGCTGTCTTTATTTTTTAAATCTTGAAAAAGTTCATCAAAATTATCATCCATTCGTTTTTCAACAGTTGTATGTAGCTGTTGTACAAGCCAATTAATATCTTTATCATCAGTAAGACGATCACCAAATACTCGTAGGATTTCATGTACCCAAAGTCTTTTCATATTTGCCAATGTTGGCATTGATTCTGGTACTGATAATAATACACCCTGTATGACTCTTGAAAAATCACGTAAATTAAATATATAATGTGACTTTGATGGTGTTGGTAAAAGATTTTTTAAACTTTCTTGATAAATATCAAGTGTTGCAAGAACAATTTGATCAATACATGGATCAAATTCTTTACTAAAACCACGAGTATCCAAATGCCAAAGTATAATTTTACTAAATATTGTTGTCATAACTTGATCCTCAAATTCAGATATTGTTAATGTAAAAAAATGTCGTTTAAATCTTGGTGTAACATCTTTACCACCACTTGATGGTGGTCCCATTGCACACATTAATTGTACTTCAATAATTTTTATTGGTGTTTTTTCTTTTTTATCATACCACTGTGAATGATCTAATAATTGTCGTAATAATTCAATTGGTGGTTGTGCACCATAATTTTCTTTAACAGGCATTGATACATCATCAATAAATACAACCCATTTTTTACCAATTGGTGGTCCATAAACTCCTTTTCTTCTTTTATCCATTTTACTCATAATAATATCTTGAGTTTGATTTGCTGATGTTTGTGCGGAGAAATTAATAAACAATGGTTTAAATATTTTATTATCAATAATTTTTAATAAAAATTGTTGAATGTAAACTGATTTTCCAGTACCAGTTGGACCAACAAATAGAACTGGTTTACCATGTTGTACTAAATGTTGAAATAATGTTGTATATCTTATTGTTTCAATTGTTGGTACAATTATTTGATTAACTGGTACATCTCTTGGTATTGATGGTGCATTCATTAATTCATCAGACCATAATTTCCATTTACCTTTACCTTCTTTTATAAATTTATAATCAAATACCAAGCCATCTTTTGGCATTATAAAAATATATGGTTTAATTGGTGGTAAAGGTTGTTCTGGTAATTGAAATATACTTATTAAATTTGATGGAAATTCTTTTTCTAATAGACCACGAAATAAAATACTAAATTTTTCACGATCATTTGTTATAATTGTACCACCCATTGCCCATATACAAGAGAAAAAAAAACATCCTTCAATTTGTGCACGTAAATCTAGTTCATTTGGTATTGTTGTTGATGATTCTTTTACATCTGTTGTTGTTGTTGTTGTTGTTGTTTCTTCTTCTCTATAATCATCAATAAAACAATCCATAAGATATGTTATTGAACGTAAAATATTTGAATCTGGCATTGGACATATTTTTTTGAATCCACCATTATGTAAAATATAAAATAATGGTCGACAAAAACGCATAAATAATGATTCATAAATATGATTTTTTAAAAATGATGATATTATAGGTGGCATTGTTTGTAGCCATGATTTTAAAATAGGCTCCCAACCAAGTGCAACTGGTTCCATATAAACCATACCACATCTTGATACAGTTGCTGGTGATGCTGCCTCTAAATCCATTGTTTCAAATATTAAATTTGTTGTTTTTGATAATTGAATTATTTCACCACTCATTAAACATAATTTTTTATTATCATCAAGTACAGTATTCATATTTTCAATCCAAACTGCATCAATTGGACCATCAAATATTAACCATTTACGATTAGCATTTAATGATGTTGCAAATGTACGATAACTAATTGCCAATACACCATCATTCCATTCATGTGATGCTAAATCAAATTGTCCATAAAGTTGACCCATTGTTATTGATTTTGGATTAATTATTGTCATTTCAACTTTATGCTCATTTATTAAATTTTTTTCTTCACAAATATCAAGTGCTGAGGCTAGTATTTTATATGCTGTTGTTTTACCACCAAATGGAAAACCAACAATCATAAAACCATGTCTTACAATCATCATTTCATATATTTGTTGTATTTTTTCAAGAAATGATGGTACACATTGTATATTTGATTTTTTACATGCTTCAAATATACAATAATTAAGATCTTTATAATCTGATTCTGGTAATATTATATTTGGAAATAAATCTGATGCTATACCATGAAATAATGGCAAATCATGACTTAAAAATTTTGGTAAATTAACATCTTTTATGCTTCTTAGCATTAATATATCTTCATTTTCATTTGGATATTTTAATTTAAGATTACCAGCAGCAATTAATACGGATTTAACAGCTCTCATACCATAATCATAATGACTTTGACTTGATAATTGTTCTGAGCATAGCTGATAAGCCATGACAATTTTAATTGATAATGGACGAGCATTATAAAAACCATATGAATACAATGTATTTTCAGCAATTAAACCATAATCAGGTACCATCATAGCAACTGATCTAAATAATGCTTTAAGATTATCTGGTAATTCTGATCTACCAGCATAACCAGGATTCATTGTTATAAAAATAGCACATGTTGAATCTAAATTAATTTCTGTACCTTCAAATAACATTGTATTTTGTCCACAATTAATTGCACGTTGTATTGTTAATATTTGTTGTGCAACAACTGATAATACTTCAAGATCAATTCTATTAAATTCATCAAAACAAGACCATGCACCAGATGCAGCAAGTCCCTTAAAAAATTTACCCAATGCAATATAATCAAGACCATCTGAACAATTAAATACAACACATTGTTTTGCAATTGCTTTTGCAAGATCTTTTGTTGTTTCAGTTTTTCCAGTACCAGCTGGTCCTTCTGGTGCACCACCAAGATGAAGTGCAAGTGCACCAAATAAAGTTCTATAACATCTATCAGTCAATGATGTTATAACTAATCTTGATGAATTACCAAGATATTCATAGCCATATTTTAATGATGAATTTATCATCATTGTTATTAAATTATCATCAATCCAATAGTAACGTAATTGACACAACCATTTAAAATCTTCAATGTTTGTTACTTTTTTATCTAATAGATCAACAAGTACATCTCTTGAGTGTACATCAAGTGTAACAAGTGCCTCAAGTGTTGTACGATTTTGAATTGATAATTTTCCTCTTACTAAAATTATTATATTATTTAATTCTTCATTACAAATGTCAATGTAATTTTTCAATTCATCTAGACCATTTGGTAGTGTTGCTGTGACATCTGTTGTCCAGTATAATTGACTGATACATAAAATTGTTTGCCCAGGCCATTCAAGTACCCATTCATTTCTTTTTTTAATTACATATGAATCTTTAGCTAAAATAACTTGTGATCTAATTGATTTTTTCATTCCAGTTTCAAGTTCAACTAGCCATTTTTCTACTTGTCCACGTGCCATTTCTGTATTTATAATATCTTCTAGTACAACAAGTTCACCTTCTGATGATTCCATTGCTGTGACTTCCATTGTTTCAGTAAATGATAACTTTGCAATACCTTCAAAACATTTTTTTAAATGTGGCTGTACACGTGTTGGATCTTTTGTTTCAGATAAAATTTCTAATAATTCATCATTTGATAGAAAGAAAAATCTTGGAAAATATAATCTTTTTTTTTCTAAATAATCATTTAAACCTTTTTGTATGAGATCCAATAATACTGTACATTTTTTTAAACGATCTAACATTTTATCAATTTCAACAACTGCCATAACTTTTGGATCTTGAATAACCGAATTCATAATATCACGCCAAATTTTATCAACAGCACTAAAACGACGACCCTCTTCTGGCATTTGTTGTTGTATATCGGGTGATGAAAATATTGGCTCTAAATACATCCATGTTGATTGTACTTTAAGCCAATAATCCATAATATCTTGAAGTAAATAAAGTTTACTTTCCCATTCAAGTGTTTCTTTTTCAAATGGTTTAATATACAATGAATTTTTCATTGTTTGAGCTTTTGTTAAATGATCATCAAGTTGTAATTGTATTTCATCAACACTAGCAATAACACATGTTCCAGTATCACGATATTGATTAACTGTAAATTCAACATTTGTCCAATCTTCATGCATTTTTAATAATGCTTTTTCAAGATTACTTTCTTTTGTTGCTGCCTCAGATATTGATTCAAATTTACCAACATAATCATCTAATCCAAAATCAATGACTTTTGCAAGTGTCATGTTTTCATCAACCTTTATTGGAAAACCAACAATTTCAGATACTTGAGTCCAGTGGCGATTTTTCATACCAGGATTTCCTAAATTACATATCAATGGCATGTGTTCACGAAATTCTTCAATTTGTAAACGAACTGTTTCAGCAAGTTTACGTACTGTTGGTTCTTGAAATATTTTTTCTAATTTTAATACTGTTCTGTATGCTGTGCCTGAATCATTTTCAATTATTTCAGGATCAAAAGAACCAATCATTGAATCCATCCATGTGTTGTGTTGTGTTATAAACTCACAAGCAATATCATAAAATTTTTTATACGGTGATAATTTATCAGATATTTCTTTTCTCAATGGATATTGTGATATTTCCCAACCAAACATTTCTTCTTCTTTATTAAATTCATCAATTGTATCCATGGCATTTATTAAACGCTTTTCTAATTTTGTTGCTTTTTTTTTATAACGATGTATTTCATTTACATCACCCCAATATTGCATTTCATCACAATATGTTTCCCATAATTTTAAATTTTCTTTAAATTTTTCAATTCTTATTAATAAAGTTTCTTGATATTCACCAGTTTTTGATTCAATTATTTTACGATGTTTTTCAAATATTTGATGCATACGATGATACCTAAATATTTATTTTTCATTATTAAAATTATTTTTTTATTAAACTGTTAATATATATGCTAAAATATACCATTGAAAAGCAAAATTATTTGTCTTTAATTCAACTGGAGTAAGTAGAGTAAAATCAGAAAGAAATTGTACATATTTGATAATTTCTTTGAGTCGATTTTCTAAATCAATAACCATTTCAGTCTCAGCTTTGGCAACAAATGCTTTCAACTCCATTAATTCTTTTGTATTTTCAGGAATACCAAGTGCTCTGTCAGCTATATGTTCGTAATCTTCACCAATACTAGAATAAATTAAAACAAACTTTGTCACAATTAAAAAAATAAAACAAAAATAAAAAAGAAATACCCACGTCCTAGATTTCAATTGATAGTCTTCAACCATTTTATCAACAAGATTTTCCTTCAACATATTGGCTGTTCTTGCCATGTAATCCATCATGTCATCTCGATGAACATCAAATATACCAGAAAAAAATGTTCTATCAAATTCAATTGGAATATTTTTTGAAAGATTGTCATATTTTTTAATGAGCTCTGAATATTCAATGAATGATTTTGGTGGATCTGATGTTAAAAAATTATTAACAAACTCTTCATCAGTTTCATTAATTAATGTAATATATTTATCAAAATTTTGAACTTGTAATTCTGGTCCAATTCTGTGTTCTTGAATTAATTCAATAATTTCATTTTTATATTTATCCAATATTTCATCAAGAATCACTGGCTATAATTTTAATTTCACAATTAAATTTTTTTAATTATCAAAAATTGTATATTTATATTTTACCTTCAAGTGCTTATTCATATTAGCTGGTATGTTTTCATATATTTTTAATTCAACACGAGGATATCCAGATATTGCTTTGTAAAGTGAATCTAGAAGAGTAACAAGTGTGTCGGTGAAGGTCTTGAATGATGGCTCGAATCCAATTGTCTTGCTTCTTACAACCAAGTTTACATCAAAACTACATCTCATGTACTATTATAAAATTTGAAAAAAAATTATTATTATCATTTTAACAATGCAACAAGGTTAATTAATTAAACTGTTGTTATTTTTATTTTTTTGTATTATTTAACTCACACTCAGTTGATTACGAGATCCTCTAGTCTGCATATTTATTATTATTAACTTAGCTATTATTTTTTTTATAATTATAATTAATACAAATATTTGAAAATTTTACTTACAGCAAGGCTTGAAAGAAAATCTTTAAATTCTTCAATTGATTGTAAACAAATATATCGCAAATGACTCTCCATAACAATAGCAAGACAATTAAAAAATCTTGAAAAATGTGATTCATCAGTTTCACTTGGTAACATGGCTTTTTTTTGACCCTTTAAATTATTATAAACTGTAAATTTATTTTAGATTTTAATTTTTTCCTTAATTTAAAATTGCCAAATGAAATTTTTTATCTACCAGTTTAAATATATTTTCTAATTTTGAAAGCCAATCATTGCAAATAATTGTTATTGCTTTTTCAATCATTTTTTTAATTATTTCTTGAAAATTTGTGAGATTATAAGGTTTATCTCGTGATTCCAATTCTTTTTTGTCAATCAATCTGAGTGTTCTGCAGTTGAAATAAATGAAATACAATTTAAAAAAATTTAAAATGTTAAAAATTATTACCCAAATTCTTGAAATCCTAAATTTAAAGCTTTTCTCATACATGGATGATATAGAAATAAATTTTTACGTAGCTTGTTAGTTGTCTTTTTGTATTTCGTACGATAATTTTGAGGTAAATTTATTGTCTCATGTTGTTCATTGATGCTTGATAGCTTAAAAATTATAAACACAAGTTAAATTATATTTTTTAAATTATAATTCAACAGATATAATGAAATACCTTTTGATTGTTTATGCTGATGTTGTCTTGTGTTGGATCTTGGAGAACAAAATCTACAATTGATTTTTTTAAACTTGCAGAATAATCTTTTTTAGCATCATCAACAACAATCTCCAGTGTTTTTTTAAAACGTGTCTTTAATTTTTTTGGCACCAGGTTTAGTATGTTTTTCAATAAAACAGATTCAATTGGAGCAACATGTTCATCATCAATGCCTTGTGTTATATAGAAGTAGTACCTCAACAAATCTTCTTCTTCACCATCAACATTTTCGCTTGTTGAAGTACCTTGTTCATTGACGAATTCCAACTGCTCCATCGTATACAACAATGTATTTTTAAATTCTTCACGTTTTTTTCTCAGACTTGTGTAACAATTCATCTTGAAATTAGCTTCTTTTTCACAACGTAATTTTGATAACATTGACTTGTTATTTCTAAATGTATATATTAAAAAATATTAAGTAAATTATTTTTAATTTTAAAGCAACAATATTTACCAACCTTCTTGGATCCAATTTAGAATATTTTTCAATAATTTGTCTTGGAGATAAAATACCATCCTCATTAATATCAATCATAATATCTTCAATTGTAATTTTTTTTTTAAATGATTTTTTGCTCTTATCATCATGACATCTTTTATTGCTCTTTGATTCTGGTCGGGCTTCATAATTTACCATGAGCTTACGAGGTCTTCGACATCCTGACAATGGATCCATAATTTAATTTAAGACTTATTTTTTAAGATGAATTTTTTTTATTAAATTCTCCTTGTGTTATGTCATTTGTCAATTTTAATTTTTATTATTTACGTAGTTTATTTTGCAATAATAATTATTACAGTATTTTTTTTACTTTAAATGTAATTAAAAATTGTAAACAATGTTGCTATGTTTGCTTTGTTTACAATGTTGCTATGGTATGTTTTTTTTTTTTTTTCTTGTTTACACTTTGCTGATTTGTTGAGAGAAATTTGAATAATAATTAATATTTTTTTTAATTTAGAAATATTTATTAATAATGTTAATGGACTAATAAAGACGCAATTTTATATATTTTTCTATTTGTACGATTTCTTTCTAAATTTTCGAATCATTTTTCAGTCGGTTAATTATCTACGTGCATGATTCTAATAGGGACTTTTCAATTTTCATAGATTTAACTGGATTTAACCAGTTGGCTGCAATTGTAGTTGTGTAAATATTTGTAAATATTTATGGGATGTTTTATTATTGACATTTGACAAATGTCAATTCACAGCTGTTCACAGCAATAGCACTTTACAATTAACAGTTTTTATAACAAATAAATACTCTGATAAAGGAGTAATAACTTACTGATAACATTTAAAAGTTGAATATCAGTATAAAAATGTCAGCAGAGGATAATTCATGGCGTACACCAACATTTCGCCAGAGTGTTGTTGCTAAAATGTAAGTTATTTTTATTTATATAATTTTTATTGTTTTTACAATACACTAATTAATTGATTTGTTTTTTTATTCAATAGTGAAGAAGCTATTCAAAAATGTGGCAAACCACCAACTAGAAATAGTATTGAAATGGAAAATCAGGTTTTTATAAAAGCTAGAAAAAAGGTTTGTTGAAATTTTTTCACTTGACAACAATAATGTAAATTAACAATATACCTAATGATAACAAAAATTGTAAATTAATATTTTTTTTTGATATATTAACAGGAAGAATATTTGGGTTTCGTTGCTCGTTTGATTCTTCATGTTGGTGAAATGGGTAAGTTTGGAATATTTAATATTAAATGAAGACCAGAGGACTCAAGTCCTAAAGTAAAGATGATTAAGGCATCTTCACAGCGAGACAAGAGACCTCTTGCAAATATTTCTTAGAAATATTTTCATGAGTGCGAAAAGGATAAATGGAAAAAGAGAAAATATTGTTTCGAATTGTTTCTCACTTGCCCTCAAGTATTTAGACAAAGACAAAAATTTATTTTTTATATTATTCAAAAAAAATATTCTCCGTTTTATAATTATAATTTAACTAATAAATTGTCTATTTTTTATTTATATACTATTAGTTTTTTGGCATTGTCTCATCTTTACTTCAATATGAAAATTTAATTTGAAGTAACAAAAACATAAAACATTCCTTTACTCTCCGTGTTTAACCTCCAAAGAAATCACAACTTTAACAATTGATTATAAGTAAACAAAGATCTGTTTGACAAAAGTGAGTTAACAATAACATGAATATTGTTTTTTCATAGACTCTATTTATATAAATTATATAAATTGTTTATCATGATGAGTTTACTGTGAAAATGCCTTAAATACATATTTTGTTTATTGTTTTTTTTTTGTTTTTCAACTTGAATACTTGATAAATTTTATGAGGTGCTAAAAAAGGAGTTGGAGGAATGCCTCAAGGAGCAGGTGGAAGTGGTCCAGGTATGCAAGATCCACTTGGAGCATTACAAACACTTGCACGTCAAGGTACTGGTAATAATCAAGTTATGGGAATGGCTGGAGTTGGTCCAAATTCACAAGGAATGGTACCACAACAAGCAAATAATGCTAGTAATTGTAAGTAAATTAAAATGATAAATAAAATTACAATAAATTATCATGTATTATATATTAAATTTTTATGTTAAAATAGTACTTCAAAGTTTAAATAGACCAGGACCAGGTATGAATTTACAAAATATGCAAAATAAAATGCAAGGAATTGGAATGATGAGTGGTCAAGGTGGTCAAGGTGGTGTTGGTGTTGGTGTTCCAATGGGTCATATGTCACAAATGCAAAATATGCAAGGTGGTGGTATGATTAATCCAATGAATCAAATGGTACAAGGCAATATGCCACAACAATTAAATCCAATGTCACAAATGGTAACTGGACAAATGCAACAAAATATACCAAATCAAATGCAAGGACAAATACAAACACAATTAAATAATCAAACTGTACAAATGAATAATAATAATAATAACAATAACAATAATAATAATATGCAAAATGTTGTTGGACAAAATCAGTTGAATCAAATGGGACAAGTACAAATAGTACCTGGACAAATGCAACAACAAATACAACATATGCAAAGAAAGCCAGTTGAAATGATGAATGCTGGTTTTCCAGGACCACGTAATGTAACACCAAATCAATTTTTACGTCAAAGTCCATCACCATTACAAGCACCAAGTCCAGCTGGTGGACCAACAAGTAATCAAATGGTATTATCACCAGCACTTGTACCATCACCAAGTCCACAACATTCAATGATGTCAGGACAACAAAGATCAATTGGTATGGTACCATCACCAAGTAGTTCATTAAATACACCAAGTGGTATTGGTCCAGCAGCAAGTCCACAAGAAGAACAAGCATATTATGATAAAATACGTCAATTATCAAAATATATTGAACCATTAAAAAAATTTATTTCTACAACTGGTCATGAAGGTGATTTATCAAAATTAAATAAAATGAAAAAATTATTAGAAATATTATTAAGTCCAGCAAAAATAGTACCATTAGATGTTATTATTAAATGTGAACTTGTATTAGAAAAACAAGTTGGTTCAAAAATTGATAGTGGTATTAGTGGTGTTAGTAAAAATACTGGTAAAGAACATTATTTTTTTACACCACTTATTGATGCTGTTAATTCACATTTACAAAGTCCAGTTGCAAATCATACATTACAAAGAACATTTGGTCCTTGTTTAGAGGCATTATTTGGACCTGAAATTAAGTAAGATATTTTAAACTTATATCATTTTTTATATATAAACAAAAAAAGAATATTAATATTATTTTTTTTCAAATAAATTTACAGAGGACTACCACAACCATTAAAAAAACACAAACCAGAAGAGACATTAAGTGAAATACCAGATGTATTACAAGGTGAAATAGCAAGATTAGATCAAAGATTTAAAGTTAGTCTTGATCCAGCACAACAAAATGGATCAAAATGTATACAATTAATATGTTGGCTTGATGATCGTCATTTACCATGTGTACCACCAGTATCAGTAACAGTACCATCTGATTATCCATTAACACCACCACGTTGTATTATGGCACCACATGAATATGCAACAACATTTTTATCTGCTGTACAAAAAGCACTTGATGCTAGAATAACTAAATTACCAAAACGTTATTCATTATCACAATTACTTGATACATGGGAAATGAGTGTACGTCAAGCAAGTGCACCAGTATCAACACCAGCTCAAGTCTCACCAACAACTGTACTAATGGGACTATAAATTAAAATTTATTTTTTATTTTTTTTTTGTTTTTTTTATTCAATTATTGATATTATTATTTTTTTATTTTTAAAATTAAATAAATTCTTTTATAAATTTTTCTTTTTTTTTTTTTTTCGAAGTAAATATGTTTTTTTTTTTTTGTGGGAAAACAAAAAGACAATTAATAATAAATAAATTTAGCGTTTCATTTTATATTTAAAAGTATTTTTTGTAATTTTAAATTGTATTTTTTTTTTTGGTGCTTGGTAAATATATTTGATTAAGTCTATGAGTGATGAGCGAGAGAGGGGATCATCAATGAAAATGAGAAGAAGAAGAAGAAGAAAGTGTAAAAAACCATCACCCATCAGTAGTTGGTAGTTGGTCCTGGCTGGTTCCTGAATTTATACAAACAAATTTGCAGGAGATTTGACAGCCCTGACAACAAAAAAAAAAATTATTATTCTCATGAAATAATACTCAACAAAAAAAAATATATAATTCAATTTTTAATTATTGAGAGTATTAATGTGAAGTAAAGTTAATTAATTTATCATTATATTCAAATTAATAACTTGTGATTAATAAAAAAAAAAAGTATATATTATTCTTGGTAAACATATAAGAATTATCTCCATGATTGAATTCAAGTTGGCGGGAAATATTTAAACCATGAAAAGCAATATTGCGAGACTCAATAAATTTGAAACTGGTTTTTATTTTTTTACCTGGACTTTTGGTATATTTTATGGAATTTATCAACTTTATCTAGCTGGATCATGTGAGTATTTATTTTTTATTTAAGTTTTTTTTATATTTTATTAATTTATTTTTTGTTAAAATAGATTTTAAAGAATATGAAGATCCATTTAATGATTTTACAACTGGATGGTCATGGATTGGTAAAAACCGAGATGTATCTGATATTGAATGGTCACTTTGGATTCCATTCACCCACAGAATTATTCCCTGGATAATTGTACATTTTTTAATATCACAATTGTTGAAATCTTATAAACAAAGCAGCACTGTAAGTTATTTTAATTTATTTAATTTTTGAATTATTTTGTCATCATTTTACATTTGTTTAATTTAAAAATATTTGTAATTGTTTATTTTTATTTGTCACAGGTAATATGCAGCTGGTACATATTAATATCCATGATATTTCTATGGAACTATGCTGGTTGGATATGCATGATAATAATGCTAACTCAACCATGCATTGCTTGTTTATTAACATCATTTCGTAGTAAAAAAATTGCATATATTATACATTTTGCAACACTTGGTGTATTACAATTAACAAGTGTATTAGATATTGTACTTAGAAATTGGTTAACACTTGAAAATGACATCTATCATATGTTGATTGTTGCTATATGTTGGATACAATTGAGAAATATTAGTTGTAGCATTGACAACATAAATGATTATAAGCATAATAATATTATTGGATTTTTTAAAAATTTTATACAAAGTACTGCATATTGTTTATATTTACCAACATTATTCATTGGACCATTTTTTCTCTACAGTGATTTTATCAAAGGGGTATGTGTGTTTATAAAATACATAATTTTATTTAATTTAATCGTTATCTTTTTTTTTTTTTTGATAGATTAATCAACGATTCAAGAAATGGACATTAAAACGTATAATTTTTTTTATAATAAATTTGGCAAGATATACATTTTGGTTGTATTTTACTGAATTTTCAATGCATTTTATTTATTGTAATGCATTTCAATATCATCCTGATGAGGTTGCTAAATTAAATTCATGGGCATTTTATGGAATGGGTTATTGTATGGGTCAATATTTTCATAATAAATATGTTGTATTTTACGGTTTATATGGTGAAATTGGTAGGGGTGATAATATTGATGTTCCATTGACTCCAAAATGCATTGGTAGAATTCATTTATACTCGGAAATGTGGAAATACTTTGATCGTGGATTGTATCAATTTTTAACAAGGTATAATTAAATAAATAAATTTTAATTAAATTTATTTTAATTTAATGTTTTTTATATTTTAGATATATTTATATTCCAATTTTGAGCTTGAATTTACCATTGAATAAATTACTAGCATCATTTATGTCATTTGGATTTGTTTTTATTTGGCATGGTGTTGATAGATTTATATTTACCTGGTCATTGATGAATTTTTTGGGTCTTTCACTTGAAGGATTTATCAAAACAATTGGTAAAACAGATAAATACATTGAAATTGAAAGTAAATTTTCATCAATTAATATCAGAAGATTTCATTGTCTAATTGCAAGTCCACTACTTGCTTTGTCAGCAATATCAAATTTTTATTTTTTTGCTGGACAAGAAATTGGAAATATTTACTTGTACAGATTATTTCATGGTGAGTCAATTATTTCTATTATTTAAATCTTCATAATAATTAAATATTCATGTTTTTTTTTTCTCATTTAGATTCACCACAAATAATTGGAACACTTTTATTTTTTCTTTATTGCTGTTGTCAAGTATCAACAGAAGTAAAATTATATGAAAAAAAAAATAAAATTGATATGAATTTACTGAAAAAAATATAAACAAACAAATAATATTTCTTTTTAGTAATAAAAAATGAATAAAAAAAACAATAATATTTAGCTGTTATTAATCATTTTATTTTTAAGTTCATTTTCAAGTCTTGTTTCAAATACTTTTTGTGATGTACAAATGGCAAATAGTGGTGGATTAGTAAAACCCATTTTAATCCATAAATCATATTTTTGTACAAGTGTATTATAACTTGCATGAAGACAAGATGGTAGACGATAAATATCTTCAATAGTATATCCTTTATCACGTAAAAATTTTAATTTTTTAGTTAAATCTGGTAATGATATTTTGTCAATTTTTATACCACGTTTTAAAAAAGCTTCAGAAGATTCAATTGAACAATTCATTATATTACTTATGTAGACTTCAAGACTATCAGCACCATCCAATAAAAGTTTACGTTTAGCAAGTTTATTTTCAGCACTGTTAAAATAATAAATACTCATATAATCTCTTGATAAAAACAATTGAAATTATATTATTTACTTACTTGACAATAATACTAAGTGGACATCGTACAACCCATGGTTTTATTGGATTTATTTGTGCTTTGATAGCTCTGTTAACTCTTGTACGTACAGTTTTGTGTGAAAATTTATAAACATGCAAATCACATAATATATGTTCACCCGTAACTCCAACTTCTAAAATATATTTAAAAAATAATTTAATAAATAAGATCAAATAATACCTAGCATTTTTTAAATTATGTCTTTTTTTTTACCCAATAAAAATTCAGTAGTTTCTTTAATCTTTTGAAAAGTTATATTTAAAATACTTGGACAAGTTGACAAGTATGAACAAACTTGGCTAACACTTTGCTGCAACAAAAAATAACAAATTTTTATTGAAACAATTAAATGATAGTTGAATAAATATACTTACATCAAGACTATGAGCTAAATATTCAATTCTATTTGGATATTGATCAAGTAACAGCTTATCTTTCTCATGTGTTTGACGAAACAATTTTAACTCAGTTATACTTAATTTAAATAATGATATTGCATCAGTTATATCAAGTTTAATATCATGACAAATGGTTATTTTATTTTTAATATTAATTGTTGTATCAGCAAGTGCATATGGATGATCTTTGAGTGTTGATTGTTCAACACCATTTTCATGTAATAAATCATAATTTTGTAATATTGTTGCTTTTGATAATGTTTGAAATATTTTCCATTCACTCACTGTTTTAGATGCTGCATTTCTTGTTAATTTTGGTAATTTTGTAAGTGCATCAATTGCTATTGATGAACTTGATTTTTGTTCATCTAAATATGATTTATATGATTTATGCTCGTACTTATCTGTCTTTGATAAATCACAATTGTCATTGTCATTACAACCTCTAATTGTATTTGTATTTGTATTTTGTAAACGTATTATTGTATTATTTATTGTTAACAAATTATAATAATTATAATTTTTTGTTATTGTTGATAAATTTTTTGTAAAAAAACAGGTTATGTTTTTTGACATTTTTTAAATTTGCTCTATTATTTAATTCAACAGACACTGATGTTTAAAAATTATTAAACAATTATTAATTTTTTTTTTTTTTTTTTTATATACCTAAGGGTTTTATTATTTTTTATAATTATTGGTTGATTAACAAAATAATATAATAATAATAATGATAAATTTTGGAGAGACCTCTGACGGCAGTTGAGATCACTAAGTGCCGAGAGGAAAATACACTGAGCATCGTAGCGGGAACTCGTCGACTTTGCTGCTGATTTTTTGGTGAAAAAAAATATATACGTAAGTTGAATTTGATTTTATTAGTTTCATTATTAATTAAGCTTTTTATATCAAGTATAATTAACGTTAAACTCGGTGGATTAATTATGTAAAAAATAGATGATATATTTTGGCCGCCAGATAACCTCAAAATTTCATTTGTTTTTTGTACAATTTGAACTTGGACAAAAAAAAAAAAAAAAAAACAGAAAATATTGTTGATTATATTGTTGATTTATTGTTTAATTAATTTTACAGTGTTAGAAAGTTTATTTGTTTTAGAATTAGTAACTTTTTTTTCATAATTTGAGTGACAAATTTGATGACAATTGGTTTTTTTTTTTTTTTTTTAATTTTTTGAGTACAATAAATGCTTTGAAGATTTTCAGAACATTAAGTACTTATTTATTGTTGTTTTGTTGTTAATTATATAATACAAACTAACAAATTAACAAACAAATACTTCGAAAGTTCAAAAATTCGAGTTTTAAGTTGTATTTTGAGCAATTTGTAGTTGAAAAATGTCAAATAAATTTAGTCTAGTCCCAATTTGTAACACATGGATCCATTGCATAGATTTTGTCAAAACACAATAACAAAACACAATAAAAAAAATTACAACAAACATTTATCTGATAATAAAAGTTGATGGATAAATGTTCAAGAAAGCATTTCGACAAAATAATTTCAATATAAAAATTTTCATCAGTTTAAATTCATCCAGGATGAATTATTTTCATGCAATAAACTAATAAAAATCCCCACAACAATAACAACAACAACACCTGAGATGACAAGATTAAAACAAAAATAAAATATATATTCTTGCTATGAAATTTCATACTCCAGTGTACATATTGAAGCCTTGTGTTTCAACCACATGACTAGTTTCCTTTGATCCGGTCATCAAGAGTAAAATTATTCTCATCAAATTTAAAATCACTTCAACAATATTCCCCTTTATGTCACATTAAAAAAGTAAACTTGCAATGCCTAGATATATACATGTTATTAAAAAAAAACTAATTTATATATTTTTTTTTTCTAGAAAATGAAAAGCAGCCAGCTTTTTTGTGCTTCATTTGAGCTTTTGACAGTATTGACATTTGTTTACACATAAAAATGAAGTATGAATGGCAAAAAAAAATCACCCAGGGGTTATCGATATGTGGATGCTGCAATATCGTGACATGATGATGGAAAATAGAAAAAGAAAGAAAAAAAAAAACCAGACCAAAGATGTGTACGAGAACTTTTTATCAGGTAAAAAATTTCCTTTCACTTTTTTCTCGTCTCAGTTTGTAAATGGCAGAGTCGTTGGTTCCATCATAAATTAAACAAACTGTGAATTTTACAATGTTAAATTATATTTTATAAAAGAAAAAAATAATAATTAATATTATGGTATAAAGTTTTAAATATTAATTTATCATGGGCTCATTATAACATACGAGTGACATAAATTAATTAAGTAGTATATGACTTGACATATTTAATTAAGTTTACTGAGTTGAATATTTTATTGGGACAATTGTCAAAATGATTAAACAAAGTTTATACTGATATAATCCAAGATGAAGATGAACTAAAAATAAAAAAAAATAAAATGTGAATGTAGGAAATAGGAAAGTTTTGTCGACAACCACTTTCCACTTCTTCGTTTTATCCGATTAAACATGAGTTTAAATTTTTTTTTTACTTTTTTAAACTCAATTGCCAGTTAACGGTTAACACAAATGTCAACATTCAATGGCCATGTGCAGTGTAATCAGTATGAAAGTTTGTTAAAAAAATTTGATAATTGGGATAGTGTTTTTTGAAAATTGATATTGTTATTTTTATTTTTAAAATGATGATACTCTTGATGGTGTTCACGTGAGATTAGAAAAAGTTTTGTGTAAAAAAAGACAGTAAAATATTTTGCTTTCACTGAATCTTTATACTCTTGTGTGTCTGGTTTATATAGTTTTTTTTTTATGTATTTTTCATCTTAGCATTAACAACTATCACTCGACAGTTGCAATTCAACATCGACCCAGTTTTAGAAAATTTCTTATTCAGTTTGAAATATTGTGTATTATGTCGTACAATATATTTTACAAATGTCTACACTAAAATTACATTTTCTAGTTTTATTATAATTATTGTTCATTTTTTTTTTAAATGATATGAGAATGAAGTATGACATTTATTTCTATTTGAGGTGAACACGTAGACAAAAATAAATATATACATGAGAGATAATTATTGTGATAAGTTTTAGCGGATGTTGAGAATATAATCACTTTGATTCTCATCGTATTTCATTTTAATTTTATATATATTTATTAAAATGTATATATGAAATTATGATTTTTTTTTTTTTTTTTATTATGAAAGTATAGTTTTATACGTTGTGATTTTTTTGAATTTAAATGCGAATATACAGTTAACAAGTTTATCATACATTTTAATTAATTTTACATTCACACGAGATGTAAATATTTTTTGGAAATTTATATTAACAAGTTTCGATGCGTTGTCTTGAGAGAAATTTAAAAAAAAAAAATAGTTGAGTATATTATTTTGCAATAAATAATGCTTGGCTCATGATGGGAATTTTTTTGAGAATAGTTGGAGCCTGTCTCTATTTGCTCGACAAATTTTAACAATATCTACTCATGCGTTTTTTTTAGAAGAATTTTTATCAATCCAAAATACGATTTATTTCTTTTTGCAATAACTAATGCTTGACCCAGCATGAAATTTTTTTTAGAAATAGTTAAAACCTGTCTCTATTTACCTGACAAATTTAAATAATTTCTACCGATGCGTTTTCTTGAAAAAAAATCCGGAAGTTGTGTGTGAGCCTAAATGGGACGCTGATGTTAATGAGTCAATTATTATTTTATATATTATTTACAAACTCGTGTGTAATTTTTCTTGATGTATTTTTATTTATTTATTATTTTTTTTTCGTAATGCATTTAGTGCTTTTAACCAATGACCCATGCATAATTTGGATGGTCAACATCACCCTCTATAGAAACCCCATCGTAACATTTCATCGTCAGAGCTTTTGTTGTTATCCATTCTTTTTTTTTAACTATTTTTTTTCTTCATTTCTATACAATTTTGTTGCTTTATTCATCGAAATTCACACAGTGCGATATTATACTCCCATGATCACACCCTCGTGGTTACCACAAACTGCTGCTTCTCTTCTTCAATACACCCACCTTCCCAACAACCCCAAAAAAAAAGAAAAAAAAATTCACAATCGAGCTTTTATTTTTTTTTTTTCTATTTATCCAAATGTTCAGTGAAATTTTTAGCAAATTTTTTTTATATTTTTATCTTCATTCACTGAAATTTACTGTTATTTTCTATTTGAATAATATTTTTTTTTATATATTCTTTCAATTTTACTTTTGTTGGAACAAAAAAAATTTCATGTATTTTTTTTTTGTTTTTTATCCACAACAATTCATTTTATACAATTTTTTTTTCGTTTATTTTCAAATGATAAATATACTTTGTTGACTTGGAGGATCAAATCAATGTTTAAACAAAAAAAAATATTTTTTTTTTTAAATACGTGAGTTTTATAATATCTATATTAAAAACTATTCTGTTATTTTCATTATTTTAACTGTATATGAAAAAAAAGGTGAATTTTATTTTTGGTTTTGTGAAAATACGCATGGGTTATTTTAGTCAATTTTTTTAAAAATATAAACACAGAAGAGGTGAGTAAATAAAAATAACAAAAAAAAAAACAATTTATTTATCTCTTCTGTTCATATTCACTGAGTGATAATATTTTTTCAAACAGATGAGTAAATCTTTATTGCATAATAAAGTATAATCAACTTGAGAAAAATATTTTTTAGATTTTTATTATTCAATTCAGTGTTTAAGTTGATGTGCACGTAGTCAGGTGTCTTATCATCGGCTTGCTAGTATTATTACCTTTTTTTGTTATCATCAAAGTAATTAGCATACGTCAAACAAAATACTGATCCCCACAACTTTATTTTTTTTTATCATAATTACTTGAATAATGTACAAAGTTTTGACGTTAAATACAAGTCTTAATTTTTCATTTTACATTATCCTTTGTTCGGTTGAAGTAAACACCTAAAATATTTCTAAAAAAAATGTTTAATCGGTATTTTTTTTTGTTATAACGTTATTAAAAATTTAAACAATATTATTATAATTTTTATAATGTTTGTTTTTTGTTGCAGAAACTTCCTTGAACAATGCCATTGTTGAATAATTTTTTTCAAGTAAATAAAATCAGTGTCGTTGATAAAAATAAAAGTATAAAATATTTACCTGTAGATAATTCGGATAGTGATAGTGATAGTGTAGTTGAATATTCAATTTTAATTGACAATCAGTGTGAGTTTAAAAAAAAAACCAACATCATGATGTTGAATCGTAACAACACCCGAAGAAATTATTCATCAAACTTTGACATTGGACATCAAGCATCGGTGAGTTTTATTAAATAAATATTTTCATAATTTAACTTCCTGTTTTTCTTGTTCCTTGTTTTATTATTTGAATTGTATATGCATGTTTTTTTTTAAATCTACACGTGACAAAATACAATGAAATAAAAAATAAAATAAACAAACAAAATAAATTTATAGAAATTTATAAGAGAAAAAAAAATTTTTTTGAGTGATTAAATTGGACTGTTTGACAATTCTGGGTTCTTGGGCAAAGGTAATTGAGACAAAAGGTATTTTCATCAAGAATTTCAATGAGCTTGGTCTGTTGTATACCAAAGTCCATTTGTTATTCTCACAGATGAGAATAAGAGTTGCAACTTTATATATATAAAATACATGGCCAATTTTGTTGAAGCTTTGAGAGTTTTCTCTCAAGTAGTAATAAAAAAAAAAATATATATACACACCACCTTGAATTTTGCATTGTGAATTTTAACGTGTGTTTTTTAACTTTAGATAAATGACTAACATATATTATTATTTTTTAACATCTAACCTGGACTTTCTAAAATGTCTAGTAATCTTTTATTTATATTTTTACATTTTTAAATAATTCTATAAATATTTATCTATTTATTTTTTTTATCTTTTTACTATTTTATAAATTTACTAATTATCATTGATAATTTTTTCTTCTTATTTTTCATTTAAATTACATTTTGCTTTGTTGAATTATTTATTTTTATTTTTTTTATTTCAATTTCCTTGAAATTTATTTATTTATTATTATTTTATTATTTAAATACATGAGTAATTTTTATAATTTATAATTATTTTTTTCATTTGATTATTGCTAGTTTATATGTCATTATAATTTATTTTTTTTATTTCATCTTGGTAACATATTTTTCCTTGAAAAAATTATTTATTTATTGTCATTTTCTCAACTAGAAAATCTATAATTATAGTGTTGTTATTAATTTATATTTAATTATATTTTTTTTTGTTTTTTTAAATAGATTTTTTAAAGTTTTAAATTTCATCTAATTTACTGAATTTAATAATGATTAATCATTGTGTTTTAAAATTTAAAAAAACTGTGTAAATATATTTAAAATTTATTGAATAAGATTACATCATCATTTAGCGAAAGGTAGATTATCTTTAATCTTACATCTGAATGACACCGTCCAATTTTGTCCTTAGAGATATTCACAAACGTGGTAAACTAATTTCACCACTTCTACTTTCAAGTTGAACCTTATCTTTATATATATCCTAGTAAATTTCAGGTCACGTCACGTTGTTACTAAACTTGCCTCAAATAATTCAACGTGATCCTGAAGATTCTTTTTTCTTTTTTTTTTTTCTTTATCCCACAAAAAGTACATTCTGTAATTTATTTATTTTTTTTTTCTAAAAAAAATCTAATTACACAATATATGTATATATATTTTTTCTTTTGTAAAACAAGATCGTAAGACAAAGAATGATATTTGAAACTAAAAGTTAATTGAGTTTTTCTTCTTTTTTTTTATTTCTTATGTTGAAGTCAAAAAATAGAAAATAAAAAAAAATAATTAGGTCGAAGTCTGAAAGATTTATTCATTTATTTTGCACTTTATTTATTTATTTATTTAATTTTTTATATTACGGGTTACACTTGCAATTTTTTTTGATGGAAATTTTACCGCACAGTGTCGGAATTATCATAGTTTTTTTTTTTCGCCTTGACCTTCTAAAGAAATTTGGAATTCTTCATGGTATTATGCTTCTAGTATTAAGATAACACCTAAATATTATTATCCTAAAAAAGTTTGAGGAGTTAATTTCAACTATTTTTATTTTTTTTGAAATTTTTCGTGGTCAATAGAAGAAATTCCGCATAATTTCGATAATTGATCCCATCTAAAAAAAATATTTCTAAGCACATTTTTCATGAAATTATTCTTCTAGTATTTAGACAACACCTAAATACTATTATGCTAAAAGTTTTAAAATTTAATTTTAATTATTTTTATTTTTTTTTCAAGTCTCAATGCATTTTGTTAATTTAAATAAATATCTTTTTATTATCAAATCTTTTAATTATCATTTAAAGCAATTTAAATATTAAAAAAAAAAATTAAATTTTATTATAAAAGATTTATTCAAAGTTATTATAAGTAACTGGAGTATGAAATTATTGTAGTAGAAGTAGTAAAAGGAAAGATTTTCATACTTATGATGTAGAGAATTCATACGTGACGAAAGTTTAATGATGCTCACACTGGTGATAAGATAACGTATTCATAAGAAAACTTTTCATCCGAATTTTTTCGAATTGGCTCTCGTTTTACCATTGATGTAGAAAAATTTGATATACGCTAGGTTTTTTTATTTTAAATTATTTTTTTTATAGTAATATTCATTTTTTTTTTTTTATTTTCAAAAAACTTTTTCCAACATATGAAACATTTTTTTTTTTTTGCAAAAGAAAAATATATTTTATATATTTTTTTGATGAAAATATTAAAGTAAATATAGTAGTGAAAGTATAAGAAGAAAAAAAGTGTCATTTTTTGAAAGATTTAAATCTTTCATGGTCTAATAATTTTATGATAATTTTACGATTGATTTTATGAAAGTTTCAAGATGATATTTTTTTTTCCATTCATTTTATATATTATAAAAATTAATTTGCAATTTTATTTTGTACAGATAATAGAGACTAATTTTGTGATTATAATTTAATTTATAATTTAAACTTGCTTGATTATATTAATTTCAAAAAAAAAAATGAAACTAAAAAATTCATTTAGTCAAGTTCTAAGAAATCGTTTTCACGTACATCATAATATCATTTAATTTTTATTGTTCTGAAAAAAAAAAAATGTTTATTACATCCAATTTTATAATTAATTTAAAAAATATTATCGAGCATTGGTGAACATTATTATTTTTTTTTTTTCATAAACAAAAGCTCAGTTAAAAAAAAAATAATTCAATTTTCGAAAAAAAAAATTAATTAAATATCTTTAAAATACAATTAAAATTTATTTTTTTTTTACCTGAACAAAACTGATGTAACAATTTGAAATTGTAAAATTTTCCAACTACATTTTTAGTCCAGTCAAAAGTTTTAATTAAGTTCAAACCGCCCGTGTTTTCCCGGCTGTTTCACAACTTGTCTATATCCCTGAAATTAAAAAAAAGATACATGTCACTTGACAAAGAGTTAACAATTATGACTTGAAAAAATTAAATACTAAAATTTATATTTTTAACATTAAAATATTTATATACATACACAATATCAATGTAGTTTTTTAAAAATAGCAAAAATCATTTGATCTATTTTTTTTTTTTTTTAAATTTTGATATACAATAGATGTATGGGAAAAAAAATTAATTAAAAAAATAGATAAAGTATATCATATTGCAACGTCAATGAGTAGCATTTGTTAGTAGTCGATGAGGTTGGATAAGGGTAGTTGCCGAGGGTGGTGAAAATGATGGAGGTTAAATAGATAGCATATATATCTATATACATGACCTCTTGCCAATAACTATGCTTCATATAACTTTTGGCCTCAATAGCCTTCGACATTGTTTCCACGTAAAATAAAAAATAATATACCAAAAAAAAAATTACAACTAATATTTATGGATTACAATACTTTTTAAATAACTAAAATTTTATATTATATTTTTCATTGACAGAATATAAAAATTAAAATATTAATAGATAAAATATTGATAGAATAAATTGCTCAAGTAAAAAATCTTTAGAAAAAAAAAAAATCAAGATGTTAAAAATCTTGAAGTTGAATATCATTTAACAGTGGTTATTTAATGATTTAATTATCCAACCGATAATTCAACTCAAGGCAATTTACCACGTTAAGCAAAACCCGTTGATAAACGATGTCTGGTTTTGTACAAGAGGGTACCATAACCATCCTCTTTTGGTAATGTTGTCTCTCTACAAGTGAATAGAATCTCATATATAGATCCTCAAATATTGCATCACTAAATATTACATTCTAACGTAGCATATTTTCTTTTTAATAAAAATTTCAATATTAATATCGTTTTGTAGGAAAAATGAAAAATTTAATTATTATTTTATACTTGTTATTATAATGATATTAATAATTTTTTAAAAATTATATATTTAAAAATATTTAAATAGTATTTTTTTAAAATTCATTGATTTATTAAGAAGCTATATTGTTTTAATTTTTTTTTAATTTGAGTTTATAGTCAATCATTGTTAAACAAATTTGAGACATAAGAACTGTTTTTTTTTTTTTTTTAACTATTAATCATTTTAGTTTTACAATTTTTCATCTATATACATTTTATTTATGTTGATGTTTGTCATCAACATGGCTAACGTATTTGTGGAATTTTTAATTACGTCAACTATTCAATATGGTTTTACTATGTTAAAAATTTAGATGAATATTTTCATGAAAATTTAATTTTTTTATATTTTAAATTAAAAATTGGCAATATTTTTTTTTATAAATAATGGGTTTATGAAAAATAATGAAATTTGAACATTGATTTTGAACCAAAAGATTTTTTTAATTTTATTTTTAATATAAATTTGATTAACAAATTGAATTCGTGAGAAATAAATAGTATATGACTGTTGTTTTATTACTTTGTATTTGATTTTCATGATTTAACATTCCAATCATATGTTTGGTTTGACATTTGCAAAATATTTTTCATTTTATTTCATCGTTTGTTGATATTATTATTTCACATGATAATTAAATTTCTCTTGACAATTATTTTTGTAATTAAAATTTAATTAACAAACCACAAATCATATCATCAAACCATTTAATATATATATTTTATTATTTTATCATTTTTTTTTTTTTTTTATTCAACCTCAATTATTTAAAATCCGAAGATTTATAAAATATATCAATTTCATTCCTCGCGAATGCTTGAAATAATTTATAAAATTGCTAGTGAAAAAAATGATAAATTTTATACAATTTTTACTTCAATACCATTTGATTAATACTTTTTTACCGTTGATAATTTTTTATCTGTAAAAAAAAATTAACTAAATGAAAAGAGAACAAAAAAAGCACAAAATCTCGTTGATATAAAAAAAATTTATTAAAAGAAATAAATTGCATTTAAAATGAATTATTTATGTCGAATAATTCAACTACTTTACTATAAATTAAAGTCGAAAATTCAGAATCAATATTACTATTTTTATTTTTCTATTTATGTGTGTTGTAGTGTTTTGTGATTAGCCTAGAGGAGAAATAGACCTTGATGGTACTTCCGGTATATATGTATCCAAACGTAGTAATCGTTAAAGTTACAACATAATGACGTAACATTGAAACACACCCAAGGGGTTTAATATCTTTTTATATCAACATAAAGTTTCTCATTGAAGATTTATATACGATTTTATTTGTCAACTTTTTATTAAGCTTGAGATTGTTGTGTTTCCTTTTTTTATTTTATTTAATTTATTATTTCAAATATTTTTATTTCGACAATTTTTATAAGTCTAATTTAAAAAACAACAAGTAGTTTTCAAAAAATATTTCCTTGTTAAATAAATAATGCCATCAATAAATTATTTATTTATTTTTTTTTGTCTTTATCAAGTCAGCCAGTGTAAAGGACACATTGTATTTCATATTTTCAAAGGTCTAGAAATTGGATAGATCTAGATAGATCTAGAGATCCAAAATACATAATATCAGATGTATATATCAAAGTGTACCTGTATAATGTATGTAACATGAATTGCCAAAGGGCTTGATGGAAAGGGGGATGTATATATAGTTTAAAGGATAGAAGGTGTTGGCTGATTGCATTTTGCATACATATATATCATATAAATAATAATAATAACAGTTGAGAGTAAATCTGATCAAAAACACAACGACAATGCAGATTTGACAATATATTTATAATAATAACTATCCAACTATTTTACATCAACTCTCCTTGACGAAATAAATTTAACTATTTTTTTTTTTTTTTTGTTTGTGAATTTACAATTGTTTTATTTGACTTTAGTTGGGCTTGTAACAGCCACAAATTGTAGACAAGTATCTTGGGAAATCTACATAAGTTCTGTAAATTCATATATAGTTTATTTAGTATTTTCATATTTAATTTGATATATAATAGTAAATATATTATTCAATGCGTAGTTGTTTTTTTTTTTTTTGTAAATATATTCTTTATTTAATTCAACTAACACCCAATACTTTTGATTGATTTTTAGTATTTTTTTTTTTATTTTGCATTTTTGCCAGAAGCTATAATGTATTGACTCAACCCACGCTTGTAAAAATATGTGCACACGTATTATTCTCCATTTCATATGAATATTATAATACCAAGCATCTGTTTTGATTTAAATATTAAAAAAAAAATCCTCAGGGAATGAGAGCAAAATTTTTTATTTCGAATTTTTTTTTTTTTTTATTTCTTTATTAATATATATTATTATTATTATTTTTATATAAATTATTTTTTTTTTTGTTTTTTTTTATTTGTGGAAAAAAGGTATATGGATTTTCTTTTTTTTTCTTTGGTGAAATCAATTTTTTCAAGATTTTGATTTCAACAAATTGTGATGTTGAGCATGTAGGTGAATTTTTGAATTTTTATTTTTTTTGCAAGCAATCTGAAAAATGCTTTGATCCTTTTGAAATACACATATCGGCTATTTTACAAACACAAGAATCAAAGCAGAAAAAAATTATATTTTGAAATAAAAAAAAAATCAAACTTTTTGAAAGTTTTTTTTTTTTTAAACTTATTTTAAATATTCGAGTATGAAATAGAGTTTGATATTGGTATGTGCTTTATGTATTTTATATTTTTTTTGATATATTGTAAAATATTTTTCTGGTGTTGAGGATAAAAAGCATGTTCGTTTAGATGTTTTGAAATTGTTGGTATTGAGATTGTGACACTCAATCGAACTTTACTTTTCGGCTGTTGTGTATACAAAGGACTCAATTTATTTTTTACAACAACTTCATATATTAAATAATAAAAAAAATATTAAAAAATATTATTAATAATAAAAAATATCATTTTAAAAGTAAAATATGTTTCAATTTTTCTGTCACACTGACATTTAGAATGAAAAAAAAAATTTATAAAATAATTTTCAACTTACAAAATTCATTAATAATATATTATTGTTTTCATTTATTTTTATTAAATTTTTAATATTATATAATTAAAAAAATAATAATACAAATGATTAATGATTTATTTTATTAATTTTTTATATATAAAATTTTTTTTCATTTTGAATTTCTTGTGATAAATTAATTTGTCGTTTTATCAGTCAGGTAAAGATTAGACAGCATTGTTATCTCTCAACGTTAAAATATATTTTAATTTAAACCAACTTTGACATTGTTTTGTGCCAAATATGTGTATACAAAATTTTCCCTTTAATATTAAACTTGTCTTTTGTCCTTGGGTTATGTTCAAGTTTTCTTGTATACTTACATCGTCATTGTCTGTCTCCTTGATAATAATTTTTTGGTACTAAATCATCATATCTTATATCAAAATTCAAACTAAATTTAAATTAATTATTTTACTTTTGATTACAAAAGGAAAAAAAGTGTTTTTCCTTTAGCTTATTTATAATTTAATGAATAAATAAAAAGTATTAAAAATTAATTGAAAGTTGTGGTTGTCGTGACATTAGACTTGTACATTGAGGTAATCAATATTAATAATTTATAAGGGTAGTTTCGATCAATTGAATATGTTTAACACAATCGTCAATGGCAAGGTCATGAATATTAATTATTTATTTTTGATCAATAAATTTCGCACTAGGCCTTACTATACTGTATAATAATTTATAATTTTTTTTTTTTTTAAACAAGTCAATTTTTTAAATACCTAGGACTTATGTTTGAAAATAAAAATCTTTTAGTGTTAAATTAGCAACAATAGAATGATCTTTTTCTATAAATAGAGATCATTTTTAGTTTTTAAATTTTTTACAATTTATTATTAAACAAAAACTATTGATAAACCAATTTTTAAAATTTTTTTAAAATCAACAGATCAATCAGATTCCATCATAACTAATTCAACTTTTTTGTTAAATAAAAGTATTTTTTTTTTAGAGCTTTTGTACTTTACCTAATAGATATTTTTTTTTTCATTTCAAAATCAATCCTTGTGGATTTTTATTTCTGTTATAAACAAATTTATAAAAAAAAAAATTACTATGATTTTTTCTGTTCTGAAAATTTGTAAAGTTAAACAAACATAAATATAAAATTTAATAAAAGAAACATATGAAGCTTTATTTTGATAAAGAAAAAAAAAATTTTTTTTTATTGTAAATTTTATTACGTACACAGCTCAGTGCTTTTCATATTCACCTGAATATTTTAGAGACTTTCAAGGTTTAAAATTATTCAGAATTATTACTAAATTATTACGTTTCATATGTGCTAAAAACTTTTTTTCATTTTTCCGTAAATATTCTAAAAACAGATTGAAAATTTATTTTATTTTTTTGCATTGTTCGTTCAAGTATAATGGGCCCTTTGTAAAATATAGAAAAAAAAAAAATAATAATAAATGGTGAAAAAAAATTAAAGTATTTAATAATTTATTTAAAAATAAAAATAATCCTTCAATTTTTATGGAATAAAATATATTTATCGTATAACTTGGAGAATTATTATTACGGTATATTTTTGAGGCTACATATTTTAATGCACTTTTCTCTCTGCGATTTAATGTATTGTTTTTTTTTCCTCAAAATAAAAAAATAGTAGATGGACCCACTATTATATAGACAATTTTATGAGACACTCAGTGTACTCCAGATTTTTTCTTGGAATATTTATGAACATAATATACAAAGGGCTTTTACGATGTCTTGCTATCATTCGAAAATGCATAAACTGCAGTAGAAAATTGATGGTTTTATCGAAATAAAAATATAAAAGTTTATACGACAAAAAAAAAAAAAAACAGCGAGTCAGTTGAATTTTGTTACTAATGTATACTTGCATTTATAAATATTAAGTTTATGAATTAAATCGATATGATTTTACTTAGTTTTTTTTTTTTTCAATTCATTTTATGACATCGTGAAAAATTAATTACGAGGTCATCAAGAGGGTTATTCGTTTAAAAATAAACCCGTTATTTAAAATATAAAAAAAACTCTTGAATTATGTTTTTTATTTTCTTTTTAAATTATTATTTTTACTATTTTTAATTTACGATTGTTAATTAAAAAACGTCAATTTTATATTATACATCAACTTGATAAATAAAAAATAAAAAAATAAAAATTAACCGAGTGTAAATAAATATTGACATATTTATTTAAACTACAACTCGTATTCTAAAATTTAAATTGCCTGTAAATTGAAAAAGCGAAAAATAAATAAATTAAAAAAAAAAAAATAATTGATTTAATAAAAATAATAAATAAATACGATCTGTTTAAAATTCAAACCAACGTGATATACCTTTTATTTTTTTTTTCTCTTTCATTTACTCGTTTTAAAAATCAAAAAAATATACAACTAATTAATAGTATGAAAAATTGAAAAAAAAGATAAATAAAAAAATATAAATCATTTAAAATAATAAATTAAAAAAATTCTCAATTATTACAAATGAATAAAAAAAAGCTCTGAAAGTTTGTAAAAAATAAATATTTAAAATCCATTAAAACAAAATTTACAAAAAAATTATAAAAAGCATTTTTAATAATTTTCAAATAAGTGCTATTCAATTTTTATTCAAATAAAAAAAAATAGCCCATTAATTTAAATTGCTATTTGCAGAGATCTATCATTAACAACTCACAAATTGAATAATTTCAAACAGAAAAAAGAATGAAAAAAAAAAAATTATTACCCATGTATTTTTAATTTGTATAAAAAAAAAAAAAAAATTGTATATCGTTAAAATTTGTCGGTAAAAAATTCCAAAAGAAATGAATATAAGTAATAGAATAATTGATGGATAAAAAAATCCAAATTGATTGTTAGATGCAAATAATATAAATAAATCTAATAAATAATTAAATGATAATAATAATACATGATAGTAATTGAAATTGCAAATGAAATATTGATTAGTGTGGTAAGGTAATGTTTCCCAAGTGGCTTATATCGTTAAGATGAGCAACAGTATACGTGTGGCCATAACCCAGAATACAAAAGCCAGCAAAAAACAACTATATTTTTTTTTTTCTACTCGTAATTTAGCTTTAACCATTTGTGGTAATTTTTTTTTTCCTTACCTTTAACGTGACTGTGCATTAAATATTATAATATAAAAAATAAAAATAAAATTTACTTATAACCTGCCACGTAAACTTGTAAAATAAAATCGATTTAATTTTTTATATACGATTGAATTTCATTTCTAAATTAGTTTAAAAATATTTTAATGAAAAAAAAATCAAAAAATTAAATCGCTAAAAAATTTTTAAATTAATTAAAATGGATAATAAAAGTTTGAGTTTAAAAAATATAATAATATATTTTTTTTTCTTTTTGTAATTCAATTGTGTGACTGTGAGAGTGCATGAGTGATGTTAAATAAATTTTTTTTACTTTAAAAGTTTATGCCAGTTTGTGTGAGTGTGTATGTGTCTCTTTGAAAATTCGCTGATTTAGCCTTTGGCTGTTTGGCTCATTTGCTTTTTCTCTCCTCGTGGCTTTTCTCAGACACCCACAAAAATTTACCAGTAAAGCTTTTGATCTTTCCTATGATTTTGCTCTTTCTTTTTGGTCTTTATTCGAAGCTTTTCTTTTTCTATTCAAGCGTAACTAAACACCCACGATAACACATATATAATTTCTCATATTTTTTTTTTCCAACTAGCCTCTAGCCAATTTTTTTACAAGAAAAAAAAATTCAATTATTTTCACTCTATCAAACAAAAATAAAAAAAAATCTTTTATTTCGATTTATGTATCTTTAAATTTTCTCTCAATTTTAAAATAATAATAATAATATAAGTAAATGAAAATTAAATTTAATATATATTTAGTAATGAAAAAAAAATAATTTTTTTTATATAAAACAAGAGAACAATTTGCGGTGTAGCATTTTCTTTTACCTCAAAAAAAACAAGTGTAATAAAATTTAATAATAATTATACACTTGTAAAATTAAATAAAAAATAAATTTTCACGCTGATTAATTCTTATAATAAATATTTAAAGACTTTTTTTTTCTATTTTTTTTTTGAATAGAGAATAAAGAGATGTATTTTTAATTTTTTAAATGAATTTTCGTCGTCAATATGTTAGCAGTTTATTGAGTCGATACGTTTGGTCCAGTCATAGTATTATTATTGCTGCAGACATTCAACAGGTACACACAAACGTTGAGAGTTTAAATCCACCTATTTCCCTTTACCTTATACCCATCATCCGTTGAGCTCTTTTTCTCATCTCTTCTTGTTCATCTACTTTCATTCGTCTCGTCTTTAATACTTGACTCTGGTCGAGAATGTTTTTTTCTTTTTTTTTTACAAAACCAATTTTTTCTTTTTTTTTCTGTCTTCTCTCTCTTGCTCAAGCTCACCCTTTTATTATCATTATCTTTATCTTAAATATTTTGCTTTTTTTATCATCATCTTCTTGTTCGTATCTTTTTCTTTTTTTGATTTCCCCTCTACTAAAATTTTGCTCTTTGATAGTGCGCCGTGGCCAACTTGCGCCGGTAAAACACCGCGTTTTTGGTGCATCGAATTCGCCGGTAAAAATTTTGTGCTCTTTCTCTTTTCTCTCTCTTGAAGTTAATATATCTATATATATTATGTTCTCATCGCACTCGAGTATTATCTCTCACTTGTATACCTTCATTTTATATATGCGCCAGTCGAGTCGGCGCGACGCTTTGCTTCCTAGCTCACAGTGTAATTTAACTCTGATCCATTCAGTTCAACGCCGGTCGTCGTCGTCGGTGGTGACACCGTTATTAAATTTTTATATCATTGTTTATAAATCATCAAATAAATTTGTGATTATTTGTGAAATTATTCATTTATTTAATAATTTAATCTTTTTTTATTTTATTTTATTTTATTCCTTTCTTTTTCTTTTCATTTTCAAGTGATTAAGATTTTTTTTTTTTCAATTCTAAAATTTGCTTTTAAAAATTATTTTTTTTGGTGCTTTTGTTGTTTCGATTATCAAAGTGGATATTTATTTGTGAGTATATTTAATTTGTTTTAATTTAATTTCAATTAATTTTAGTGAAATTTTGTCTGTTGAATTTTTTTATATCTAGAAAAATTCTTTTAAATTTTTCAATTTAGTTTAAAGTGTGTCATGATTGCTGATTATTGTAATTTATATTTGAATATACTATAGTGTAAATTCAATTTGGTTCAAGTATTTGCACTTTCTCCTTGATATGTCCTTCATTATTGCCTTGTTTTTTAAAATTAATTTTGCTTTGGTTCCTACCTTTCACCTGATCTCCTTTCATTTATATTATTAAATCACAGTTTTGTAACTTTTTTTTTTTTTCTGGTGTTTTGTTTATGTATCACGTGTGTCAATGGTTATATGAATTAATTTTTTCTTTTTTTTTTCGATATACTTTTGATTGATTTGTATATTTCAAAAGTAGTTTCAAAATATTCGTGGTTATTGTATTTCGTCTGTTTTTTTTTTCGAAAGGAAAATATTAAATTGTTTGTGGAAATTTGTTTGAAGGATTTAATGAAGGTGAGAGGTTCGTTGTGAAGGTTAATAATTTCATCAAAGTGCATTGTATAGTAAATTCGTGCAAAATGATATTTATTTTTTGCTTTTACTCGAGTTTTAATTCAATTGAATCGAATTTCATAATTTTATTTTTATTTCAAAGGTGTAATATTTGATATTTCGAAATAGTAAACTTTTATTAGTTATAAATTGTTGAAATATAAAATAATAAATAAAACAAAGGTTTAAAATTCTACTCGAGTGTAAAATTATTATTGTAATCATTTCGTTATCATTAAAAAAAAATGTCATGCTATCAGTCGGCAATTTTACCACGTGTTCTAAATATTGTTAATATTTTTTTTCTATTTTTTATTAAAATTACATTCAGTAGCTATTTAAAAGATAAAAAAAAATTTCTTTGTAAATTTTGCAACGTCAATTTACAAGTGATATAAATTGAATAAAAAGAAGAAAAAAAAAAATGATAAATGACATTAACACAGTTGCTTTTCTGTGACATCAATTTCATCCGTAAATTTGAGTTAATAATTTAGTTCAACGAGAGATTTTACTTGTGACATTGAAAAATCATTTTGTTGAGGTTAAATAAATTTACCATGTACCCATCCATCATCACTGCATAAATAAAAATGTACAATTATTATGTGCAATGTCTGCATTCCAAGTTGGATAATTAAATTCAAACAAAAATCAAACAACATTTGTATAAATAAATTTTTTTTATTTTATTTTCTCACCTGATTTCACCTGTTGAACCTAATCGACTGCGTGAATGTAAATTATTTTTATATTCAAATCAGATCATGTACATTCCCTATTACATAAAACGGATTGTATAAAATTTTTATTTCTAAAAAAAAAACAGGAAGGAAGTCAAACAAAATTTCTTACTTGATAAATATTTATTTTTCTATAATATAATTATTTTATAAAATTTCTTTAATTTATTTTTAAATACTAGTTTTTAATCATATTCATATCACGTGATATTCAATCAGATATTAAATAAATAATTGATGATTTTTATTCGGGCTTGACTCGAGGCTTGATGTAAAAAAAAAAAGATATAAATTTGCTTGAAAATAATTTGTATTTTTGAATAAATTTATAGAAAAAAAAAATAAGGTTTGTTAATTTAAAGAAACTGAGAAAATTATATCTATGATTGGCTAAATTACTTTGCTCTTAATTAGTTTTTTTTTATAATAAAAAAAAAATTTATATTTAGTTAATTTCAAAAAGTAGTTCATGAATATATATTTTATAAAAATATTAGTGTAAATTGAATGATTTGCTTAACATAAATACACATTAACGTTATAAAAATATTTAGTTAAATTAAATTTTAGTCTATCTCTTTGAATAGTAACTAGTAAAACAAAGTTTTTTGTACAAAAAAAAATAAAAAAAAAAAAATAATACATAAGTAAAATTATATAATTTAAAAATACAATTTGATAAATTAAATAAAAATTTATAATAACAAGACAAATCATAAAAACACAAAATTAATATTTAATTTAATTTTTAACACCTGATAATAATTACTTATAATAAATTATCAACAAAAAAACTAAATAAATACATTGAAATTTTGTAAATATCTCGTCGTCAAATATAAAATATATTTCGTTATGAATTTTTTTTTTAAAAAACGAGTGAAAGTACAAGAACATATAAAACTGGTTTCAATTCAAGGGCAATAAATTTAAAGGTCATATCCTGATCCAGCTATTTATTTCATTTCAAAATTACACGTTTCTATTTTATTTTTTTTCAAATTTCATAAACATAAAAAAAGGGTATTATCATTATTTCGTTTATTTTGATAAATTTAATTGAGCTTAATTATTATTTTTATTATTTATTTTTCTATTGTATGGTGTTTATCCTAGAAGACGGAAGTGTGATATATATTAAGTAAAGGTTTACTTTGTACGAGGGATTTGTTATCTTGTCGTGTGGGTCGTCGGGTTTAAGTGGGAAAGGTCAGTACAAGGCCGAGTTTAACCGACCAATACCAATTGTGTCTCTACACTAGAACAAATTGAAAAAAATAAAATTTATATATATAAACAATTATTTAAAAAAAAAATAAAAATAATAAGCTCAAGATTATCTTTTATATTTTGAGAGGTTCTTTAATAAAGTAGGATAAACTTGAGAAAATAAATTTATTATTAAAAACATCAAAGAAAATATTTTAAACAAGATAAATTATAATAAAATTATTCAACTATTTTTTAATAGATTTTTATCTAAAAAAGAAAAAATTTATTTTCTGTATTTCGATTGATTTAAAATTAGGATATTATTTTAATTGAAAAAACTATTTTTTTGTTCATTAATTTCATTATTATTATCAGTACTAATTTATCATTAAAAAAATTTAAAAGTATCCTGTCAATTTACCCCACTTACCCTTATATTTTTTTTTTTAATTTTTTTTTATCAAAATTCATCATCGTCAATGTCATGGTTGAATAAAAAAGAGTGACATAATTTAGTGTCGTTGATGCAAACCCCATCGCTATTTAAATTTTTACACTCGAGCTAACATGATCCTTTTTTTTTTCTAAAAAAACAAATTCATTTTACTTTGATCTATTTGATCATTTTTATTGTGAAATCTATACATTCCTTTTTTTCTATTGATGATGGTTTATTCTTTGTTTAAATTTCTTCTCTTTTGGTTTTTTATTTCAATGATATATTATTATTATTTTGTTGAGTATCCTTTGGTTTGTTTGAAAAATAAATAATTTATATAAAACCACTTCCACTTGGTTGATTGTTTATTTATTTGTTTATTTTTTTTTATATTTTTTTTTCGTTTGAAAAATTGTTTGCATGTTTGTTTAATATATATATATGTTAGTGTGAATGTTGTATTGTATATTTATTTTGCTGATTCACATGATTTATCTCTCGAAGGTTTCGAGTGTGTTGGTGAATTGGTGGTTTAAACTTTCTGTACACGAGTTGTGTGATAAGCAACCCAGCAACGAGAATCAAAGGGTGTCATCATGACCGAAGGAGGGATGAACGTTAGTGTAAGTGAAAAATTAAAATTTTTATACATACCTATATATATTTTTGGATTGAGCTTTTCTTGAAAATATTTCTTATTGAATGAAATTTTTTTTTGTTTTTTCAATGAAAATTTGTTCCAATTAATGTTGAAGTTTTTTTTTCTTTGATATAATAATATTATAAAAGTAAAGTTTTAAAAGAATTAAAAATTGGATAAAAGTTTTTTATCCAATTTTATTTTTTTATTTTAAGAAAGCAGCTTTATGAGATTACAAAAATATTCTCGTTAAATAATCGTAGCATTGTTTTAAAATTTTAAAAAGTAGAAAACAAAAAAAAAAAAATTGAATAAAAGAAAAAAAATATATTGAATAGTCGCAGATATGGCATTCACTTATTCTTGGTCTTGTTCAACTCGCAAGGTGGCCTTGTTATATCGTGAAAGAAAAAAAAAAGTTTTTGATAAAAATATATATTAATAATCCAGAGGAAATATTTTATTTGAATTATTTTTTTTTTTATTTCTTTACTTATACATTTGTTATCGTCTAGACATTTTTCTCATAAAATTTCATCAAAATTTAAGCAAATAATATCCGACAATTATTTGCATTCAAAATCGAATTATATAACTGGAAATTAAAATTTAAAAAAAAAAAACATAATCAATGGTATAATATTTGATTTATAACATTTTTTTTTAAATCTAAAATTTGATGGAAAATTAATTTAACATCGAAATAAAAATTTGCATGATAGTAATAATTTTAAATTACATTTTGAAATTTTTTTTTTAAATAACAGTGAATTTATACTCGATGGATTAGTGGCAGAAATATGAGATTGATATATTTTTTTAAATTTAAATTCAGTATTTTTTTTCAACTCAACACTGAACAACAATAAAATTTTCACAATCCAGAATATCATATTTTCAATAAACCTGCAATGTCATCAAATAAAAAATCAAAATTTATATTTGCAAATAAATTGAATTAAAAGTATCAGGAAAATAATATGATTAATTAATTCATTGATAAATTCATTGTGATATTTATTTATTCATTTTCGAGAATTTTTAAAATTTAATATTTAAATGAATTTATTTTAGCTTGATTTCATTATACAATATCGGATGAAAAAACATTACCATTTTTAATTTATTTTAGTAAAAAAAAAACGTTCATTCAAAATTGAAAAATTTATCATTAAATTATTATTGGAAAATGAGGAAATTTAAAATTATTGTTTAGAATGAAATTAAACATTTTTTTCTATATGAATTTCATGATGAATCTTGAGTATAATTTCTATGAAATTTTCGAGACATAAACTTGAATAAATTGTAATATACACAGTGAGTTAAAGAGAATTTTAGCTTGATGTTTTGTAGAATAAGATCAAGTTTATTGCAAATTGAAAATGTGGGTTATAACGTGAACTTTTTGAGAGTCAAGTTAGTCTGTCGGTTAGAGTACACGTCAATGCTTTAGTCTGAATATAATATGTTTATGCGAAAATTTAATGTATAACCAAAATTTAACACGTTATTCATCTTCTGATATATTTAAATATTTTTTAAATATATATTCATAAACCTTCAAGGTGCGTTACATTACCTCAATACCCTAAAAACCGTATATAAGCTTTTTTTATTGAGAAAACGTTTCAAAATTTATATCTCATTTAATTGAAATTATTAAATTATTTAACATTCATTAAACAGCTAATAATTTATATTAAAATTTATTTTTTTTTACATTTTTATTTAAAAAATTTTCACTAAAACAAACAAATAAATATCTAAAATTTTAAATATTTTTTAAAGATATTTTCCTAAACTAAATATTATAAAAAATCTTTATTATTTTAAAAATATTTATTTTATATTTTAAAATATTCAAGAATAATAAGTATATGCTATTAAAATATATCTAAATTTATTTTTTTTTCTAGCTCTTAGATAAAATATAATAGAAAAAAAAAAAAATTTTCATTGAATTATTTATCTATTAATTTTTTTTTCCTTCTTTTTGATGTGCTCTTTGCAAAGATTATGATTTGAAGTAGATACTTTGCAAAATAATTTAACAGTCGTTAAAAAGAAAAAGTAATAAAAAAAAAAAAAAAAAAAAATTTTTAAGAAAGCAAAAATAATGGATATTGTTGTTAATAAATATTAACAGTTAAGTTGATTTTTTTTTGTGATAATGCAAATTTAATAATCTTATGGTATTATCGTGGGCATCGTTTCAAAATACTTTGATGTTTATACACATGGGTATTGTCCTGTTGTTGAAATGGTAGTCTCAAGTTAAAGCATAACACTTATAAATGTGTGGCTTTTATATATCTATATATATGACGTCATCTTGATGGCTTTTACGTGCAGGTAAATGTTATCACCTAAGTGAGATTATACCACGCATATTGTAAAACGTGGATAGAAATGATATTCCCATGAGATAGCCTCATTTATTTTCAATGCTTACGTTAAATTTTAAGCATCATGTGTATATTATTTTGTTATATAAACTATTATATATATTAACAAAAGTGTTTTGTAATCATAATTGAAATTTTAAACATTAATTATCATTTTAATTCTCTCGAGGGTTTATTAATTTATTGATTAAAATTATTTACTAAGCTATTATCTAAAACGTATGCTATTAATTATTGAAATATAGATTTATTTATCAATATTTAAAAATATATTCTTCATTTAAAATCATTTAATTTATTTGTAAATAATTTGAGCAACATATACAAATTAATTAATCTACTAAAACGCAGCTAAAATATTTTTTTTAGTCATTGAATTTAGCTGGAAAAAAATGGCAAAAAAAATTATCATATGTAAACTTGTATGATGCTTTTTTATATCTATATTTGGTTATGATAAAAATATGAATTGTGCTGTTGGCTTTGTAGGTGCTTTATGGAAATTCAAAAAGCTCGCGGCATTTTTATTTTGCATAGTGACATATATACCTTAAACAGGAGTTTCAATTTTCTTTTTTTTTTTTTTTTTTAATGCAGACGCTTCTTCTCTCCTTCATTTGTTGTATATTTTATATTTATTATTTTATTTTTTTTTTAGACTTTGTTCTTGCTGTTCTATTCTTTATATTTTGTATTGTTGCTATTTTAAAAAATTTTTTTTTTATATTTAAAAATATATTTATTTTGTGTTTTCTATATAATAATGAAAGTATATACACGCAAAACAGAGGTATTAAATATATCTGGGTTATGAAAAAAAAAAAAAATTCTTACTTACAATCAGAGTTTTTTTATTTATTTAATTTTATTTTTCTTTAGAAATATATATATTTTTTTTTGTGTTAGTGAATTGCGCTTTTGTATATATTTTTGTATACTTTTACTGTCTAAAATTGCCTCCAGGTTTTTTGATATAATCTGTAGATGATATGAAAGTCACTGGCCTTCGTGAGAATTTTAAAATACGATAAATAATTTTTTAAAATACAAAAAAAAAAACGAGTCAATTAACTTGAGATTTATTTTGAATAAATAAAATTACAAACCAACTTGATAATTTAAAGTAAAATATATATATTTATTTTACTTCTTCAAACATAATTTACTTGCTTTTTTGCCATTCAAATAATTTATAATTTAATTTACTAAATTTAAAAAAAAAAAACGACTTGTAATCTTTATTAATTTAGAATGTAATTTAAATATTATTTATTTAATTAGCTTGAATGTTTATACTTGAAAAATTTTTTTTTTTTATAATTCAATTTAATCAAGTTAATAAATTCCATCTGTTTTCATATGAAAGGCAAGAAAATTGGACCAAGCATATTATTTGCATGTTATGTAGCCCTTTAGTTCTTTAGAAGGACGTTGAATTTGTGTTGTACACCCGGTGCTTATGAATAGCAAATGGTCTTTGGTATATACTAAAGTGAAACGCGAGATGCATTTCGTAACATTGTACTGCACTATGACAAGCTCATGTTATTAATTCTGACCCACACATATATACTAATATAAATTTATATAAATTTTACAAACATAACTCTTATTGTACCACATAATAGTAGCTATATACAAATGTTCTAAGTTCGGCAACATGACGTCAATCTCAATAAAGTTTCCCAGAATTATTTTATATATGAAATTTTCATTTTATTTTACAAATTATTATTTATTATTCAATAACTATTTATAAAACCGTATTATTACTTCAATACTTTTGTGGTAAATTTAATTTATATTTTAATTTTTGGGGAATATATTCATCAGTTATCAGAAATTTTTAGTTGTATGATTTCTATAAATCAATTTGCTTTGATTAATTCATTCAAATATTAATAATTCAATATTTTTCTTGGTAAAATTTTATTAATAATTTCATAGCTCCAATTTATTTAAAATTATTATTAAAATATTTTTTTAATAAAATTAAATTTAAATAAAATAGGTGAAAAAAAAATAGCAAAATTGACAGAAAAAGTATATTTGAAAATTGTTGACAATTTAAAAAAATTATTTTCTCACAGTCAGCTGTTTTTTTTTTTTTTTAAATATTATCTTTGAAATCATCTCTCTATTTCTTATCACAATTTTCTCCAATTTTTTTTTCTGTGTATATATTTTTTCTTCTTTAGAAGTATTTTCTTTTATTTTAATTTTTTTTATTCTATTTTTTATTTTTTTATTATTTTTTTTGCTCCCGAAAAATGAGAGTTGGACAGTTTAAAAAAAAATGATAATAATAATAATAATATGAAAAGGAAGAAAAGAATGATGGTAGTTGGGTAAAGGGGTAGAGGGTAAAAGGGAATTTTTCTTTTGAATCTATCGAAAAACACGAAGTCAGAATTGGCTTGGCAACGACTCAAAGCATCAGCCAACACTCTTTTGACTTTACAGTAGTCAGTCTTTTACCTATTTGCAATATATTCATAGACACATGTATTTTATATTCCTCTACTACACATGTTCATTGATATTCTTTTTTTTTTTTTTTGGCAATATAAATTTAAATCACCACCAAAAGAAATCAAAAAATCCGCAAAATAAATTAAAAAATCATAAATTTATTTTATAATAATAATAAACTCAATGATTTTATATATAAAATTTGAAAATATCTTTTTTTTAATCTTTTAAATTAATTCTACTCATCATGTCAATCCAATGAATATTACAAATTATTTTACGTTAAAATTTCTCAATCATATTTTAGCATATATAAATATTTGAAAAAAAAAAAAAAAAAATTTATCCTAGAATTTTATGCTTCAAGTAAAACATGCAATGGAATAAAAATTGTTATTCAAATAAAACGAAGAAAATTGTTTTTTCTTTTAAATTTGAATAGCAATTATTAAAAAAAAATATTTTCTTTTAATTTAGTTAAAATAGAAAAATTGTTTGAATTAAAATAAAAAAAAAAAAATTTTTTTCTTCGTCATAATTCTTGTATAAAGTAAATGATAAAAAAAGCATTGCAAGGATAATAATTTTTTGCAATATAAGAAAATAAATAACAAAATGAAAAATAAAATTAATAAAAAAAAAAAAAAACAGTTTAATTTGGTCGAAAGCATTGATGATAGGGTTTCCTAGAATATTGGCAGTTACGCTATCGTTTTATATATCCGGGAGACGCCATGCGGTTTGATAACGTTGGTATATGAAATGGCTGTTGGGTGGAACATCTGCACCAAAAACCACCCCCCAAGTTTTTACCCTGAGTATCGAAATGAAACAAAATACCACATAAAATATACATATGGAAAAATAAAAAAATATACAAATGAAATGATAAAAAAATATAAATATTCGATTGTAAAAAAAAAATAAGTTTACATCCACAGATATTGGTTATTTATATTTATTATTATTATTATTATTATTTCGTATATTAAATTTTAAAACAAATAATTCTTTTTTTTTTTTTTAAATATAATAAAGATTTTTTGACGTTGAATGTTTTATTAAATTTGTTGTTCTATTTAAAAATAAAAAAAAAAAATGAAAATGAAAATACTTGGAGAGACAAGTCAAAGTGACGGGAGAAAAGTGATAACAAGATTTTGTAGACGATGGATAATTGTTTCCTTATACTGACTGACAGCTTCAATATGGATAAAGACTTCCTGGCATTATCGATATCCATCAATCGATAATAACCATTTTCTCTTTTACTTCCTATTTTCTTCATCCCTTTAAATCAAATCAATTTTGTCATTCTGTAACTTGATTTCTAAACAAAATATCTATTAAATATTTATACGGGAAAAAATATTTAATTATAAAGAAAATAATTGTATGAAATTATTTATTTTAATAATAATACTTATACTTGATTTAATTTTTTTTTTAAATTTATTATTAATGAAAATTAACGATTATTATTATTTTATTTTCATTCATTTTTCATTAGTTATAATAAAAGTAATCTGAGATTTAAAAAAAGATTTAAAGAGCTAAATATGAAGGTTAAAGATTTGACGAATGATAGCTGGATAAGAGCTGACTTTTAGTAGAGGTTTTGGGGGTGGAGGGTTAAAGACTATGATAAAGGTTAAAATGTGAAGAAAGGTGAGAGACCAAAGTGAGTATGAACTAGGCCGTCTTGAGGATTTATCCATAAGCTTCTCAAGAGTGTGCTTGGACGAATGTTACCTCACAAGAGTTAAGATAGTAATCTTGCCTTCGTCAGCTTTATAAATACGGGTGTCGTATTCTTCTTCTTCCTCCTCTTCTTCATCTTTTTCCTCCTCTTTTATTTACTCTTCATCACCTTCTTCTTATTCCGCAAACTTGAAATTTATAATATTTTATCCATTTGTAATTTTTTTTTTTTTACATACTTACGTGATTTAAAATAAAAAAGATTACATATTTTTCTATACATATTTCTTATCAATTTCATTTCCAATTATTTATTTAATTTGATAATTTTTTTTTTCATTATATATTATTTTTTTTATCTGAAATATATACATAGAAAAAAAATAATAAATATTGTCGATTTTAAAAGAGATGCAGACAGGCAAGGGTAGTAAAAAAATAAATAATAAAAATGAAAAAAAAATATAAAAGAGGATGAGGAAAGCCAGAGGTATTGTCGTTTCGTCGAGTGCCGGAAAAACTGAACAATAGGATGAGCAAAATAACTCAGGACGAATCGAGGAAACGAGTTATTCATTTTACCACACTATTCAAATTTTATTTTTCTATTTTTTAATAATAATAATATACATTTTTCTTTTTTTTTATGAATATTATTTTTATAAATATATATAAACAATATCTTTGCATTTCTTTTGTTACATTCTATCGACCTCGAGCTTTTTTTGTCAAATAAAAACGAAGTAATTTTTAATAATTGATTTTATATTTTAATAAAAAAAATTACTGTTTTAATTAATTAATAAATAAGGTGTATTTATTGGTAAATAAATATACTTTAGTGTTGATTGAAAATAGCCAAGAGGATCTTGGTGGTTTTTGAGGTTTTTTTGAAGTGAAAAAAGCTCGATTTTAAATTCAATTACCTTTCAAGTACAGAAGCTAGTGTGTGTGTTGATAAAATAAGGGATAAATGATCCGAGTAAATTTCTTCAGTAGCTTTGATTTTGTTTATATATAAACAATTTATAAAATCAAGAGAGTAAAGTGAGAATATTTAAAGTTACAAGTGAAAGCTCTAATGATGATCAAAAGTATCTCGCAATATAATTTCAATGGAAAATTAAATTTAACATTACTTTTATTTATAAATTTTAAATTTTAATTAACACATGTTTAATAATTATCTTCACTCATCATCTAATATCAGACAAATTTAATTTATATATTTTTTTATCTCTCAAGATCAACTAATATCTTCAAACATTGTATATTTGCACATTTTCCAAGTGTTTGACACAAATTTATCAGCACTGATTAGTACTTGTCTGATGAAATCTTCATGTTTGTTTATTAATTTATAAAATCAACAGAACTTCATTAACATAAATAAATTATATCTACACAAGATAAAATAAAATTTAAAGTAAAATAAATTAAACTTTTATGATTTATCATACATTTATTTAAAATATTAATTTAATTTTTTTTTCATTTGAAAAGTTTTTAATATCAATATTTAGTACATTTATTATAAATTTGTTATTGTTATTATTACTATTTATTAATTTATTAAACATACAACAACAATAATTTGTGTTTAAAATTTTTTTTAAAATATAAAGTTAACTTGACAAAGTGCATCGAAGCAAAGTTTTCTAGTAAATTTACGTGTAAAAATATAGATAGCTTTTTTATTTTTTTTTTTTTTGAATAAATACGAGTTAAATTTATGAATGCATGTGTGTCGGTTAAAACTAGCATATTTTCACAATGTACAAAATTTAGTTGAATGGTGGTAAACTTAAAAAGTGGAGACGACGTGAGTGACGAGACCACACATTATGTACATACCTCTTCTTTACTTATCGCATTTATTTTTCCTCACTCTCGTTCATTCGTTTCGTTTTTTTTTTGTTTTATTTTACTATATGGTTCTTTTGAACTCAATATTGCAAAAATATATTTCTCATATTGCATATATACACACACTCAATAAAATATTTATTGCCAATAGAAATAGTCGATACTTTTTATTCTCTGAATTTCTAAAGTTCTTTTTAACATTTTTTTTTTTTTATTTGTGGTTTTTATTTTATTTGGTAGTTATTGTTTTTTTTTTTTCTTTTCTTTAAATTATATTTTAAAATTTAAATAAAGTTTTTGCATATTTTTGAATAAACTGTATGTTTATTTGAAAAAAAAAATTACAAATTATGAATATTATAAATTTACATGTATGATTTTTTTTTCTGAATTTTTGGTTCAATGGTAATTAGTAAATTTTTGCAGACATATTAATTAAATATAATTAATTAAGTAAACAATAGAAGTTGAATGAAAAAGAAAAAAGCTTTATGTATTTTTTTTTTTTATAATAAAATATTTGAAAAAGTTTGATGAAAGTTTCTGTTTAAAATTTTGGTAAACAAAAGCTAGAAATGTATTCAATCGTCAAAATTTTTCGGTAAAGAGTTGTCGAATTAATTGGATATTGAAAGTTGATTGAATTTTTTAATATTAATAATATTATTATTTGCTAAATTTCCAATTGTTTATTTTTCCCTTTCTTTCATTTTATCGTTACGTTATTATTTGTTTCATTTCAAATGTTATTTGTTAATAAAATTTTATTAAATCATATTATTAACTTCAAATATTGTTTAAATAAAAAAATACAAATCACTTGGATAAATGAGAAAAAAATTCTATAAAAATTGAATATATTTGATGAAGAAAAATATTTTTTTTATTTACTTGAATATAATTTTTTTTTAATACTAGCTGTGGGTTTTTTTTTTATTTAAATTATGATCTTTGCATATGTCACTAATTAGACACTCTTGTTTATTTAAAATTATAACTGTATCTTCTTAATTACAGTTTTGTTTTAATTTAATGAAAAAAAAAAAAATTCAGAATTTAAATATCAAATTTTTAGATGATATAAATTTTTGTTTTTTCATTTAATTATAACGAATTAATTTTCTTTTTAATTATTTGAGTATGAGAGGTTGTTTAATTTTTTTTAATTACTACGATGTACGTATTTTGATGAAATACAAATTAAATAAAATTAAAAAATTTATTACAAATATAAAATAGAAAATTTCTATGAAAATAATTTTTTATTACATTAATTTTTTTATCAATGCCAATATTAAAAAACTCTGAATATTTTTCCAGTTATTTTTTAATAAAACAATATGAAAACTTTGATAAAAAAAAAAAAATTTACATTAATTTAATTAATTATTATTATTACATAAATATTAAATTTATGAAAAAATTAAATTAATAAGTAATTGAATTTTATTATCAAAGGGTTATTTTATAATTTATGTATTTTATATTTTTCAATTTATTGATATAAAGTATTTGATTAATTTATTTATAATTATGGGAAGAATTTAAAATATATCAATTTATTATCTAAAATTATTGAGCCAAAATTTTAATGACATGACTGAATCGATTATTCAGTATGGACAATTTTTGGTATTTTGAAAAGTGTCAAGTAATTATATACTTCAATCGATTTTCACCGATTGGCTCTTTCGGATCGCTGATCCGTTTCCCAATCAGTTTAACGAATTTATCCAAATATTTTCGGCTGCGTAAGCATGAAATGAACTCAAAAAAATTCATGTAAAGATGAAAAAAAATTCTTCTCAATCAATAAAAAGAAGGCTTTTTTGAAATATCATAATACAATCACTTGTATAATTTGATTTTTTTAAAAAAACTAATATTAAAAAAAATAAAAAAATTCCTAAAGTTATCAGTAGATAGTTCGTTCGTTGATAATATTATTAAAAAATTATTTGAAATTTTTTTTTCAACAATTTTACATGTTTAACGAAGAATTGAATATTAATTTTTTTCATTTTGTACGTAAACAAAAAGAGTCGAGTAAAAAATTTAAAAAAACTGTGGTTTTAAATAAACATACATGCAAATTGTTATCACCCAATTGATTGATTTTTTTTTCTACTTTTTGTAACTATTATTAATTCATATTAAATGCCCAAAAAATAAAATACCAAAATCTAGTAATTATTTTCAAAAACATCAATTTATTATTAATTTTTACTTTTATAATAATTTAAATAATATTTTAACTACCTGTTTATTTCCTTTTTTTTCTCTCTTTCTCTTTCTTTCTTCCCTATGACACATTGTGCTGTTGTCCACCTATCGTAGAAAAAAAAAAAAAAAAACTATTATCTTTAGTCGTGTTGTGTGGCAGACTGGCAGTGCGTGCACACATTACTTTCAAACTATTTTCCTTGACAATTTGTTATAAATACGTTAATTATAATTAAAAATAAATTATAAAAATATAACAACTAAATAATTTGAATAGTGAAAAGTATATTGGTGTTGTTAAAATTAAACTTTAAATGGATAAAACAAAAAATTAAAAATAAAATGGGATGTCCAGTTCGTCGACCAAAGCCACGAACAATGATGACTAATTTGTTGCCACGTTTCCACACGGTAGGAATTTTATATTTTCAATATTTATTTTTGGAAATATAGAATAAAAATTAAGAAAATGTAAAAGTAATCGTAAACAACATATGAATATTGCATGAATAAAATTCAACCCTTGTGTATTTATGATAGTTATATTGCTAAACAAAGATATTCCAATTCAAATATGAATATTGAACTTCTAAGTTAAATATTACATGCACACATATTCATATCTTGTACACAGTTATAATACAATAATAGTTATAATAATAATCCGTATAACATGGTGTATAGACTAAAGTTTGTTACCATCAGAAAATTTACCATGTTTAAATATTATATGTTTAAATTCAATACATATATACTATTTTTAAGTACATGAAAATGCGGCACATTGCCAATGTGATTTATTACCCTGAAACTTTAAAACCCACTGGAATAAAAAATTCATGATGCATGTATATGTGATTTTTTTTTTTTTTTAAATTAAATAATCAATAATGAATATTATTTTACATCAAAAAATAAATTTATTAATTAACATATATTTTTTTTTTTTCAATTAAAATATTATTTTTCATTTTTTTTACTGTAGAAATAATTTTTTTTTTTTTTTAATGATTTGACTAAATGAAAATTGATATTTTTATTTGAAAAATAATTTTGATTATTATAATAAAATATTTAAAATATTCGTTTGAATTTTTATTTTCATTATTTATTCATTGTAGAGGTATTTACATGAATTTTATAATTTCAAATGAATTTAATATGGATGATATTTTATTGTAATGAGAATGAATGTAAATGAAAATCTACGTGACTAGTGAAGGGCTATTCACTAAACTAATCACGAAATACAGGTGATTTGCTTTTGGTCATTGTATACTGGATTGTTTGACTAAACTGATCCCTTGAGTCAAGAGAACTAGGGAAATAGTAAGCTGTGATCATCATCATCAATGGTGAATTTAGCATAACTCAGGTACGACTATCAGATGGTATTAAATTGGCATTTAGCCAGATGAAATGCTTCTGCTAGTTCTGAGCAATTTATCCAATGCAATTGATCATCAAGATCATATCCAATTTATTCATTAAAAAATAATTATTTTTATCCTTTTTTTTTTTTAACATACCAATTAACATATTTTTCATTATTAATTTTAATAAATTAATAGTTTTTTTTTTGTTCTAAAGCATCAAAATATTCTTGAAAAAATTTAAGAAATTTCAATGATTATTTATTTAATTGAAAATGAAATTTCGGTTTTGCTATTTTGATGATCATTATTTGTGATTATATAGCTAGAATAATTGTAATTAATTGGTCATTTATAATTAAAAATTTTAATTTATTCCATCAAGAGAATGGATTAAATCATCAATAAGTATCATCACATTTATAAACCAAAATAAAAATATAGTAAACCATTTAAAAATCCACCACGTATATATCGAGAATCGTATCTATAATTTTATTCTCAATCCTCATCGAATCAACGAGGATTTTGTTTGGGTTTATAAGCTTTAGATTGTTGGAGCTTAAATTTACACTCAGCAGCAAAATTTATATACATCTATTTTTTATTTTTTAATTACACTCTATAATTCTCTTTGCTATTTTTATTTTTATCTCTTTTTTTTTTTTTTCATTGCTCTGACACTAAAAAAAAAAAAAAAAGGGGAAGAAAAATATATTACAAAAATACATACAGTTAATAACATTTTGATCATTAAAATTTTTCTTTTTTTTTTTCGAATAATTATAAACTAAAAAATTAAGAAAAATAAATAAAGCTAAGCTAATTTTTTTTTACTCATTTCAATTTTCTTTTTTTTTTTTTATTTTTGTTGTATATAATTATTTTTAGTGTCAGCAACCCTTTGAGATTGTATTTTTTTAATTTTTTTAATTTCACCCCTAGGTAGTGATAATGACACAGCTAACTGTGCTTCACTTGTCATATATAAAAAAAAAAAAAAAAAAACGTATACAACATTCGTCTTCTGTATTTTTTTTTCAAGTTTACTTTTATCTTTTCCATCTCACGCACAGTTTTCAAAAAAAAAAAAAAACAGAAAAGTATTTTCTTTTTTTCTGCTAACGCCCGAAGCAAACCTGCGATTTTTCTTTTTTTTCAACACATTTATACCCCCACGGTCATTTACAAGTTTTATAAATTTTATTTTTTTCTTTAATTTTCTTTTTCATTTCGTTTCGCGCGAGGGGAGTCAAGTGAATAGTATGAAAAAAAAAACGAAATGAAAAGGAAATAGCGTTGAGATTACCACAACTCAATCCTCCTATTCTCTCCCCCCACCCCCTCTCTCTCTCTCTTATTTTTTTTACTCTCTTTTTCACTATTATTAGTTTTTTTTTTTTTCTCTTTTGTCGAGGCAATCTACTTAATCCAACAGAAAAGTAAAAAATAAAAATAAAAAAATTCAAAGTAAGTTGGCAAACGAATAAGCACTGAAAAAGCTCAAGTGAAATTTAACAAATTCTCTTGCACTGTCATTTCACATTAGATCAACATTCGCTTTGTTGTATCTAATACAACACGAGTTATTCAAAATTTTTCATCAATTTTTTTTTACTACTTTTTTTTTTAAATAAAAAAAATTTAAATGTAAATATCTTTTTGTTAAATAAATTACTAAAGTAGATGATTATTTTTGCAACAATTATAACAGAGTATTTTAATAAAAATATATAAGTTTACAAAATATAAATAATATGAGAATAATCTTTGGTGGATTTTTTTTTTTACATTAGTAACAAAACTTTTGAGGGTAAAATTTTTAAGTGCCGAGGGTTGACATTTTATACAAGGTTATACAATATCGTTGCTTTTGTTTTAATGTTAAAAGCATCTCGGTCTATATCTCTCTTGAGAAAACTAAGATCTAAAATATATCTTATACTTGTCGTTGACGATATCAAGGGGGAAAAAATACTTGAAAAGTTAATATGAATATCAAAAATTTCAATGGGATATTTAAAATTTTTAAAACTCACAATTACACACACCCTAACAATATTAAAATAACTTTTAAAATTTACTTCTATTAATCACCATTTTTGTTGGAAAATAATAAATATATATACTTTACAAATTTTTTTAATGAAAGAAAAATAATATTTTATTTTTTTTACTTTGTAAAAAGTTTTGAAAAATTCGGAAACTTAAGGGATCGTTAATATTAGTTAAATCGACCCTTATCACTCGAAGAAAAGGTCTGTTGAAAAAAAAAAAAAATTTATAATTTATTTATCAAATAGATATGTTGGATAAATAAATAAATGTTGGGAAAGAAAAAAAAAATACTGGCTTTTTTCTTTAGTTGATTATTCTGATAAATGAGTTGGTTCATTGTCGTACGTCACTTGTACATATTCTCGACGTTATTTACCTAAAAAGTTGTATCTAAAAAAAAAAACCTGCTTGCCAATGAATAAGCTGGAGTAAAGGAAAACTTTTGAAGAAATAAAGAAAAGTCTTGGCAATTGTAAAGGTATTTTTTTCGTGAAGTAAACAAGAATCAGGATGGTCAATAATTTTCAAAGTACGATTGAGTGAGCATTGTGTAAATATTGGTTTTTGATGTCTTCAACAGATCATTAACGAGAATAAAAAAAAAATATTCAATACTTTTTTTTATCTTTATTTGATCATTTAGATACAATTAGAAATTAATTTGCTATTTATTTATTTGATGGGATTGGTCAACTAATTAACTGTTGATTGTTTTCATTGTTTGAAAAAAAAAAAAAAATCTATTGTTTTGGTATTAATTATTAAAATTAATTCAACACTAAATTGACGTTAATTTTTAATTAGTTTTTGTTTATATTTGAGTTGATAATTAACAAAAGAATATTTTATGATCGTTTAATATTTTCGTTTGAAAAATTGATGGATCAATATTTAATATTTGTTGAGTAAATAAAAAAATTTAAATTTGTTTAATTTTTAGAATAATAATACATGAATAATTAGGCGTTGTTTTTTTTCGCAATATTCTATTTTTAATATTTGAACAACATTAAAATATGATTTAATTTAAATTATTTTTATTTTTTTTTTGCGATTTTTATTTTTCGAAATCAATAAAGAAAATTCCATATTTTAGGAGATTGATCCCACTTGAAAAAAAAATATTTCTAAACATATTTTTCATGGAATTATTCTTCTAGTATTTAGACAACATCTAAATATAATTATCCTAAATGTTTTGAAATTTAATTCCTATAATATATATATTGTTTTTAATTTTATATATTTAGGCATGACTTGCCGATAAAAGTCCGGATTTTTTGCTGCAATTACAGACGCTTTTTTATTTTTTCAAAAATCCTCCACACATGATATTAATTATTATTAGCTGTTTAGTGTTAAACATTTACAATTGATTTAATTTTTTCTTGGTATGTAAGAAAGTCAAACCACAAGTGCCTAAACAAGATTCCGAGCTCTAAGATGTTTACCAAGTAAACCACAGATGTTGCATTTCAACATAATCTGCACAAACACAAAGTGATATTGCCCTATAAGAGTATTCACAATATAATTAAAAAAACACGCCTTAATCAGCATGTTTGTTCTTTTAAAAAAATTAAACATTTCATTTCTCCTCAACCGCATTAAAAACGGAACCAAAAAATCTAAGAAAAAAAAACCATCAAAAATCTCCTAAAACTTTAAAATTCAACCTGAAATATTTTAATTATTTTTTTTTCCATTCGTAAAATGTCTATTTAAATTCTCCATCATGATATATTATACCTAATACATAATATAAATATCTATAGATTTATTTCAAACCATAAAACTACTATTTTCAGTAGTATAGCTCTATATTGTGTCAGACGCAGGGTAATCGATACTTACACTGAACAGAGAGGTTAAATCTTGCTAAAAAAAAAAACCAATGCTTGTGGTTGAAAATCCTAGAGGCAGATGTATTTAGCTTGTAAAATTTCCACTAGAAAAAAGGGGGGCCCCCCTCAAGAAAAGCTTTATTACTGATTTTTTATTATTTTTTTTCATTTTCTCTCTGTGCTTTTTTTTCAACCCCTTCGAATACCATACCACAAAGAATAACGACAAAATCACGTAGTATAGAGCAGTTTTGTATTAGCACACAAGTCGCTTTCTTTTCACATCGTCATGGACTTTTGTTCCATTATAACCACCCACGAAGATACTATAGTTTTGATCTCGAAAACCCCATACTATTTTTCTTTTTTTTATTTTTTAATTTTTTTATTTCTCTCACAAATTTAAAATCGTGAGTTGAATAAATTAAAATTTAAACATGTTCATTCTAAAACTTGGTGTATAAATATACCTTAAGATATTTTATTATTATTATTATTTTTTTTTCAATATATATGTTTTTCACCAACCCATGAAAATGAAATTTATTATTTTTTTTTTGCTTTGGATTATTATTATTACTGGTGGTTTATTTTTAATAAATTTTTCATTATTCGATTCGTATTGTTTATATTCGGTTCATATACTGTTAGAATATAAAATTCAATTTTATATTGAATTTGTTATTGGGTGTGTGAGAGGGAGTGTGTATGTATGAGATGCGGTCAATTTATTTATTGATTGGCTAGTGTGGTGTAGAAGCCAGTGTGTATCGAGGTATAGAAAATTGATCGATTGATTGGCTATGGCATGTTTCACAGATGAGATGCGTGTGAGAATAAAAAAAAAATATATATATTTTACTTTATTTATTTTTATATATTTTAAGCTCATTGTAGGGTTGATGGAAAAAATAAAAAAAAAAACAAAATCAGCTTTGTGAACTTTTAATTTTACTGTCACGAACAGGGGTGATCCTTTTGGAAAGCGAATAAAAATCTAGGGATATATAAAAACGTAAAATAAAAACAAAATTATAATAATAATATTATTAGGAAAAAAATAAAATAAAGTTGTGACGGGAATTGGGTTGATGTTGAACCCTGTGAGACACACTCGTGTAGACATTTCATTTCATTTTCAGTTGTTCGCAGTGTTAACAATACATACACATTGTTCTTTTTATTTTACTTTATTTGAAGAAAAGTTAAACAAAAAAAAAAAAAAATAAAATAAATAGAGTAGAAGAAAATTTTTTTAATAAAAGAAAAATAAAAATTAAATGAATATAAGAAAAACAAAAAAAAATATAAATTTTTTTTTACTTTTATTTAAGACTACAATATTAAACTTAAAGAAAAGTTAGTTTTTTGCGGTGTTTAAAAGCCTCCTGTTATTTTTAATCCCTCTTAGGTATAATAGCGTAAAAAAAACTCATTTTTTTATTTTTTATTAAAACATCAAACAATAGTAAATTAAATTAAATAAAAAAAAAAAAAAGAAAAATATTTTTATAATAATAATTATTATTATCAAACAATTATCGTGCTTTAATCCGTTGTATACACTGAAAAAAAAAAATTACATAAAGCTGTAATATAAAGCTAAAAAAAACCTATAAAGCTTTTTTTTTTTTTTTTTATAATAATAATTATAAAATGTTGAGAAAAAAAAATTGTCAAGAGTCACGTGGCAGTAGCCATTCTGGACGTCTAATTTTCTTAATTTGTAGAAACAAGATATTTTATGATTACGTCAAGGGTGAGCTTAAAAAATAAGACACCCCTTCTCAAATGCCTGTGATTATTATTTTTTTTTTTTTTACAAAAGTGGACAAAAGTTTTCAAGAGTTGTACTGTTTTGCAAAACAACATTTGTAATATTCTTTGTGAATGTGTTTATTCAAAACTTGAAGGGTTTTTACCTCGACAAAATTTAACATGTTATATTTAAATGTGCACTTGTATTGTATGTGTGTATGTCATGTTTAACTAAAACCTACACATTGCATATGTGATGATGAGAATGAAAATGAAATAGGGATGGGTAAATACCGGCAAGCATTTAACCCCCAGTAACGATAAATTTGTTTAAATTAAATTATAGATTATTATGGGAAGCGCGTAATAACCACTTTGGTGGGTAATATATGGCTAGTATTATTAGCATAACGTGAGATCGTACAGGCACCTGCTTCAACCCATATGTTCCTGTCGTGTTTGTCGATCCTATTTGGCACACCCAATAATATCTTTTTTTTTATTTTACTTTTCACTAAATATTTACTCTAATAGAAAAAAAATTATATACATATTTTAAAAATACATATGACATACTTGTCATTTGTAAAAAAATAAAAAAATAATTTAAATTTTGAAATTTACTTTCTTTAGAAAGTATTTGAGATTTCTAATTTAAAAGATTTACTTTTTTTTTTTTTTATTAATAATAATATCAATTTAAATTTTTGGATTCCAAAAATTAATTAATTAAATTTTTTATAATATTGCTGAAATTATTACCTAAATCTCTTGAAATTTCAGTTCAGTTTAAAATTTTTTTAATATAAATTAACAAACGTTATAATAAAAATTTTTCGTGAAAATATTTACCGACATAAAATTTTTAATAAAATAAAACATGAAAATAATAGTAAAACTAAATTCCTTGAATATTTAAAATAGTCGAGCTATTTTAAATTCCAAAAAAAAAAAAAAAAAAAAGCTTAAAAATAGTAAAAAGAGTTAAAAAAAAAAAAAAAAAAAGAGTTTCTTAGGCGCGCTTTCATAATATTATTTCACAAGGGGGTATGTCTTATCTCCGTTATGTTGATAACGAGTAAAAGCGCATGGAAAATAGGTAGGTCGCGTTAAATTGCATACCTCATGGAGAGTTGAATTTCAGAATGGCCTCGATATCTCTGGCCTATTTGCCTTCAGCGTATAAGGGCTAACAGGTCAAAACTATATACTTTTATATTTTTTTTCCCCGTTCCATTGCTTCACACAGATAAAAAAAAATATATATGAAAATTTATTTTCATTCTGGGAAAAATGCCAAATGCTAACAATGCTTTAATTTTCTTCAATATATTTAACCACACATTTGAATTTTTTATAAACGTAAATATTTAAAAAATCACATGTCATTATGATGATACATGTACATTATAAATTAATATTAACGTCAAAATAAACTACTCGAAAAAAAATAAGTTAAACACATTAGTAAATTTTTATTTCAATGTCAATTTATTTATTTATTTATTTATTTTTTGGTTTCAACATAGATTTTAGAATTAAAAATAGATTTCTTAAATGTCGTTCTACTCTCTGATGAATTTTAAAAAAATAAAACTTTTTGTTTTGAGCTATTTGATGTTTATTTCATCGCACTACTTGTCAGTTTGAAGATGTTATTTGTTAAAGAACATTTTGAATTTATTTGCGCTTAAACTTATGATGGTTTCAAACTGTGTATGTATTGTATGGATAAATTAAATTAAGTATACATGAAAATGCGGGTATGAGAGAAAATAAAATTGTGCACAAACATTGTCCGAGTTTTAGTGTATAGACAGAGAGACTCTCTTTCTCACTGTGGTTATCCGATTTCTCACTGATGGTTGAAACCGGTCAGATTCACCAAACGTACTTTAAAGCCACATGCATCCAAGTGATTCTCAACAAACTTGGAAACTCTGATCCAGTCTGTCGTGTTGTTATACTTTTCACTTTATTTTTTATCTATGTATGACCTTTCACATTGTCTTAATTCATTTATAGAGCTTTTTATATTAAAATTTTATCAACTAAATCCGGTTTGAATTAATAATTTTATCCTCAAATCATTTAATGCTTTTTTACTAAAAAAAAAATATTCATATCAAAGATACATTTTAATTTGAATTATTTTTTGAAAAACAAATTGAATTTTTATTGTTTAAAATTTCTTTTGAATATTATAATCGGGTATTTTTAATTTAAATATAAAATGTGGAAAAAATAAATTTTTGATATTTAGTTATGTCATGTTTTAAATGCCAATAGATAAATTAAAGATAAATTTTCATTGTGAATGAATAAATCATATTTATAAATAAATAGATAGAAAAATGAAAAATGATTTATAGTTTGTTTGTTGATAAGAGAATCAAAAAATACGAGTAAATTTAAAATAGCAATTCACTGTAAGAATTTTTGATGTATCATATGGAAGATGTCCCCAGGTCTTCTGTCACCTGGTGTATAAGTAACCCTCTCAAGTTGAGTAATGCCCTCCGGTAAAGAGAAACTGAATAAAAAATAAAAAATAAGAAAAATCGAAAATAACATATTTCACTGTCGAGTGAAAGCATTACTACAGAATTGTGTCGCAATTTCGTTATTTCACAGTAAGAATTTTTCAGTTTTTTTATTTATTTTTCAAAATAGTCTATTGGTGAATCGTGAAAATGTGCAAAAAATAAAACTACATGTTAAAAAAAAATAGAGTCTAATGAAAAATAAAAATGACAATATAAAAAATATATCATACTTTAATATCAATTACACTGAAATATTATTTTTAATAAATATTAATTATAAAAAATATCATCATAAAAATACTTGTTACAAGTTCTCAACTATTTTTATATTTTTTTTTTTTATCAAAGTTATAAATTTATTGTTACAATTTTGCGTTTAACAACTTTACTATATATACATTTGCCTCTTTTTTACGATATCACATAGTCCAGTGACTTATGATCAGCATTTCCGTTAAAGTTTCAACAAAAAAAAAAATAAATAAATAAAAGAGGCTGAACACGATAACAGTACACGTGCACTTTTACAGATTCAATGCTACTCGGTAAATACCCACGAGACTTATATCACCTATTTCAAGCACTATATACATTTTCGTTTGACCAAACATTTTTTTTTTTTTTTTGCCTCTAAAAAAACAAAAAATTAAAAATTAAATTAAACATTTAAACAATAAATAAATTAATAAATCGATTAATTGATAAATTAAAATTATCAATAAAATAATATTTAAAAAAATACTTTAACATGTTATTTAAATAATTATTTAAATAATAATAGTATATAGAAAATACAATAGACTTTTTTATATCACTTTTTCTTTTTTTTTTAAATGAAATTTAATATACACTAATATTGTACAAGGGTTGTTAAACATTTGTGATGTACATGTGTGTATATGTTCACATGTAAAATATGTACTTTGCATACATAACATTGGTAATGTCGTTGGTAGAATGCCTGGTATGTTCTCATGTGTCACAGAATGAATTCTCATACTGTTACATCCTGTCTCAGGTGTTGGTTTTAAGTATACCATTATGCATAATGTAGTCTTCACCCTTAAAATATAAATATAACTATTTATTTTTTTATTTATATTTTTATATTCATATTTATTAAAATTATTATATTATACTAATAATAATATATAAATATTATATTATCAATTTTAAAATGAATAATTATTACTATTCATTAGGAACAAGATTTTTATTGTTATATGAAATCTGAATGATAAAAAAATTTAGTTAAAATTTAGAATTATTTTTCTTGTGGTATTTTAAGAACACCAAGTATTTACGTTGGTTTAATGTGTATATATATTTTATATATTCATGCAGATTAAGGAAGTTTGCAATGTTTTATAACGTTGGTGAAAATAGGAGGGTTGCTCTTTTCTCTGGACCAACATTTCTACCGTACTTTCAACGGTTTTATTGCCAGTGACACTCGTATATTTCACGATAATACGTAACTACACCCTCGCGATACTAAAATCCTCCCACTTATATTCTTTTCAACCCTCAAAATAAAATAAAAAACAACAAAAAACTATATCCATTTATTTACTTTCTCAATATTATTTAAATTGTTTTATTTTTTTTTTTACTAAAAAATACAATTTATCAATTTTATATATTTTTTTTTTATCAATCAATTATTTATCAATAACAATTGAGTAAATAATTTTTTTATTTTCATCTTTCAATATAACATGATTGAAAATTAATGCTTACAAGTGTTGATATTTGAAACTACAATATTTTTAAATAAAAAATTACAAAACAATAAATAAAAAAATATTTATTGAAATGACATTTTATATGCACACATTGATAAATTGGCAATCAATAAATGTGATAAAATAATTTAATAGAAAGCTTTATATTTAAGTTGTTGGGTTATTTATTTATTTATTTTTTCAAACTTCAAAGTTATTTTGCATTTGCAAGCATTTGTTGTGCATGTAGTAACTTTGAACACTGCTGTCTATACAATAAACTTTGTGTTGTGCTTGAATGATTTTAACCCAATTTACTTCCGAAAATTCTTCATAGCTTAAAAGAAAAAATCATGTACATGTCAATCACATAGATAATTTGTCAAATGATTTAAACTAAATTTTAATTAATATTAATTATTTACATATGAATTTTGTAAATAAAAAATAGACTTTTTATTTTTCAACCTTGTCGTATTTATTTTTTTATCATTGCTAAATTATTATTAGCTATTTTCATTTGTCATATTATTTTAATCGAACGTTATTATATTTATCCATGAAATTTTCTCTAATATTATGCTAATATATTTATGAAAATATCGTCAATTGTAACGATGCATTTTTTAAATATTTCGAGTGGAACATTGGCAATCACATTACCAATATCACAAAATATTCAACATTGTATTTTCATATTATGTTTATTGTCGTTAAATTCCAGTCATATCAAAATGCAAATTTAATGAATTTTATAATAGTACAAAATTATACGATAATATTCATTTAATCTGATATTTTGATAAAATAAAATTTATACCATTTGTATACAATATTTCTATAAAAATAATTTCAACATCAATTATCAAAATGCCATTTTAATTGTAATATTAAATTACTTGTTTTTTTTAAATTTAAAAATCCAACTAAATTTTTTATTACCAAATATTTAAAAACACCTTAAATGTTTTTAGATGAAAAATAAAAAAAATCATCATAAAGTTGTTTAAAAAAATACGAAAAAGTTTAAATAAAAGAAAAATTGAATATCATAGTTGCAAGTTGAAACTGAGCCAGTAAACTAGCAAGGATGTACAATCATTTTCCACTAGAGTTTAAAAAAGTATTTTATTTTTTTAAAAAGTTTGCTTACTTCAGCGCCATTCAGTGCTTTTGTTTTGCCACTGTATTATCACTTACGCATTGCATCAATTGTCATATACATACACTTATCCAAGTACCAACTTATTCATTTTTATTATTTTCAGCGCTTGAAAGTTTGTATATTTATATACGAATAGAATGATAAAAAATAAATAAAAAATAGTATATTTAAGACACTCAAACTATCTAACACAACCTCCAATATCATAAACATATAAACCTTTATTTTCAAAAGCATAAAATGAATCCTGTAGATAATTGTTATAACCCTACTTATATAACAATACCTTATATTATTATGCATTTTACTTTATTATACAACTTTCATTGTATTTTCTATTATATTCAAAACTTCATATATGATTGAAGTGAATTTCTCTTTAAAAATTATCACAACTATTTTTGAGTGTGTATATTAAATATATATATTTCTTGATATCATTTGAATTAATGGCTAATTTAAACTTTAACTATCGTATAAAGTTTGTTAAATCAAATATTTAAGATAGTATACAAAGAGTACTTTGACAAACTAAATTAAAATTAATAAATTGTTCTTTTGTTTATACACAGTGTTTATATACAATTTGAATAATTATATTTAATTTTTAAATAATTATTTTGCCTCAAATACATGTGTGAAAATATAAATTATTATTATTTTTTTTAAATGTTCATAGTGGTAGCACTAAAGAAGGATTGTTTATTGGTGTAAAGCCATAGTGTCATATTTTTTTTTGTAGTCAAAATGACCCTTCATAAACAAACCCTTAAATAACATGTCAAAATAATTAACAAATACTGTCATTATAGGGACAAAAGAAATTAAAAAACTTGAAAAATACTAGTATATTTAAAATGACACTGTCAAAGTTTAAACTTTATGACAAAATAACAGTGTGTTGCATCTTTCCAGCACAATATTAATTATTATTTTCCTAAAATATTCATAAAATAAAATATTAAACGAATGACAATCATAAATAAAAGATGACAGTGATAAAGTTTGAACCGATTAAACTTTGTTTTTTTTACAAAAATTACAGCAAAGTTATCTTTTGTATAAGCTTTATTTTAATTTTTTTTTTTTATTATTAAAATGTATATTAAGGTACTTGAAAAATGTTGTATATTAAATTTAAAAAATTTTTTTATATTCATTTTCATAAATCTTATAAACAACTTTTATATGCATGTCAAACTTTTTAAATTAGTTATTTTTATCTGTAAAGTTATCGTCAATACCATGGAGATAGTTTTTTTTTTTTTTTGAGCTTTTATTCCCAAAGGGAATATGAGTTGGACAATTGGAGTGAATGGACATGCCACTTGATACAACTTTGTGTAAAGTAGTTGCCTCAAGGATATGCGTTAAAATGTTGAATATAAATAACAAAATCAAATTAACACTTGTCTAAGGTTTAAGTTACAATCTCAAGAGAATTATATTCAAAAGTTATTTATTTACATATTTATCTTATGATAATTCTTTGGAGTTATTTAAATCGTAGAAATTTTTTAATTTAATTTCTTATTTTTTTTTTTCTTCTATACTGATTGAATTTCTCCGACATTTAATGAAATCTATGGATAATTATTATGTCACTTTAATATCAAAATTATATTCAACAGATATTTTTAGCTGTCTGTTTGTGAGAGAATTTAGATTGAAATGTTTTACCATTAATTTATGTCAGGAAAATTTTATTGAAAAGCTCATTCATAAACGAATAAAATGGCTTATTAATTTATCGAAATTATCACTTGTTTTTTTAATAAATAGCAATCGATTGTTGCTATTGTTTAATAATTAATATTTTAATAATATAGAAATGTTGTTTTAAATTTTTTTTCATATAGAAATTTTTTTTTGGAAAAGTAAATTTTGATAATTGTCTCTTTACATTTCGTCTGGATTGTCTAATTGTCTTTCTTTTTTTTTCTGCCACAGGGCATTTTTGTCTCAACAATGTTAGAAAACTTGAAAAAAAAAAATCTGTTAATTTAAATTTTCAACGAAATTTAGTTTTACATTCTTTTCTTGTTTTTTATATTCACAATATTATTTTGAACCTGTGGAGGCCTAATTTAACTTTATTTTAAAAAAATAATCATCGTAAATTTTTTATTTACAAAATAATATTTTATTTATTTATGTTTTTAATTTTTGTATATTTAAAACAAGAAATTAATAACAAAATATGGTAGTATAAAATTTAATTATAAATTGAAATATCTTTCTATTACTATTTCATGTTTTTTTTTTTCACTTTTTTTCCTTTATGTTTACCAAGATATAATTTATCATGAAAACAACCATTAAGAAAATATTTTTTTAATTTTTATTATTTTTCATCAAGTAGGATTTTACTTCTACTTTTTTAATTAATTTAATTTCATCCAGAGTGTATCTTCAATAAGACAAAATTATAAATGATGTACATTATTATTATTTTTTTTTATTTTAACAATTTTTTTTTTCCTTCTTTTTATCTTATTATTCCTTGATAAATTCAAGCGATTCTTTTTTTTTTTTCTTTAATTAGTGTGGTATTATAAAATCATAGTAAAATGATGAATGTATTTACGACAAATCTTGAGGGACAAAAAAATTAAAATTTAATAAATAAAATATGACTATATATATTTTAATAATCTAAAAAAAAAAAAAAAATTACCAGTTCATTAAATTTTCACGTTTCTTGCATTATAAAAATAATAATAATTAGAAAATATAAAAAAACATTTGAATAATTAAATTTTTTTTTACATATAATTTTTAAGATGATTAAAAAAATTTCTACTTGAATTTTTATGTAATTTTTTTATAAAAAAAAAGATAAAAAATTGAAATACATGTTGGTTGAATAAATCGGAATAGTTACAAGTTGAATTTTACAGAATGTGACTCGATTTTATCCCTTGAGATTTTTTTTATCAATAAAATATATATGGAAACTGTAGGGGCGCAACTCATTACTTTTCTCGGTTCACCTGAAAGTACTAGCTCACTTTACCACCCAGATGCAATATTTTTTTTTTTTTTCGTCTTGATTTAGTTTATTTTTTTCGATATCTATTTGTCTTGTCACATAGCATCTGTAAAAGAAGGGTGCTTTTGTTGTTCCGCTTCACTCATTTTATTCGTTTAAAACTTGATTTATTTTCTCATTTATATTTTTTTGATACATCTCATTAACAAAATGATGAAAAAAATTAATGATTATCTATTTTTTTTTCATCTACATTATTATTCTTTTGTAGATATTTTAATGACAATTTTTATGCCAAGAATATGATGTATATTTAATTTTCTGAATCGGTTTATTGTTAAATCCTATATTTATCTTGTTATTTTTATTTTTATTTTTTTTTGATATATTTATATGTAACTTTTGTTGAATAATATGAGCAAGAAGCTTTGTGTTTGATCGTTAAAAAATTCTAATGGGGTCGTAAATCAAATATAATATTATCCTTCTAGCTTACAAATATTGTATAAGATGTTAAAAAATAATAAAAGACATTTTTTTTTTATGACCTAAATTTTGTTATAATATAGATAAATATTTTTATTAATTTATTAATCGAAAATACGAGAGAATATTTTAGCTGAATAATTGAAAGCTTTTATTTGTTTTTTATTTCGATTTAGTCTTTCGAATTGCATTTTGTTCTACGACAAGCCAAGAGAGGAGATTCATTGTTTTTTTTTTGGGGATTCACTCAAGTTGGCCCATTCAAACGATGACATTATTTATCTATTTTTTAAGGACTATTTTTCTCTTTTAATTTTTATAATTATTATTTTTTTTTTCACACTCTTTGGTAGCTCAAAGAAACTGAATAATAGTAATATATTTTGCTAATTTTTTTAAGAATTCAATAATATTTTCTTGTCCTTTTAAATAATTTAATTTTATTAAATTAAATATTAAACTGATTGCGTGTAGTCCAACATCATAAACTCAAAATATTTTTATAAATTAACCAAGTTGATGTACATGTTTAACTTGAAGAAATTATTGAAACAAATTTAATAAATAATATATCCAACAAGGGTTACCTACATTTGACCAAATATAAAATATGTTTATTATGCTTTGTACATTTGTTGCTAGTTGCTAATTTAAAGTTTGTACATGACTTATCGTTTGATAAGGCCGTAAATGTTGTGGTTTATAAGTTTTGAATTTTACCCTACTGACCTCGTGTATATTATTTTTATCTCTGTCTGTAAATGCCAGATGAAAATAGAAAAATAAAATACAAAACTTTTTACAAATGTTCAAAAAACTTTTATACTTAAATCGTTTCAACGAATTTTATTATTTTTATTGTTTTTTTAATTTTTAATAAAATACCATTTAAGAAATAAAAAAAAAACTTTTCTATTTTGTCTAAAGTGAAAGAGTTGAGTTGTTTTTTTTTTTAGTGTAAAGTTTTTACTCTTGTCATTTATTCAAAAGCCATCAACTTATGAAATTTCTTTTCTAAATTTCGAAAAATAAAATGCATGTTTCAAAAATTTTTCAAATATGTTTCAAATATTTTTCCTACAATAAATTTGTCTTTTTTACATTCTCAAAATCTTCTTTTTCTTTTTGGCGAAATATCATTCTATTGTGGCACCTCATTTAAAAATAATCCAAGCATGAACCCCAACATTTTTAAACCGCTGAACTGTATGACAAAAAATTTTAATAATCATAGAAAATTATAATGACTAAAAAAAGAAGAAAAATAATAATAAAACTGAACAACAAAAATTATAACAGTAGAATATTTCCGTTGGTGACGGTACGATGAGGGAAATTATTATTTGAGTTCATTCCTGAAGAAATAATGTTATCCCAAGTGCACAAGATTTCGCTTGATAATAGAAAAATAAATATAAAATCTTACCTCTTTATTAATTTTTTTATTTTTCTCTTTTACTTTTTGTCTTTTCTTTTTTTGTATGATTTTTCTTTCAATTTATTCTTTTTTTTTGTTTTTTTGTTTTTTTTTTTATATTTTGGACTCTTTCTCTATTCCATTTCCACTTGTTTACGAATGTTCTCCCAGAGGATTTAGACTTTTACTTCCTCCAACTAAAATGAAAAGACAAACTTTATTTATTTTTTTTTTTTTATCTTGCTTTATTCATTTTCTCATATTTTTATATTTTTTTAATACTTGGTTAGCACTTTTTTATTCCTGTCTCGTTGACCAATTTTTTTTTTTATTTTTCACCTCAATCTTTCATCCTGTCCGCAGTATGAAAAGTGACTACATGCTTTATTTCTATTTTTGGCTCATATTTTTCTCTGCAACAAATAGAATAGAAAAAAAATTAAAAAAAAGTGAGTGTACGATGAAAAAAAAAATAAATAAATAAAGGAAAGGGTTGAAGGAAAGACCAGGCTTGTATGTCAAGGCTTAAAAAGTTTTTGAACAAGAAGTTGTATGTGGTTGAGCCAATCTGTCCAACTTCCAGTGGATCCGGCTACATAGTCCGGTTAAGCTTCCTCTTTGTTTGAAAAAAAAAAAAATAAAAAAGCGTTCATTGGCACTCTATAATACAACTACGGAAATTGGATAATATTTTTTACTTTAAAATAAATATATACAGCAACAAACAAACTTTCATACACATTTATATAAAATATATATGTTCAGCTCAGTTTGACACAATATTTTATCTTCAAAATTAAAAAAAAAAAAACAAGTTTTTAAATGAATAATAAAGCAAAAGATTTAAACAAAAATATTAAATTAATTTTTGCATTTAAATTTTAACTATCTGCAGAATAAAAATAACGAGTTATAGAAAAATAAAATAAAAAAAAAAGAGTGATTTTATCAATAGTGACATTTGATATAGGAAACCGACCAAGTGTACCTTTTTACTGCAGTAGTCCAGCTGCATTTGACATCAAGTCAAATTGAGATATCGATTTGTAATTTGGCACGGATCGTCAAAGGTCTTCCCGGAGTTTCCTGAATATCTATTTTTCTTATTTATTTTATTTTTTTCTATTTAATTTATCCTCACTCACCAAGTAACCGCATAAGCCGAATAGAAATCAACCGAAAGTGATTGGTTTTCGATTTCGTCTGAGGAGAATAGGCATTTAGTTCTATAGGCATCGTATAAAACAGTGATTTAGCTGACGCTTTCATGCATGCTCAACAAAATTATGCTGGAAAATCAAAAAGCTTATATATGAATATTACAAAAAAAAAAAAAAAAAAAAATAGATAATAGTAGTAAAAATAAAAAGGTAGTAGCAAAATAAATGAGTCTCTGTATTTTACCTCGGTATTTTTGAGTTATATTTCTTCTAGCTCCATAACATGTCGTAATATTGTCTCGTAAAATCTTATAGCATCTTCAAGTCTTGAATAAAGACGAGCAGATGTTGAAGTAAAATTTAAACAATATATATATGATATAAAAATTTAAATAAAACATTTGAATATATTTTTTTAAATTGTCAATATTGAGGATAATTTATATTCAACAGATAATCATTATTTTTATATTGATGATCACGAATAATCATTATCATTCGAGCTAAAGATTGGAGTTGAAATTTTCTTGAACATCTTATCAGAAATACAAATGTACTTTTGTTCGAAGGAGCTTTTTTTTTTTTACTTCTTTTTTTCGTTTTCAAAGAGAATAATCAGTTTGCGTTACTTGCTCGTCAAGGTGACAGATGGTTTTACCAGTGAGTAGTCGAGTCATTTGGGTGACAAAAGATTTCGTTTTACTAGATAAAATGAACACCATTACAATCGCGAAAATTCTATTAAAGTATATTACATTTTGTATTTATAAAAAATATATATAGGTGTATTTTTTTTCAAGTAGAAATAACGAAAATAGAGGTTTAAGGGTTTTTCAATTCAAAAAACATAAAACACTCTTTGAAGAGTTTATTTGTACTACTCAAATCACACACGAATTGTATCTTTGATTTATATTTCGATTTGACGAACATAAAATGTTCATGATCGACAGTTTTGTTGATTTTTTTTTTGACGTGGATTTTTTTTTTTTTTTTTATTCAATCAGACACTTGCTGTTACAATGAAATTTCCAACTGCAGTATTTTTTTTTTTTTTTTTCTATTATTTTTTTTCGTTATTGATCCATTGTGTTTATTGTAAATTTCTATTTTTTTTTCTTTTTTTATTACAACGTTTGAAGCTTCCGTCAACAAAGTTTTGTAACAAAAAAAATTTGTTTTTTATTTTTTTAAATGTAAAATCAAATTTTTATTTTAACTCAAATTTTATTTTGTATGAAAATCAAGATCATCTGTCAAATTTATAACTCAATGATATTCTATGATTATTTTTTTGTCTTGTAAAATTTTTGAAATGAAATTTTTACTGTTCATTCTGCTGTAAATTGATGAAAATCTTCAATCTATCATTTTCTAGTAAAACTGACAAACAAAGAATAAAAAAATGATAACATAAATGAAGAAAAAAAAAAACAACGAAAGACAGCTGTGACATGAAACTGCTTGAAATACAGTAATCAAGAACAGCAACGATATTCTTTTTGTTATATAAAACACGACCAAGACGTAAATCTGACAATAAAACTTGTGGATTAAACGAAGCAAGTAACTAAACTTTATAAATGTTAAATTTACAATAGTAAAAAAAAATTCTTAGATAAGATTTAAGCAAAGGTTATGACACTGATAATAATAATTATAAAAAAAAAAATAAAAACCTAAAGTTGTGTAACAAAAAAAAAAAGCTACATAGCAAGATGAAAAAGTAGAAAAAGTCATACAAAATAAGAAAATGGAAAACAACTGTAAAGTTGCAATATTGTGCGGCAAATTAAGTAAGCGACGTGCCTTAGTTTGGTCGTAAACTCGTTACCAGAGTGAAAAATAAAATAAAAAAATAAAAATGAAACAACACACCAGTGGATAACATTTTACCTTGTTCTTTTAAAGTAACCGGAAACTCAACTATCTGGACTATCTTGATGTCGATGTCTTTCTTACTCTTGTGAAAAATTTATATACAACCTAGATGAAAAGCAAAGCTCAGTGGTAACTTTGAAAATCCAATAGTGAAAACACACACATACAAAAACAGAGAGAGAGAATAAGATAATGATATATTTTGTAAAAGTGAGAAAGAGAGAGAAAGAGAGAGAGAGAAAGTGCAGTGCTTTATGATGCAGTTTTAGATGGAAGGCGGGGTTCGTTGAATTTTGCTAAATTTCTAGAACTGCCAGACTACTTGGGCGAAACCTGAAGCAAGAAAATACGACAAGACATATACTTACCTTCTCTACTAGACATTCAAAAACATGCTTCTCTAAAATTCAATGAACAATGAAATTTATGTTTTGTTTTTTTCAAATTATTTATCAAAATAGTATTAAAATATTTTTATCTATGATAATAGAGCTTTTTTATTTTTTTCAAATACAAAAGCTCCATATGATATTTTTAATAAATCTATATTTAATTTGTTGTTGATAAATATTTTAATAATAAATTAAAAAATGTCACTGGATCTTTTATTGTAAATTGACTGTGTGTGGAGGTTATCTTTTTGATATTAGATAACCATAACAATTTTGTAAGATAACACGTTTATTATATAGACTCTTTTGAACATCAAATGATATAACTTCTTGTCATCATCTTGACACTTGACTATACCATCAACTATAAACAAACTTTAACTTAATACACTTCAATCAGTTTCCTCAACTCACAATAACTCATCAAATGAATTTCAAATGTGTAATTTAACTGTTATTATGAAAATACAAATTTACAACATCAAAACTTTTGAAAACTATTTTAATGAATATAAAATGTAAATAGTCATGATAAAATGTACTGTAATATAATATTTAAATAAATTTTTAATTTAAAACTTAGTTTAAATAAATTTATGTAAATAAGTACTATTAGCTTGTGTTTAAATATTTTACAAATAGATCAAGCACAGTATAATTTACATGATTATTTATTAAAAAATAGGAAAAATATTTGTTGATATTGATTATACAATGTCTTGTGATTGATATTGATATCAAAAGCTTTTGTTAATTAGCAATATAGTTGTTACATCTGAGCAAATAATGTTGTGATATGGATTCACAGATGTCGGTTAATTAAGCTGAGTATTCATGATGCCAAACTAATGTTCACTTTCACAGCTAATAACTCGATTTTAGTTGGACATTGAAAGGGATATTTTAGTATGTGGTCAATGACATTTGTTGGATCAATTAATCATAATAAATTTCAATCAGTCAATAATTATTTAAACAGTTGAATATTCATTATTAATATTTTTTTTTTATTTAAAAAATATAAAATACTTTATACCTCTTTCTCTCTTTCTATTTTTCTAACATCTTGTATAAAAAAATCTTTGAAAAATTTAGATGATAGTTTGTCATTTATATTCTTAGTCAGCGAGTTTTTTTATTTTTAGAAAAATATTTCATTCGTGCATGAAGCATAGAAAATATAAAAATAGATAATGCATAAGTTTTTGGGGTTGGTCAGTGGTTAAACACATATTTCGTTGAAAAATAAATGGCTTTTCAAGATCGTAAATGGAATAGCTGAAAAGAATGAAATAGATGAGAAATTGAGAAAGAGAAATACAGTATATATATAAAAGAGAAAAACAAGAGGAATAAAAAATAAAAATAATACAGAAAAAAAATTTAAATTGAAAAGAAAATATATAGAAAAGAATTGGATAGATGTTTGGCATATATTGGTGTATATATTTTGCTCGATTTTGGTATTCCTATCGTTACTAACGCAATCGAACAAACAAACCATTGTCTTTGGTTTTTGTTATTCTTTAAGTAATGCATTGGGAGTTACTTCAATACCCACTATCATTGCAATTGAGTTCAACATAATAATATGTAGCATGTAGATGGTTTTTTTCACTCAAATAAACTCTATTTAATTTTGTTAAATTGTATTTATTTTATTTGAAAATACAAATCGAAAAATCTCTTTCTAAAATCAGTTAAAAATTTAATTTTTTATTATGAAATTTTTATGAAAAATCAATCAATACTAAATTTGTAATATTGTACATTAAAATTGTTTTAAAAAAATAGAAAATTATTTTAATTAATCGATAATATTTGGATTTATTAAATTGACAATTATGTTTTATTATTTGAAATATCATTTAGCAGTTTTCAATATAGAATTAGTTGATGCCAATTTGTATTTATAAAGTGTTTGTTAAAACAATATTAAAAGTGATATATTTATGTTTATTTTGTACTTTAGTTAACTTAAGTTTGTACATGCTGATTATATGATTGTTTGGATTACGAAAATTAGTATGTTCTTGTATATATATATTTATTGATGTTTGTGTTGTCGTAAAGCTTTGTATGTATGACTGGCTGACATTAATTTATCTTCACTACTGTGTGTATCAGCAAGATATCTGGGTCAACATTTGGCTTAGACACATAATCATCATATCACATTGACAACTACACTGAATTTATCAAAGTCAAATTAAACTTTTATTTCTTTTTACAATTTAATTAGTTGTTGTTTTTGAACTATGATTATTATTTTATTCTAAGTTATTTTCTTTCTTTGTTGGGATTTTATTTTATTAAGCCCATTTGAAATATTAAATAGGCATTTATATCTTAATTAATTTGTAATTTTTCTTTAGCAAATTTATTAGAAAAAATATTATTAATTTCTTTTCTATATATTCTATAAATTTATGCATTTAAATAAATCAATTTTTTCTATGTCCTTGAGATTGGTTTTGATTTATTTAACTGTCAATATTTAAAACATTTTTTTAACATGAAAAATTTATTATGTAATTTAAATAATATGTTTCAACATTCTAATACTTATCTTTGAGGTGAAAAAAAAATTCAACTTGACGAACTAGTTGTTTTTTTAAATTCCAGAAATACATTACCGTTTATTTTCGGCTTTTTTTTTTTACTATTAAATACCAACGTTGAAAAATTACACCGGATTCAATCTCCACTAAAAAGTCTTGTTTTTAGATTGACACACTGACATTTAAAAAGAATAATTTTTTTTTTTTTATAAACTGTAAGGGTGGAATTAGTTAAATTTAAATTTAAAAATAGAAAAAAATGATATAACTTTAATATAAAAAAGAATTAAAATTTTATTTAAAATTTAATTAGACAAAAATGCTAGAAAGAGATTTTTATTTTTCAAACAATTTAAAAGTTTAAAAATCTGACTGTAAAAGATTTGCAATTAAAACAATAATTAGCCAAAATAAATTATAATATTTATTTTTTCATAAAAATAATATTTGTAAAAAATAATTATTCAAATTTTTGTTAATCTATAAACAAAATGTAATTAATTTTTGTATTATTCTGGAAAAATATTCAATATTCCATTTATTTTTTTTATGTATAATATTTTAATTATTTCATTTTTTCGATTTATTAAATTTTGCATATGTTTGTTATTATTTTTTGTTTCTTTTCAATTTGAAATTGATTGATGTGCAATACAGAGTAGAATATGGTGGTCAGTCTTCTGGCAAAATGAATCACTGACAATCAATTATATCCGACAGTTTTGGCATTTAATGATTAATTGTTGGGCCAATTAGAGTGTAACGTTTCTCATGTGTTGTACAATTACAAATCATTTAAACAATTTATACAACAAAATAATCTCATTATTCTTAAAATTTAAATTAAAAATAATAAAAGTAATTTTTAATTAAATATAAAATAAAAGCTCTCGAAAAATATAAAAATTTTATATTTTTCTTTAATTTTTCTTTACCATATTAATTTATTTAATTTTATTACACTTTTTTAAATTAAAATCTACTTAACAAGTTAATTAGATTTTTTTTCATCTTGAAATATATATTATTATTCGGCTATTAATTAGTAAATTTCTTTGATGTTCAATTTTAACAGTAAAAAAATTTTTAATTCACCACTCGATTAATTAGTAAAATCATTTGAGGTTTATTTTTTTTTAAAACTGGAAAAAACTTGTAACGATGCTTTAGAGGTTTGCATACTATATTTCTTTTCAGAATTATAAAAAAGCTTTTTTTCTTTTAAAATATACATTTATAGCTTTATTTTGTAATTAAAAATTTATTTTTTGCCGAGCTTTTATTTTCACATGGAATTCTTTGTTATTTAAATATTTTATTATATTTTACAAAATAATGTAAATAATGAAATATGAGATCAGAAAAAAAATTGTCAGATTTATTTTATTTGTGTAAAGCTTTTGTGATGGAGTAGAGTTTAAAGAACTTGAAGTACAGAAAGATGACGTAAAAAATAAATACGAAAGATGAAATTTGTTGACAGTAAACAAAAAATAAAATTAACTTTTTGTTTCCACGAAATAGTTTGGAAAGTTTATCTTTAAAAATTAAAAGCTAGCTTATTTTTCAATTTATATTTTTTAGTATATTTAACTGCAAATAAATACAAGCTTGAAATAAAGCTCAATAATTTTATTGTCTTAACAGTAAACTTACTTGATTATTTATTTTTTCTATCCCATATTTTTCAATGAGTTTGTATTAAATGTCTTCTAGTTGTTTTTATTCACCTCGTTTTTTTTTTCTTTAAATTTTATTTATAATACCATAGAAAAAAAAAAATATAAAATAACAACAAAGTGAGCTTTTTTGATTGTCCATGAATTTTCATTGTGTATGTACATTTGTCACTTTGTATTATTTTTATTTTTAGACTTGTCTTATTTTTTTTGCTCATTTCTTTTGTCTGTTTACACTTCACTGCTTGATTTTTCTTTGTTTTTAACGAATAAAAAATAAAAATGAAAATTCATTTTTTATTCGGTAGTTTTTTTTTATAGAAATAAAAAGAGTCGTGACAGTGAGCTTTGACATGGTTACATCAACAATATCCCTGTCATTTTTTTTATTATTTATTTGTATTTTTTATTTACAATTTCCTTATTCCCATTGGGAACTTTTTTTCTTTTTATATCCTTTCAAATGTTTATAAAATGACAATATTTCCGCTTGTTGTCACAACTTTTGATATCCACAATGAAAACTTTTATCTTACATTTGACAAAAAAAAAACACAAAATACTAATATTTACGATCACTTTATGTCGATTGTTTTGACATTCATACTCATAAAAAAAATAAAAAAATAAAATTTCACAAACTTTAATAATAAAAAAACATAAAAAATCCAGCTCAATAATATATAGCTAAAAATAAATAACAGAAAGAAAGAATTGCAGTCAAATTAATATCACTAATTAATAACTAACTTGATTTTAAAATTTAAAGAAAAAAGTATATTCCAAGTAGAACAAAATTATTTTGGTCAGCCAAATTATTTAAAAAAACAAATTAAGTAGTACAAAGTTATTTTAATCATCCACAAGTTAAATGAACAAATCATTATTTACATTATTGTACAATTTGTGGTTTAATTAATAATACTAATTAATAATTTATTATTTTTTGTTACAGGTGAGTACTGATCATTTGATAATTTGGATAATACAATTATTAATTCACATTCGTAAACATCGCAATAAAAGGTATAGTTAAAATATTAAACAAATATTTATCATGAAAATTAATCAAAATATATTTCAAATAAATAGACATATATATAATATCGTATAGTCATTACACAATTAACAACGATAAAAGTATTATGACAAATAAAAATAATGAATTATTCATGTTGGTAATAATCCCTCAACATTATTGGCATATTTGTCATGATGATGATGATGAACAGAAACATCCATATTACTATTTTATCAAACATTCAGGTCAATTTGACAATCACCCTAAATACCACCCACTTAGTTTAACAATAATGATAAAATTATTATTAGTATTACTAATTTAGATATGACAAATACAAATCCAATTATTAATAATTAATTTGAAAATTTTTGGAGACTTTTAATCGATCGGAAATCGTCATTAAATTTCATTTATATTCATCCATTATCTTTGCAATATTTATTGTTTTTAATATGTATTATTATTATTGTTGTTTTTGAATTTTTTTAAATGACAAATTGTCACGTTCGACACTTGAAATTGTTAAACGAGTCTTGAATTTTTTACATTGTCAGCGAGACAAGAAATATATCGTGCAGTCATTGTGCAACACGGAATGGTAAATACACAAAGAGATAACAGATGTTTCATTGTTAAGAAACTATATTTTATCATAGACAAAGTGGTTTATCTATTTTATTATTTATTTATTTATTTTTTCAATTTTTCAATGTAATAGATTACAATAGATAATAATAGAAAAAAAATATATAAATCATTTTAATGAAATTAGAATTGATATTATTTTTTACAAAGAAATTTTCATTTGATTTTTTTCTTTTTAATTTTATTTTGTTATTAGAATTGACATATTATTTGGGAAATTTTATTATCAATTTTTTTTTCTATGAAAATATATCGCAATCGATCAAAAAATATAATGAAAATTATTTTTATAAAATTGATATTGATATGGTTTTGTTAAGGTATTTTCTAATTTTTAGAATTTTTTTTTTCTTTCATTTTTCGTCAATAATAAATTACAGTAAAAATAAAAATATAAAATGGGAATTATTTCAACAAAATTGGAATTATTATCATAGTTGGTTTTAACAAGAATATATTTTTTTTTGTTTCGTTATCAAAGTTGACATATCATTTATAAATTTGTACATAAAAAAAAAAAACAGAATAATAATTTTATAAAAAGAGTAAAATATTTTGTTTTTGTTGACATGAAATTTACCGGTTTAAATATACAAAGTGAGATTTTCGAGTTAACACACATGAAACAGTAACACATGTGTACAACTAGTTTGTCGGCCAAAATATATTACCTTGGGAGTAGAATCCCAGCAATCCAGATTTACAAATGTGTATACCAATTATTTTGACAAGTTTGTTTTGTCTGTATATACATTGATCAACTAAATCATGAGCTTTTTACTAAACTGATTATTTATTATTACAAAATAATCATATTAATTATTCAAAATTACAGTATATTAGTATTTTTTTTTTCTCATTTATATTGTAGCTAGGATAAAATACAAATTTATCAACAAGTTTATTTTTCTATTATTTTCATTTGTAAAATCCTACAAAGCTAGATAAAGCTCAAAATCGTCCAAAATATTCGATTTCATCGAGGCGTTATAAACTCCCCCTTCTTGTGTTACATTTTCCAGAGCTTTATTTCCAAATCCAGCTTAACCTAGACTTTTTTTTCTACTCTCTTTTTTATAAAAAAAAAAAATAATCAAATAAACAAATAAATACAAAACAAACTGGAAGGGTGAATAGTAGGGTAATATTTTCAACTGAAAAAAAAAATATCACACTGTATCAGTGACAGAACATAAATCCTTTAAAGCTCATAATTGAATATAAGATTATTAGTCTTAAATTTTCAATTGTAAATAAAATCCATTGTTGAAAATTTAAATATTTTTTATTCTATAAAATATATGCTTAATTTAAAAAATTAATACCTTTATATTTTTATTTTTTCTAATTTATTATCATTGACATAAGGAGAGTAAATTAAATATTTTTTTTTTTAATTTTCTTCATAAATAATTAGCTAATTTTTATGATAAAAAAAAAAATTAATATAATAATTTTTTTGTACATTGTTTAACTGATATTTATAATATTTTTTTTCCACGAATGATATGATATTTATAAATTGCTCTTAACGGTCTGGCTCGTATCGTTTTGAGTGCTTTCATACCACCATCGGGCGTCACGTTCAACGGCTGTGGACGACGTTAGCCATAGTTCGTAAATGTCCAGTAATTAATAAGAGAAAAATAAAATAAAAAAAAAAAAAGAGAAATAAAATACTCACCACCTTTGTTTTTATTTTTTTTGTTCACTTTTTTTTTTTTTTTATTTTTAGTATGTGTGCAAGGGTGAGCTTGTGGGTGATGTATGTGTATTGGTTTTTATTTTTTTGTTTGCTGAGAGTAAAAAGGGAATCCACTCTCTTCGAGTTACATATTTGACGTTGGTCTCTGTACGCAGTACCCGTGAAAATACCTTGCTATTTATTTTTTCACACAAAATAATTTTTCAGGATTTTTAAGTGTATATTTCATTTGTGTTTTTTAATAAAAATGATATAACAACAGTCAACACTCTTTAAAGGCGAAAGAAAAAGTCTTTAGACAAACTGTAAATGATCACAGAGACGTTGACAAAGTTGACAAAGTTTTAATATTTTTTTTTTCGTAAAAAAAAAAATGTCAAATTATCGTTTCAATATCTAACTATGAGATAAAATTATTCTGTAATTTTTAAATTCCAATTTCTTTACGCAACTCAGTATTTCCCGAGACAGGTATTTTTTTTTTTCTTTAATAAATTTTTTTCTCTTTCCAATTGAGTTCTCGTTTTTTATTTTTATAAATGTCAGTTATCGTCAACAAAGATTACCCACGAGTATTTCTGTTTAACATTGGGTTGAATGTTATCCATATTTTTATGTAAAATAGAAAATTACCATTTACAAAACGTGTTTCGTTACTGTCAGCAATTTCCCAACGGCAAAACGCGTCACATCGTCTAGTTGTTCACAATTCAGCTTCTTTTTTTTATTTTTTATATTTTTTGTTTCCTTACACTGTCGTGTCAAGCCATCCAACAAACTTGTCTTTGTCATTGCGCGTCAACGCTTTATACTCGAGTTATATTCAATGGGTACTTCATAAAAATCGCTGGATCGACATACCAGATTTTTTTTTTACGCTAAATTGGCCACGTATCTTTGTAAACACTTTGGCGCCTATTTCAAAATGCATTGGCTCTTTTGACATTTAACAAAAAAAAATCATCTTTTTGTGGAAGAAACTTTTTTACCTCTTATGCATTTTTTTTTTGCTCTGATTTATTTTCTCTCAAGTTGTCAACCTCTTGGAGCGAAAACGACTTTGGTTAGCATGTATTTTATTTTATTTTTTTGTTTTTAATACTTGTTTTTTATTAATTTAGAGAAGTGTTAACAAAGTATCTACTGTAAATCTTAGCAGAAAGAAAATGTGTACAACTAAACAATCTAGGTTTCAATGAACTTTGTAAAACAAATCAAAATGTTGCATCATAACTGTGTCTATCTGCATCTTAATCGAAATTATAACTTTAAAGAATTCATTAGAATTGCTAAATTGTTGAGTAAATTAATTTTTTATTTTAATACTTTTCTAATAAATATTATAAAATAAATAAAAATATTTAAAATTCATTTTACATTAATTATTGTAACTTAACTTTTTTAAGTATTTATTTTATTTTATCAATTTTTTATACTTGATGAGTTTATAATTATTTTGGAAAATTTTGTTTTTTTTTTTTTAAATTATTTTTTTAAACAAATTGATGAAACTACTATTAAAAAAAAATTACTACAATCATCAGTAGCTAGTTTTGAACGAGAAATTATTAATTCAGACACTATGAAAAAATAAAAAAAAATAAAAATTATAAGACTTTTTTTTTCGAACAAATAATGACGAATAGTACTATTCGATTCGATTCGATTTAAAGACTATTCGCACACCCCTAATAAAAATAATATCAATATAATTTAACGATATTTTATGAGACATTTAATGTCAAAAAGTGTGAGGACAAGATACACCCTATATATATTTTATTAAATTTATTTTTTTTTTATCTATTGTATCGAAAAAAAAGCTCTCATTTTAAACAGTAAAAAAAAAAAAGTTGACACGCTTTAAAGTAATAAAAAAATATTTAAAATAACACAAAAAAAAAGGAAAAAATTTCGTAGAGTCGGCGCAATGACACTGATGCTATTCTTATTATTTTTTATCTTTTTATTTTATGTGGATGAAGCATCAAGTGTATGAGAGAAAGGTAATTTTTTTTATACATTTTTTTATTTATTTTCTACCTTCTGGCATACACTCACTTACAGTCAACAAACCACTGAATGTGTACCGATGACTTTGCATTATCCATTGAGACATTTTCTCATTTTATTTTCATTTTATTTCTTCAATGATTTTATCACTTTATATCTCTATTTTCACCCTCATATATTTATTTTTAAATATGTATAAAGAACAAATAAAATAAATAATAGCTTAGTTGATTTATAATAATCAATTGAGCAAAAAAAAAATACAAACAAAGGGAGGCTTGCTTACTGACAGCACTGATAAACTTATTTTATTAATTTATTTTTTCTTCATCATTCGAAATCATAGAAATAATTAAAATATATATATATTTTTTTTTACAACTTTTAATTAATTGAAAAAATTATTTAATTAAAATTTTAATTAATGATTGAATCATCTAGATAAAATAGTATATAATTATTCATAATTTCCATTTGAAAAAATTTTATTCAACAAATTATTGAGCAATAGAAAAATTGCCTTAAATATTCAAATTTATTTTATCAATATTACTAATGAACATACTCTCAGCTGACATGCTTCTTAACTTTTTTATCCTGTCGTTATTCATTAGTAAAAAAATATACAAATTCAATTTATCCACTGCAGATGCTTTCATGTTGCCAAAAAAAATTCCGTTTGCCCAACCGCACAATGTAATTTCAATTTGTATTTTTTCATTTTTAAATTTATTTTTTTATTATTTTATTTGTATATTTTATCGTTTCTCCCATTTCAATACGTCACTGTACACTATTCTCGTTTTCCATCGAAATGTTACTAACGACAGCTACCACATATACATATTTTTTTTTTTTTTATCTTGATGGCTTTCAAGTAAAATCTATTTCACTTGTAGACTTGAATTTTTCATCGGCTTGGTGGCAGTCACTTTTTTTATTTTATTTATTTTTCTTGAAACGGACATTGAATTCTTTACTGAATTTTCCAGCGGAAGTAAAAAGTAATGGTGTTATATATACACAGTTAGAGTATATAGCTATATACTTTCCAAAACTTAACGTGACACTGAGTGTGACTTAAAAACCTTCAACTTCCGATTGAAATCCTTTTTTCGAATTTTTTTTTGCATCGTATTAATACAGTAAACATGATTTTTATTTTTAAATTAACATTTTTTTTTTTTTTCCAAGTACCACAAATACCATCAAATAAATTTTCAATTCGACACAGCTACCACTAAGTATTTTTCGATTTCCGCAATTTTTCAACAATCAATTTATTTATATTTTTTTTTTTTACTTGAATCCAATTTTTATCACAATCAATGTGTAAAAAAATGAAAAAAAAAATCTCATTTATTTAAATACATAGTAATCACATCATTATTTAAAATATTTTTTAAATTTAGTCAAAAAAAAAAACAATAAATTATTTATTTTACAACGAATTTTTATGTGTTAAATCAACAATTTTTTATCTAAATGGTTTAAAAAATTTATCAGTGTATTCTTTTGTATTGAATAGCTTCAAAGGGGAAAAAAAAAAAAAATTTAAAACATTCATCAGTTTGTTGTCGTTTTTTTTTATAACGAGAACTCTATTTAAAAAAACGTTAATGAAAATCTAGCAATTTATTACGAGGTGGCAGATGGTAAAGCGATAGAAATTTTTTTTTTTTATTCAATATTTGATGAATCATTTGATGAATCCTTTGACGAGTATTTGAAAATAAATCTTTTGTTTAAATTAATATTAATTATCGATAAAGCTAAATACAAACAAATGTATATTGTATATAAAATAATAATTTGAAAAAAAAAAAAGAAAGTTAAAAGTGAAAATGAGGGCATAAGGGTACAATTGGCTGTGTAGTATTATGGTTATATTGGATAAAAAGAGGTTAAGGTTTATCGTGATGCTACAGTTGAAAGTTGCTCGTCCAAGCAACTCGTTCTTCTGTAACAATGATAAGGAACTTTTCATATAACTATACATGAAAAAAGCCACTTTCAACTGTGTCTGAATTGCCAAATCGATTTTATTTCTTCTTCATCGATTTCGACAGATCGTTTTCATTTTATATATTTTTATTTTTTACCTTTTGATTCTTTTTATAAACTCTCTTATCCATGGAAATTCAATAAGAACTGCATTACGTTTTTCCACACCGTTTAGATGGAAACGAATTAAAAACCTTAATCTTTTTATATAAATTTTAAATTTATATATATACCTTTTTTACATTTAATATAACTGTTTCATACTGCAGATACTTGTTATATATTTCAAAAAGACAATTTAAATTCGATTTTTTTTTTTGTTAACTTTTATTTGTTCTTTATAAATGTATTGAAAATAAAATTGATCAGCGTTTATTAGATTTTTTTAAATCATTTAATTATTGTAAATTTAATTTTTGAAGAGCTTTTTTATCATTGAGCTTTTGTTGCTAATTTTTAAATTGATTTTTCAATTTATAGTATTTTACTTTTATGTAAAAAAGTAAACTGAAATATTTATAAGTAAAAATCAATTTAAAAAAAAAGTATATTTAATATCTAATGACTAGAGTAAAATATCTTTTGAATTTTTTTTTATTGTTACTTAAATTTTTTTTTCTATAAAAAAAATTCAAAGCCATATTGAAGTTATGCATTTTGCTGTATTGATTTTTCTTTATCGGTATTTATTTTATAACGTAATGAAAAATCTTTTTAATAAAATATCATTATTTTTCAATGGAAAATAAAAATACGAAATATATAAGGGAAAAAAAAAATATGCTATGATTAAAAGCAACTTGAGTTGTTAATGTTTAATTAACAACATAAATATTAGATTAAAAAATAAGTCAAATAGTTTTGATGAAGCAGTAAAATAAAAAATAAATATAGCTGGTAAAAGTCATATAAAAAATATTAAAAGTATATATTTTATATTTATTTTTCTCTGTCTTTTTCGTTTACCCCTCGTATTCGTATCTCGTTGAAGCTCATAAACTTTGTCAATGAGGCAATTTCATGAATTACTAGCAAGAAAATAAGACTGAAAGAAAATTTGATAGACAAAGACAAGAAGCAAGAACGAAAATACATAGCAAAAGACAAAAAAAAAAAAAAATGAAAAAATGTAAAAGACAGCTAGTTATCTGATAGCACCAATGGCAAGTGTTAATAGTTGAAGATGTGAAATGATCTTCGATAATTTTCCAATGAATTTATAATAAAAAAAAATATAAAACTATTTTGACATAAAAATCGTATAGATCAGTGCACATCAATTGTGACACTGTTGTACTCTTCAAATAGTCACTATAAAATTTATTTTTAATCTACACCTTGTTACATAAAAAAAAAATAAAAAATTATTTTTATTATTATTGGTAAAAAGTGTAACGTAAATTCTGTACATAACGATCGTTGAAAATTTTTATTTCTCCCTCAACTATTACAGTTTATGTCAATTTACAATTTTAAGTTGTTTTTTTTTTCCTTTTTTTTTCTCGTTGAAAGTTAATGCCTGATGTAAGCTTGAGTTGTACTACTGAAAACGAATAAATCCACTTTAATGTTTTTAATTTTTTTATTATCCTAGTAATTATTACGTGATTTATTAATTATTTTATGGCTTTTGTTGAGTACATGTTTACAACAAAATACTCAATTTTAATGTAAATAATTTTTTAGTGGATAAATTTTATTTTTTAAATTTTCTTTGTCATCAAAAAGCCTTATAAATTTTTAAATAAATATTCTCTATTAGACAATATATTTTATTAATAAAATAAATTATTTATTATTGTTATTTTTAAATAAAAAAATAACAAAAATGTTGTCACGATTTAACAATTTCAAATCATTGGCCAAAAACTTGGATTGGTAAATTGAATGGAAAAGCACTTTCTTGCGTTCTCTGTACCATGAACGTTCACTATACACATTTATGAGTGCATATATATAAAACATCAAGTAGACGAAAGTGTCATCTTTTACATATTATGTATGTATGTATATGTGGTGTTCTCTTGTATACCAAGACTGTGTGAATCTAGGCAAGCGTGAATACCGGTAATACCATAGAAAAGCTCCCGGGTAAGCTCAGTCCTTAGCTCATTTATTATTTGGAGCTCCATTTCCCGTGATATTATCTTAGTTTTATTTTTGCTGCGTTTGCTTTGCACAACAAAGTGGATCAAAATTCATCAATTTGTTTTTTTCTTTTCAATTATTCAGACTAAAGAAATATTTGAGATTTTTTTTTTTTTCATTTGAAATACTTTAATTTATTGAAAATTATAATTAAATTTATTTTTCATATTTTAAATCATGTTTAATATGAATTTTTAAAATTTTAATATATTTATTTTGTTTATTGGCTGTTGTATAATAAATTTAATAATTTAAATTAGTACATCTGAGTAAGTTTCAACGTAAATTAACCCGAGGAGTTTCTCAATATTGTAAACATCGTTGATTCAACACTACATAGTACATAAATTTAACAGTATATTACTAACTCAAGTGTTGCAATAACAACTAACATATATTACTCAAATTTTAAATTATTAAAAGTACAATAAATATTTTTAAAAATTGTAGTTTTAAACAAACTCCATAAAGTAACATACAAATAACAATAATAATTATTAATGAATTCTTAATTTAAATTACAAAATAAATTAATTCAACTAAAAATAAAAATGATTTATAAATTGTTATTTTAGTTGTGTCAAAGTTCATTTATAATATTGTATAAATTGTAATTAAATTATTATTATTTAATAATATTCATATTGCAATTTATGATTTAATTTTGTTGGTGCATTGATGTCCATTGGGAGAATATGATATAGTCTTTATAGTCTTTATCAGTTTATTTGCTAGATAGTATTTCAGATATGTATTACAACGACAATATACTGTTAATTTTCATATCACGATTGCTCATCACAACTAACTCTACAAAAGATAATTTAATCTAAACTTTATGTCTTTATTAAAATTTTCCTATATAGTTTTTTTTTAATTTTTATTAACAAATTAAATGTAATATTTGAATTTATTTTTCAAAATTTAGTTTAAAATTATTATATAACTCTAATCAATTTTTTTTTTTAAATAAATATGCAGTTTTTTAAATTTTACATTCAATAAAATTGATAAATAAAATAAAGATTGATTTTTTAAATCTGTAATTATTTGAATAAATTTTTTTTATCAGTGATTAAAATTTTTTCATCAATTGAAAAGCCATAAATATATTATTAACAACCTATCTGTAACAGAAATTTATTTTATAAAAAATCTCGTTACAAAATAAACCACTGGTTTGTGAAAATTAAAAATTTTCGTATTTTGATTTTTATGTATTTTTATACTCTGATGATTACTGTGGATGAGCTGAGTATACATAATTATATATAAAATTTAAAATGGCTATATTGAAGAGAATGAAATAATTTACAGGTCAATGATTTATGTACAAGATGTAAATCAAACTTTGTTTATACATAGTTAATTAAATTTGTAAAACATAATTTTGAGACGACATATATATGAAAATCTTGATGAAATACTATAGCAACAATGTAATTACATAAAGTGGTGAATTTCTGTATTTACAATAGTAAATTTTATATATACTAAAATACTTGAATTTGTATTTCCATGGGTGCACCACGAAATAGCTGCACGTTTGACGTTATATAAATACATACCCAGACACAACCACAACGAGATATACAATGTTTTGTATGTGGTGTCGTAAAAAATATACAAATAAAGGAAATAAATAATTTAAATTTTCTCTTATTATATATAAAATAAATTAAATATTTGCCATTGACTTTTCACAAGTATTTTTTACAAGAAATTTATATGAAAAAAAATAAAATTATTCTACGAATTTTTGGCTAATTTAAGTCACTAAAAGCATTATTTTAAAATAAAATTTAATAAGACTTTTTTTTTTTTATAGATACTGTGTTATAGTACATTTTAAATTGCCAGCATGGAAAAATTTATTAATGATAATGACATAGTTAAAAAAAAATAAAAAAGACTTGAAATTAAAATTGTGATTTTATCAAAATTTAATCGGCTCTTTTTTTTTTTTTTATATTTTATATTATACATATAAAAACGAAAAACTTTTATTAATTTAATACTGACAAATCAATAGCTTTAAATTCGAATTAAAAGAAAAAAAAAAGCTCCCTATTTAATTGTAATATAATTATTTAAAAAAAAAAAAAATAATAAATTACATTAGTAATAGTTGTACAGCTGTTTGTGTTATTTATTAAAAATTTCAAAATTATATTAGACATTAATTTATAAAGTCACACTGTGTCAATTATTTCATTGACATTTTGAAATTACAAAAATCCATTAAAAATTGGCTTAAAAGTTTCATAAAGTTTTATAAAAAAAAAAAAAAAAATAGAAAACATAAATAAAATAACATATTTTTTTTTAAATTTAAAAAATCAATAGCTTATCCAATATCTGATAAAACATTATTAATGTTAAAGTTTGTATTGAAACAATAATGTGTCGAATATAATGACACTATAAATTAAGGCTTATCTCAAAATGGCCGTTCAATATCATGATCCCCAGTGCAGAATGGTTCGCACGTTTTCTCATCTCAAAAGTCTATGAAACAGCAGCCTAAATAAACGCTAAATTGTTGGCAAACCATCATATAAGTTATCGTCTTATCTAATATTATATCGCGGGCCTATAAATGTGTGTTTATATATCCAATATTTGGCTTGTTAAGTAAACTCCCTCAAGGAGTAACAAGTACAAGGACAAATGGACGTGACTGTCTAATCAACTGCCATACCACACCCATATTATTATTGGACAAAGACAGATGATAATATATAACTTTGATCGTAAAAACACCCTAATTCGTTTATAAATTATTATCATTAAAAATACATATTATTTCTACGTAGTTAATTTCAACTAAAATATCAACAATTAATTGAAAAGTTTTTGGATCAATATGTGCTATTCAATATTCATGAGATAATTATTAATAAATATTTTTTTTTTTTCGTTAATGTAAGTGACTTCATAAAAACCCCATCATCGTTATAATCAATATAAAAAAATAATTTTTTGAAGTTAATTAAATATTACAATAGCAGTTATCATTTCACCTGGAATTTTTAATTTAACTTAATTAATTTACACATTGTTTGAGATCGATTAAAAAAATTAAAAATTAAAAAAAAAAAATATCTTGTTTATTGATGTAAATAAATAATAAATAAATATTTTTTAATTATTTTTTTTTATTGAGCAATTAGAAGATAAATTAATTGACTAAAGAATTTTTCTAAGAAAAAAAAAATAGAAATAAAAATTTGATAGATAAAAAATAATAATAATAATAAAAACTTATTTTCTTTATAAATGATTTTTATCCAGTTATGAAAAATCTTTTTCTCAGTGTATAAAAATATTAAAATGTCAGAAAAGAAAGATTTTTATTTTTTTTAATAATTCCTAAAAGTTTTATAAATTTTTTTTTATTTTTTGTATATAAAGAGTAAATAACAACGAGTCTACGTTTTTTTCTTTTGAAAAACTAAATAGCTTTAAAAGTATCGAAAAACTAGGATTCAATATATACACTATAAAGAAGTTGGAAAAAAAAAATATATATAACAATAAAAATTGTTCTCAATCGTGGTCTGTTTCTGTCGTGAATCATGTACTTTTCTAAAAGTCGTCAAAGAAATATTGAGTATTGTGAAATACACAAGCCGATTTACGAAAACGTGCTTTGAAATCAGCTAGTAATTCCTTCTTTACTAAAAATATATATTTTCCATATATCAATTTTAAAAATTCAAAAATAAAATAAAAAATCAAAATAAAATTAATCCTAAACATTAAAAAGAAAAAATATTAAACGAAATAAAAAAAAATGGAAATTAAATTAATTGTTATTTGTAAACAGCTGATGTGAGTAAAAACAAGACCAAATTTCTCCACTCAGAAATAATTGAGAACCACATAAATGTTGGTGACATTTAATCAGTAATTTAATTTAAACAAGCAATGTTGAAACAAAAGATTCAAATTATTTGACACAAACATCGTAATAATAATTATTACAATTACCTCAAATTTTCATTTGATAAATTACTCTGTCATAAATAATACAACAACTATGTACATTTTCTTTTGACTCAATTAAACCATACCAAAAATATCAACAATAAATATTGTTTTCCCTTGAAACAATTAATATTGCGACTATAAAAAAAAGCTCAAAACGATAATATAAAGCTCATATGTTTAATAAATAAAAAAAAAAAATTATTACAAGCTTCTAAAAATATAATATGAACTTATAAATCTTGTATCGTTCATTTGTTAAATATATAGGATGTAAAACCTCATGGAAAATGCTACAAGACTATTATTCGTGGATATATTATGGGGCATAGTATATACGTGTACAGTGAACCAAGTATCAACGGGTACACAACGTTATTAAATTTGTCGTATGGTATAGAAACAAAATAAATTCCCTCGGTGATAACAAACTCTTACCCTTTTCTCATTTTCTCTCATATTCTTGTATGAGAATCATATTTTATAAATATAAATTATTATTTATATTATTTTTTTCTTTACATCTTTTTATACATGCATATATCCAATTATGTAAATTTTAATCTATAAAAAAGTTTAGTTTGTTTTTTAATTATTGAACAAATTTTTAAAAGGATATTTTGTTTGGTTTTTTTTTTATTTTGGAAATACATCAATCTTGATCAGCATTTCCTATTCATTAGTTTGCACAATGTGTGTTGTTATTTCTACATCGTTGCATGAAATGTATTTACTGTTGTTGTATATATGTAGTCAAGTGTATATAGGATCGGTTGTATGTCCGTTTTAATGAGGATTTGTACTGAATGTTGTATTCGCGAGTCTCTAGAAATTTACTGTGGATAATGGCTAAAGAAGAGATACAAACAAGATATATATTTTGATCATGGACTTACTATTTGATATATTTGTTTTTAATGATGATATATATTTATCAATGGAAAAATAAATGGTCATTAATTAGTGGTTTTTAATATCTCTTAGAAATTTTTAAAGCATGGGAAATTTAATTGTTTATTAACTTTTAATAATAATATCTCTCGAGATTTTTTAATGGATATTTCAAATTTATTATCAAAATTATAATAATATACTTACTGATCAATATTATTTATTTTTTAAAGAATTTAAACATTTTTTTATTATTAAAAATAAAGGATTATTTATTTTTATTTCTACTTGCAATTTTCATCATCATAAAATATTGATAACAGCTAGTTGAAAATTCGTTTTGAATGGTTAATTTATTATTTATTTAGTGAGCTTAATCTAACATAACTTTTGCCAATTAAATAAATAAATTTATGTACTGAAATCTAAGCTCTAGCTTTAATTCTCATGAGAATTATAATAAATATTATATGACAAATAATAATTGCAATTGTTTAATTTATAATTTGACTTGAATAATATCATTAATATATTACAAATACTTTTCAACCATTAAAATAATAAAAATGGAAATTTAAAAAGCATATAGAAAATCAAATATTGACTTATGATTAATTAGTTTTAAAAAATAATAACCTCCAGGATTTTAATGAAATATAAAACACCTAGCAGCTACTAGAATTTTTTATCTTTTCAATAATAAAAATTGCAATTAATTATTTATATTAAAATATAGAAAAATTGAAATGTAAATTTTAATATTAAACTTTGATAATGATTGACCAGTGAAGTATATTAAATAGCAAGTCTATATATATTTTATATAAAGGATACAATCATGTATTAGTCACCTTCAGGTTAACCTCACACAAGATTGCATGGTAACTTCTCTCATTCGATGTACCCAAAGGCACAAATTGGATTTAACCTTAATTTAGCTGGGTCGACTATAACACGATAGAAGGACTTCAGGATATTGGAAGCATATCCTGTCCTTTCACGCCTTCAAGGCAAATGTAATTCAATTCTATCATCATCAAAGTACAATCAATAATTTCAAAAGTAAAATTTATATCAATAGTTTTATTTAATTATAAATTTTTTGTTATTTATTTATGGAAAATCTCTATATTTATTATTAAAATTTACAAATTAAAATATTTCATTGTATAGGTATATATTTTTAGTGACGAAAATATGAAAGTGCTGATGATGAATTGATACTACAAGACATGAAATTTATTAAAATAATTACATTAAATTTGAACATCTTCCTTACATGGTAACCTTAACACAATTATAGTTGACTTCAATTACAAAATTTACTTAACAAAACCACAAAATTCAATATACAAAATTTGTGAATATTTTGTCTTGATGTTCAATTTTATGTAATTTACAAAATTTGAGTATTTTAATTATCAAATTTTACAACATATTCTTCGTTAAATACTTGAAAATTTTATTCAAAAATATACTTGTGATATTTAATATTTACACAAGTTGAACACATACTTATGCTGCTGAGAGTTTCAAGTTCAGTGTTCCATAAGTTAATACAATGTTAGTGGTTAACTTTTATGCTATCAAAGCTAAAAATAATTCTTCTTTTTTCATTCATTCAAGTTGAAAAAAAAAAAAACAATCATAAAATGTATATTAAAAAAATAATAAAGAAATGTTTTATGAAAAGTTTGTCAGGTAAATGGTGCTCATTCAACTGATGGTAATGAAATTTCATGCTCACAAATGTTACAATTTTTTTTATTTATTTTTTTTCAAATTGATGAATGGAAATATGATTTTAGAATAAATTTCATTTTTTTTTTTTTCGAATAAAATGAAAAGGAAAAGAGAATATCTCAAATTGTTTTTTCAGGAATAAGCCAAAAATAATCATCATCAATCTCATTGACACAGTCACACGATAATAGTCTAAAAAAACAAATAGAAAAAAAACCAAAGCTTCATATTGATATTCACAAAAAGTATATAAAGAAAAAAACAAAAAAAAATTATACTATTATTTTGTATACATAATTCCATGTGATGTTATTCTCTCAATTGGATTTTATGATCCCTCGAAAATATATCCGAATTGGATAGACTATTTATTTTACATATAAAATATTTTTTTTTCCTTTTTACAGGATAATATTCTTATCCACATCGATATTTACTACACACATACATATTTTTTTTATCAACAATATTATGAGCATTTATGTCTCTAAAGATTGTAGATATTCAAAATAATAAAAAATGCATAATGCAACATTAACTTTGAAGATTTTTATTTTTTTCTTATATAAAATTTTATAACAATAAAAATATTGATATTGTTATTATTTTTTTTAAGTACAGAGGATAAAGCATATTATTTCTTTTTCAAAAAAATATTTATGTAGATAAATAAATTCGTAGTAAGAATATTTATCCAAATTCCAAAGAGCGAGTGACCATTAAAAATGGATTTACTGATTCTTTGAAGAATTATCTATCAAAGGGTCAGTATAAAAAAATAAATACAAATCTAGTTTTTATAAATGAAAAAAAATAAATATTTCATCTTCAAGCACACACATGTATATCCGTTTTGTGAGAAGAAAAAAAAGAAGGATATATTGATAAAAATTTGAATAAACTTGTCGATAAAAATCGTGAGTTGAAGAAGCTATGTGAAAAATGTTTTTTAGTATATATATTTGTTGAGGATGAAGAATAAATGTGGGTGTGTATGTGTATCGTCGACCCAATTCGAGCTTGCAAGCTCAATTCAAAGTACTATATTTTATATCTCTATTTCAATACTGAATTTTCTTCTTCGTTTTTGCTCAACCTTTACGATATGTTTCATTGGATTTTTAAATTGTGATAAAGAAAGTTTGGCAAGGCTTACACCTTCAAGTATAGACTACAAATCACTACATATGAATTTTATCATTGTTTGAATAATCAATTGTCAGTCATGTTCAAATTATTTTATTTATTTATTTTAAATCTACATCAATCATTTTTTTGAATAACATACTGATCAAGTTTATTTATTTTTTAAATATTTATTCATTTTTTTTTATTTATTTATTTGTATAATTATTTAAATATTTGTTTTTTTTTTTTAAATGCAATTTTTTTTTAACTTGCAATTTTATCAGCAATGAAATATTGATAACAACTAGTTGAAAATTTGTTTCAAGTGGTTAGTTTATTATTTATTTAGTGAACCTTGTGTTTATATAAAAAATTTATATATACTAAAATCTAAGCTCCAGCTTTAATTCTCACGAGAATTAATATAAATATTTAATAAAAAATAATAACTGCAAAATTTTGTTAATAATTTTACTTGAAAAATGTTATTAATATTTGATACAGTTGTTAATCATGTTCAATAAGTAAAAACTAATAATCAATAATCAATTAAAATTCAAAAAACATAATTAAATATAATACACTCAATTAAATTTTAATTGTTTTGATGATTATTATAAATTTTCAATTTTATAATAAGGATATATCGTTGTTAAATTATAATGATCATCAGTAAATTTAATGATCGTAATATAATATTCTTGTCTAATTATTTTAACAAACGAATTTAAAAAAAAAAAACAAATATATTTCTATAATAATAAACCAATTTTTATACTTTTAAATTAATCGAATTGATTATTAAAATTTAAAAAAAAGTTTAAAATGAATATTTTTTCATTCAAATAACAAGATAAAAATTTAATTTATTTTTTATAAATATTATTATATGAGAGAATTCTCTTTTTTTTCTTTTCTATTTAAATGTAATTTATAATAATGTTTATTTAGTTTTAGTGTACTTGAAAAGTCCAGTTTTATTAATTACAAAAAACATTAAAATTTCAAAGTAAAATTGACTTGGCAAATGACGTCATCTAGCACAGATTGCAACGATGTTTATAGTAAAATTTCACTTGGTTTTCATGCTCCTAATTTATCTTTGAAATATAATCAGTATTTTGCATATTCCACTGTATATATAAATATACACAAAAAGTCTCGTTTTATCATTACTGTAACGTCCACTATTTCATCATTATAATAAATTCTGCTTATTAAATAAAACTGCAATTATTTCAACGAAAAAAAAATCATACTAATAATGTAAAATTATATATATTTTATATATTAATTAATTTTATTTCTGCAGAGAAAATTCTTTATATATTTATTTAATTATTTCCCATGTCATGTTTTTGAGTTACCTCAAATTTAAAATCTCCAATTGATCACTTTTGTAAATTTTTTTTTCAACATTTAGCAAAAGCCAGTTGACCTCTTGGGAATCGATTGCAAAAAAAAAAACCGAATCAGTGAAATAATTTGAAAAATAAAAAAAAAGGATTTACAAAACGAATTTCAATCATGGACTGCCCGAGTGATTTTGTACATTTCGGACATTGGATGCCCGCAGCTTTTATACGAATGAATATTGTACTAAAGTTCGCCCGTTAGCTATACACTCTGACCGAGTTCAATCCAACTTTTCCATTTTACTCAACAAACTAATTACACAAAAGGGAACGTTGCCTCTTTTTCACTCATTTTAATTTTTTATTTTATTTATTTATCCTTTTTTTTTTTTCAAAGTTACCATCATCTACGTACAGTGTTTAGACAATTGAGCAAATATTTTTCTTATTGTCTTTAAAATAAAATTTATACATTTAAAATAATATTATAAATTAAAAAATAATATAAATATTTATTAATTTTATTTTTAATAATAAATGAAATTATTATTTCAACAATGTGGATCAATTGAAATCCTAATATTATTCTTTCTGCTCACATCTGCGTGGATTTTTTTTTTTTGTGTTTTTTCTATCGACTTGGTAGAGTGAAAAAAAAAAAGGGACGATGAAGGAAATGAAGGAAAAACAATAGTGATAAAATGAAAATACAAAAGAGGAAAAAAATTTTTTAAAAATATATATAAAAAAAAAGAAATTACGTGGATATATTCTTGGCAAGAAATCGAAAAGGTTGTGTGAAGGTATAGGATGCACACAATTAACTTAATTGTCCAAGATTTCTTTTATTTTTTTTATTTCTTTGTACTCCTCTGGGTTCTAAAAGGGAAAAAAAAAAATCATCTACATTTGCCAAAAAAATAAAAGCCATTATTATTCATCATTATTGTTTCTTATTAATATTTTTTTTTCTTAAAAAAAAGTATTAAAATATATTACGACATAATGTTCTTTTAACCCTCTAATAATTTTCTGGATAATAATTTAATTTATTTTTTACGTTCATTAGGTAATTATGATATAATTATTCGTAATGATAATTTGAAATAATTTTAACAAAATTAGACGTGTTGCGACTTTGGGAATTTATTTTTTGTTATTTTTATTATTTTATGTATTCTCTTTGTTATATTTCAAATGAGACTTAATGGAAGTTAACGGGAAATTGCCCTTTCAGATGAAATTTTCACACAAAATTTGGCCTTTCATTCCATCTATTTTCTACAACTATACATTTTTTATTTTTTTTAATACTCTTCCTTTGGTTCATCCGCATTCCTTTTTTTTCCATCACGATTACATCTACTCCGCTGAATTCTCAACCAAAAAAAAAAAGTAAAAAATTAAAAAAGAAAAAAAAAACAAGTGAGATAACCTCTAGCTCATTAGTGGCGTTCAACATTTATATCCATAAAAAGTAACTTATGTTTACAAAATATAAATATATTATAAAAAATTAAACAAATCAAAAAAAAATTCAAAATAAAATGAACAAAATTTGTAATGAGTTTTTTTTTTATTTTACATTCAACTTTTATAATTACAAAAATTCATTTATTCAGTTATTTAAACATCATTTATAATCTTAGCTTTTTATTTTCAAAGTTTATTGAATAAAAATAAAACATGTTTGATGATGATAAGTAGAATAGCTCTTTTATAATCAGACAAAATATAGAATTGAAAAAAAATTATTTATATGAAAATAAAACAAACGTAAATAGCAAGTTGTTGCTTACTCATATTATTTATGTTTAAAATAGTAAGCAAAAATAACTAGAGGCTTATATATCTCATTTAACTTTTCGGATGCTCTGGAACGATGAAGGTGGAAAGCGTGAATAAAAGCCAAGAGCTGGGTAATGAGCAATTCTAACGTAATAAAAACTTGTATTTACACTTTTTGTCAGTCGAAAAAAAAATGATAATAATAATAAAAAAAAGGACATTGCACCTGATAAAAGCAAAAATGTGTACAGTGCAATTTAAGTTTGACGTTTATTATTTTTTTTTTTATCCTAATTTATTATTATTTTACCAGTTTTTCATTGAACTCGTAAAAAAGCATTTTTAAGGTTTTCATTTTAATCTGCATCATCAATTTTTTTTTTTCATTTTTATAATGCCATTATTATTTTTTCAAGTTTTATATAAATTATTAATTTTTTTTTACTCTCTAAGTTTCTTTCATTTTTATTAAGTTTTAAAATATTTTTAAATATATTCAACATCAGTGTCTGTCACGAATCAAGCATGATCTATTTTATTCTTTACAAATTCAAACTCTAGAAATTTTCAGTTGTAAAAATGAAGATTTTTTTTTTATTACAATACCATTTTTCCATTTCATTTTAATTTTTTTTTTCGATCTAGAGTTATTTAATTAATCTGCATTGGAAAAATTGGATAAATTTTCATTGAAAATATTTTTTACTTATGTCGTTAAAAAAAATATTTTCAATTTATTTTATACATCTACTTTTCACTCTCTTGATTAATAGAAATTTTTAATAATATAAAAAAATCTCAAAAAAAGAAAAAAAAAAAAATAATAATTAATAATTGATTTTATCGGGAGAACTAATGTACCTAGCGTCTATATTAAATTGAATTAACTTTGCCAAAGTATTGCCAAGTCATAGGCAAAATAATAATGATAGTAAAAAAAAAAAAATCGTGAAAAAAAAATAATAAATAATAATGCAGGAAAAGAATTGAGAACAAATATAAAAGCTAATAGAAATTTAAAAAAAAAAAATGGTCAAGATATTTTATATATATGAAAATACGATTGAAAATATTTAAGTCTTGTAGAGAAATTTTTTTTCAAGTACTTCGTTCAGGCGCGGTCGATTTAATTCGCGAATCTGGAACGACGCCACGTCCCCGGTATTTTCTCCGACTTTATAACGGCCAAAAGGGATTAATAATCCAGGCGGCGTCGAGTCCCAAGTGAGGGCAATAGAAAAAAAAAATATAAAAGAGAGTGAAACGATCCAAGAAGAACGCAAAAGATCCAGGAAAATGATGAGGAAGGGCAAGTGAGGAGAATAAAAAAACACAGTGCTTTAGTATTTGTGTGTTGGTGATGTACAGATATGTGATGATTATCTTTTCTCTGTGTTGAAAAAAGAGAAAAATATAATTCTGTTCTGCACGAGTAGTGGGCCGTGAAAAAGAAAACTAGAGTTGGCAATGAGGTGGGTTGAAGCTTGCAAGCACAATCGCCAACTAGGGAACTAGCACTATGGTACTTCTACTTTTGATAATTTATTGGTAACACTCATTGCAACCATTACTACATATTTTTTTTTTACCGCAGATTTTATTAAATTTTTTATTTTTTTATTTATTATTATTTTTTTTTTTTTATTCTTGCTCATAGAGTCAAGAAAAATTTTACTGACAAAGTTTTCAAATGACTTGTTCAATTTTGATTTAAAAAAAACATTGATAAATAAATAAAAAAATTATTATCAATATTTAATTAATAATTATATATTTTATTTATTTTATAAATTAATAAATTTATGAATGTAAATAATTTGAATAGGTTTTTTTTTATCACTGGTTATCACTGGTTTGAGATAAATATAAGTATGGAAAATAATTTTATTCGTTGATGAGTAAAAAAAAAAAAAAAATCTAACAAGGGTCGTTATGTGTGTATGGAATGGATTAATCAGCGAAGAGGAAAATCAAATTGTGTGTCATTCAAGCGACTATCGATTTTACAGTTTATTATTATTTTATTATGATTATTATATTTTTATTTTTATTTTTATTTTATTTTTATAGGGTGTATATTTGTCGTGTAATGAGCTTGTAAATGTCGAGAACAAAAAGGGTGTTTTAAGTTTTTTTTTATAGTAACAATAAATCTTCAAATAGTAATAACAATGATAATGATAATACTAGTAGATTATCAATATTATTTTTTTTTTTTTTAAATGAAATTTATATAAAAAATGAAATATAAATTGAAAAAATACCTGATGTAGAAATAAATTGATTTGGTGAGAATACAAAACTCACCTGAAAAATAAAAATCAGATTGAAATTATTATTTTTTTATGTAATAAAAGAAATTACAAATCGATATTATTCCCAAGGGATAAATATATATTGAAAATGTGAAATAAATAACATGATGGATAATTGAATTCGTGCTCAACCTATCAAATTAAATTTCGATAAAGACAATTTATTAAAAATCACATTTATTATTGTGAAAAAAAATACAAAAAAAATGAAATTAAAAATTGAAATTAATATACAATTGAAATTAAATATAAACTTTTACATTGAATAATTTTTTTTTAATGTATAATTGTGTGTTATTAAAAAATAGAATTAATTTTATTATTTAAAAGTTGATTGAATTTAATTTAATTTTTTCTTCTTTATTTCAGGACCTGATGACGAAAAATACACGTCGAAATTGGCGTAAATTATTTGCAGGTGGATTAATTGCCCTTGTTGTGCTATTACTGCTGATAGCAACATTATTTTTATTAAAACTTAATCCGGATGAAGGAAATTCACAAACAACTACCACATCTAGTATAACTTTGGATGAGTGGCTTTGGGGTTCATTGTCCACTAAAAACTTCAATGGAACCTGGATAAATGGTCAGTATATTTATCAATTAACATTATCACTTTGATTGATCTATCAAATTTTAACTATGTATCCTAAAACTTTTTTTATCTCTTGATATATTTTTAAATGAATTACACTTTTACTTGAATTTTTCTCACTAAAAGAATTTAAAAAAAAAAAAAACACTTTAAAACAGCAGCAACAATATTAAAGTTAATTTGATACTTTAAAAAAGTTTCAACAGAAAAAATGATACTTTATTTTCAAATTATTCTTTAACGAAATAACAAGTTAATAAATAAATTATATTCAATTTTTATTAAATATTTTTTGTTATTATTTCTTTAATTTTATTATAAAAAAAATAAAATAATAAAATAAGCTGGTTAAATATAAAATAAGAAACTACGAATGATAAAATTTTGTTTATTAAATTATAGAAAAATTTTTAAATTCATTTATTGAGATAAAGTTTATAGCTCGACAAATTAAATGAAATTCATAGAGTTCATTGTCAGTGGTTGGTTTGTCAGTGGTAGTTTATAGCCTAATCCTCATTCACTATTACTAAAATCCTTCGTTGATGCGAAAGCTCTCAACAGGGAATAGTGGTCAAGAGATGAAGTGAGCTATAACTGAGAATAAAGTGAAAAGGTGTTAACAACTAACGCATTTACACTCTCTAATCAATTATCAATGTGTATTTTCTTCTTGATAAATACACTATCAATTATTTATATCCAAAAAAAAGCTCGATAAATTAAAATTAATATTTCAAACTGATAAACTAAAATTAATTAGTTATTAGATATTCGAAATTAAAAAAGATAAAAAAACTTTTTCAAAGATTTAAAAATAAGCTTAAATACAATTATCACCCAACGAGTTGTTGAATACTTCAACTTTCAACGTAAAAGTTTGGGTGTAAAAAAAAAAAAAATAGTAAATCGTTTTGATGATAGGACAATTTAAGACAGTTAAAAATGAAAAGAATATCATAATAAAATAAGAAATAAGAAGATAAAATATTTAGTGGAATGAGAGTATAATAGCGTTGATGAAATTTTTTAAAAAATAGACAAAACTTGGAGATTAAAAGAAAATTTTTTTTTTCTTTAACATTGTTTGTATATAAAACAATTTATCACATTTAACCACTTTTTTATTCAGTCTTTCACCAACGTATTTAATACCTTTTTTTGTATTCTGTATATATTTTTCAACAAGCCCTTTCTCTCTTTGACATTAGTCTTTTTTGTTCCCTCTGATTTCGAACGTAAATCCTTGAAAAAAAAAACAATTAAAAAACTAAAAAAACTAATTTATTCGTTGATTCAAGAAAAAAAAATAAACAAAACCGTCAATTAATTAGTGTATAAATAAAAGAAGAATAAATTAAATTGAAAATTAAGCTGTTGATAATAATGAAAATATAAAATTGATGATATAATTAATTTGTAAAAAGCAAAAATTTTCATTGAAAATAATAAATGAATTTCACAAAGAATTTGTAGGGAAAAAAATAAAATCATCAAGTAAAATTCCCTTAGTAAAATAAAAAACAAATCTCATTAAATTTTTCAAGTTGTATATGTTCGAATGAAATCGTTGAAAGACTATTGAGTAAAGGCGTTGAAGCGTTTTAAATCTAACAACCACATTCCAGAGTCTCAAATATTTTTCTTTTTGTTTTTTTTTTTTTCTGAGATAACGATCTAGTAAAAAAAATAACATTCTTATAGTATTTTCAAAAGGGCTTTTATCCTTTATTCCGGACCATCGGTATGTACTGACTCTCGTGGGACAACATGTACATAAAAAATAAAAAAAAAAAATACTGGCAAACTACCCATACAAATAACCAAATCTCCATGCTAAAACTGTCGAGAGATATACCTGCCAGATGCTCGTAAAGCGTGGAGAAACAAAAAAAAAAAATATAAAAATAAAAAATATAAAGGGGAAAATAATAAAAAAAAATTGTAACAAACGATTTTTCCACTTCACATCCGCCTAGTGTTGGAATCATTGTTATCTTCCGGTAACAGGTCCCCTCGGGAAATTCACAGTATTGACCTTTACTCTGGCATCTTTTTTAAAATTACTATATGGTCAAAATCGTCAATCAAAATAACCTACTTATTCACCCTCATTTATCCTCTTTTATTACATATAAATATATACATTTTCGTTTTAGTGTTTATAAGAATTTTTTCATAAACTTATTGGTTAATATTTCTTTTGTCTAACTTGGAAATTCATATGGCGGATAATATTCAGGGGGTTTTGCTTTATATATTCACAAATTTTCATAATTTTTCACCTTTGCGTTTATTGTTAAATAAATAAAAAAGTCCGTTTCATCTGCTGTACCTCGAATATGTATATAATACCCTAAAATCACTTGTATTTTTCTATTAAAACTAAACAATATTATTAAATTTCTAATCATAAAATAGAATAAATTTGCGACAAATTTTATTTGATACAGTTTAGTTGATTTGTAAATTTTTATATAATAAAGTTTTAAATTAGTTTTATTTATTCATTTTTTTTTTATATACATATGACTATATAGTTTTTGGATCAGCAATTGAACAGCTGCAACCCGCAAGCGGTTTTTCCCAGTTGACCTCGTATCGTTGATATCACTACGACGACAGTTGCATGCAAAATGAAATTTCGTATACATGCATATATATTTATTTATAACATGCATATATTTATACAACAAATATTCATTAAACCAACATAGAAATATATCAATAAATCCGGTGAAATTCAAATACAGGGATTTTTAAATTTAAATTTATTTTTCATCAATTTGTCGTTATATTGATGATCATTATTATTATGATAATATTATTTGTATAAATAAATTATAGATACAGATAATTATTATATGAATTTTTAAATATCAATGGTATTGTTTTTGTAATTTTTTTTCTTGTTTGATGCCTTTTTTATGGATGAGTACACTTGAGTGCGCATAAGAAGACACGAAAAAAAGAGTCAATAGCTATGAAAGGTAGTGGACCCATTGCTAAATTCACCTACTCAATACTCGATAGCTTTTTCTCTTTGCCAAGCTTTTTATATTTTTATTTTTATCGTTTCCCAATGTCGTTTTCTGGCCACGATGAGACCGTGATTCTTCCACCGGAGAATTCTCTCAAGTCATTTTTATAAAAATAAATAAAACAACGAAAAGTTAGACAAGAGAAAAAAAAATTATAATAGAATTGAAAGAATTCTATTTCAAAGATTCATGAAAAGCTTTCAGTATATATACTTTTAAAAGGTTTTTTTTTTTTTTTAAATAAAATTTTTTTTATATATCTGGTTTTAGATAATTTATTTATCTAACAAAAAAGTTACTACAACATATGTAGTTGAAAATAAAAAACAATTATTGTTTATTTTTTTATTCTATTATTAAATTGTGTTTTATTTGAGTTTTTTTTTACACTAATAGATGGGTTTTAAATTTTTAAGCTCACAATATAACTTGACGTATTTTAGAAATATTTACTGATGTATTTTTCTAGGAGAAATTATTAAAAAAAAAAATATATAAAAATTCAATTATAAAGCTATACAAACATTCCAACGCTTCAACCTCAAATGAGCTGCTAAATTCAATGCATCTTATCTTTATAATAAAAAAAATAACAACAAAATAGAATGACTCTAATAGCATGTCATATATAATTTTTATTTTATTTTTTATTTTATTTTTTACGAGAAAGTTCCATTAAATTTCTATCTCACTGTGTTAAATTTTATTTTATTTTTGTTATTTATTTTTATTTTTTCTTGTAACTACACTATAAGTAATAGGATGATTGTTGACATCAACTTTGGATTTATAAAACACACAATAAGATTAAAAATAAAAAAAAATAAATAAATAACCACACATTTATTTATTGAAAGAAAAATAAATAAATAAATTGCAACAAATTGAGTTAATTTAAAGTTTAATTAGATTGACATTTTAATTAATTAATTGAGTTGATTTTAGTATCAATCGATTTTTTTGGAAATTGGTATATTGATGTAAAAAAATAAAATAAAAATAATTAAGAGGATGAGTGGAATTAGTTGATGAGAAAGTAACGATGGCATATACAGTTGTGATGAAGTTTGTTGGTTGGTTGGTAGTTGTTACTTTGTCTTCGATTATCATCATCATCCAGTGCTTTAACATCGAGTTTGAGTGAGTTTGTTGAAACTGGCAAAAGTGACCAGAAAGCCAAAGCGATCAGCCACCACCAGAGACACTATCCCTCTTCTTTACTGTCAACAAAAATATCAGCTTTATCAGCTTTAAATATATTTAAACCATTTTTTTTTTTTTTTCTTATAATAATACTATTAAAATTATAGAAAAAAAAATTATATTTTGCAAGTAGAAAAAATACATTTACATTAGAGTCTAAATAAATTTACAAATAAATTTTTAAATATGAAAATTTTTACATAAAAAAAATTATTTTGGTTGTTTTATTCAGTTGAACAATAATTGTTTTGGGAAACAATGAAACATTGTATTTTGGGTTATTATATAATTGTATTAAAAAAATATAATTGAGCTATGGAATTTTTACATTTTCTATTTTTTTTTCTTCTTGAAAAGTAACTTGTAAAATAAATATAAAATTTAATCAATTAGTTTAAATTATTATCAAGCAAGCCAAATTTTTCTCATAGTTAACAGTATTTTCAATTTTTTATTCTCGAATAATTAATTGCAGCTTAGTGTAATTAATTTACATAAAAATATTTCAATTATTCAAGATGAAATATTTTTGTGATGACAAAAATTGAATCAGCAAAACTTTCAACAAAACTTTTCCAATATTAGAGATATTTAATTGAAATTTGAAGTATTATTTTCTCCAACTTTTGTGCAATTACACTCTGGTTAATTCAATTAAAAAATTATCAAATTTAAATCTACGACTCCAAGTGCTACTAAAAAAAAAAACAAAAAACACTATAGCTTTTAAAAATTCCCCATTACACAAAAATATAAAAAAATAATACATATTGTATAAATAATTTAATAAAATCATCCTAACAATGACCGATCGTTTCACAAATAAATTGACGACAAAAAAAAATTTATGATGCATGAAGGGGATCCATTCAAAAAACACCATAATAACGAAATGAAAAAAAATTCCCAAATGAAAAAAAAAAAACCCTGTTGACCATTAATATTTTTTTTTTTCTACCTTCTGTATTCCCTCAGATTAACGACGACATGTTGACATAAAAAATGATTGATACAAGTGTAAATGTTGTCACATTATAATTATTTCCATCTTCATTTATAAAAAAAAAAAAAGATTGAATAAATAAATAAATATTCTACTAGCTCTATAAAATATAATTCCAAATAAAATTTAATTTTATTGTGTATAAATTGTTGTATAGAAATATAGACATCAATTGATGATAATAAAATTTCGATTGTCGAAATAATGGTTGATACAAATGGTCCAGAAACAAAACACATCAATGAGATAAAGATAAATGATAACACAAACATCCACACATTCATAAAATATATATCCATATGTAGTCCTTTGTTCTGTCGTATATTCAACAGCAATATTATGTCTGTATGTATCGTCTTGATAATATATCGTATTAACAATCTTTCCGGTATAATCTCCGGCTCTTCTCGAGTATCCTGTGTGATGCTATGAGCATCGACGACCCTCAGGATATATCCTTGTATGCTGTAAAACAATAGGATACCACAGCTGGCTTGGTTATATCCTCAACTCTCAATATCATGAAGTTAATGCTTTCATCATTACAATCAAAATTAATAATATAAAAATTTTTTTTTTTTCATAAAATAAGATTGAGTTTATGATTGTATGTCAAGCTATCAATATCAGCAATTTAATTATCATCACGTTATCAATTTTATCGACAATTTAATTATCTTTTGTTTTCTTTTTATTTTTCATTTTTTTATAACGAGTATCTTTATTACTCTAGTCATGAAATATCGCTTTTATTAAATAGCTTTCTTGAAATATTTATTAACTTGTATATATTTTTTTTACTTGAGAGATGATTGACTTTTTAATTTGTAAAATAATAGATTTTTAAAAAAATTATTTTCATAAATTTACAAGCTGATTGTTTAAAAAATAATAATTAATACTTGATTAATGGATTAATTAAAAATTGTTTAGTTTATTGTTTGATGTTTAATTTATTTTTGGTACAACAAAATTATTTGATAAATGAAAATATTCGGGTTGATAAACACAGTGAATTTCAGGAAATGACACACGTGGTTGAATTTAATAGACAAACATTAATGCGAGACAAAGATAAGGATATATATTAAATGACAAAGATAAAGATAAAAAAAATTAATATGTATGTTTGTTAGTTGGAGAGAGTGTATCAAGTGGTGTCAAGTATTCCCCGTCAAATTGAAATTGAAATTTTCGTGTATACACATATGACTTTATGTATGAAATGACAACAGTGTATAACAACAATTTACACTCAGTCTAACGAAACGATATACAACAACAAATACCTGAATATTTCGTGCGTTAATATCCGGATTTGTATATACACATAAGGTATTAATCTATACACATCGAATAGCAGCTTTAATCGATTTATCAATTCATGTATATATATAGTTATCGATGTTTGTTTGACTGCGAATAAATTCAATTACGTTCTCCAGCTCAATACAACACTTGTGTTTTCCGTTTTTTTTTTTTTCATATACTGTATTTTTTTGTATACCTTTTTGTAATATCAAAAAACATATTTCAAATTTCCTGCTATTCAAATGAATTATTTATTCATTTGTCAATGAATATTTTAATTTTTTTAAAAATATATTTAAATTTTTTTTTATTTGTCAATGTTTTGATAATATTTTGAATGGTTTTTTTTTATGTTGCAGATGATGAAATTTTGTACCGTGATGAGAGTGATAATTTGATGATATACAATATTGAAAATGATGTGTCAAAAGTTTTATTACCAATGACAAATCCGGTAAGTTTTTATCGAAAAAAAAAAAAGCTCAATATATTTTTTTAATTTATTTTGTGTTGATTAAATTATTGTATATAAAATTGGTAAATAATTCATTGCTCAAACTAATTAATGCTTACGAATGTTAATTTTTTGTAACAGTCGATAGTGTTTAGACTTTAGAAAAAAAAAATTTAAGACATGTAAATATATTCTATCCACAAACATGCGTTTGCATTTGTGTATTTTTAATGCAAACATTGTCTTGATTATATAAAAAATCTCGAGTAATATAATTCGTAAAATAGATTGCACTAATAAAAAAAAAGAAAGGAAAACTCTACCAGGAAAATACAAAGTTGGAAAATAAAAAAAAAAAAGGGTAGAATGAGAAACAGTGGTAAAAAGGTAGAAATAGTTTGAGAACAGTATGAAATTCGATGAAAATCAAATTAATTGAACATTTCGAAAGCCACCTTTTCCGATGGGTGGATATTTAACAACCCACATTTACCTTCATCACCACAATCTCACTTTAACTATATACAACTTGATTTTACCTTAATTAACACATGAAATTTTTCAACCACAAATACGTGCTTAAATTATTTAACAATTATTTTAATCTCTAAATTTTTTGAATCTATTTATAATTTATTTTTTCCATTATTAAATATATGTATATTTTTTTTTTTTTTTTACTGATATTAATTGCACATATTTTAATTAGTTTTTTTCACGTAAATTTCAGGCACTCAGTTCAAGTTTTGACTATGTATTATCACCGGATAAAAAGTACCTATTGCTAGCATCAAATTATCAAAAGGTAAGAATTTTAATTATGATACTAAATATATTTAAAAATAAATAAAATTTTTTTACTATAAAAATCAGCATGAAAAATAAAAAATATTAAAATATATTTTGAGAATATTCATGAAATGAATCAGTGTATGTGTGTGTTCAGTAGACAATGGTTTACATAGAGAGAAAGACATTTAAAAAGAGAGAGAGAGAGAAAAAAAACGAGAGCTTGGATTTTGACCACTGGTACATTTGCATGTGAATGAGATGGCCGAATGGGTTGTAGAATATCGTAGGTTTATGCGTGACACAATGGAGCATGATTGCATTCAGAAAAGGGGTTTGGGTTGGTCTAGTAACGCACCAGTGATTGAACATGACGTTGACATTATGATTGTGGTTTTGAACCTTTAAGCTTGATATAGCGATGTTTAACTAAGCTATATAGATTATTTATAAAAAAAAACATAAAACATAAAACATTACATTATTAATTAATATTTTTATACAATAAATATAAATTGACGAAAAAAAAACAAAGCTTTATGATAAAAAATAAATTTAAAGGTCTAAGAATTTTAGAAATTTATAGTAATTAATTTTAAAATATTCTAATTAATTTCTGTAGGGGTTGTGAGTGTTTAATTTCTAACATGCGGTTACAAAACCTTTTTAAAAAAAAAAATAAAGTCAAAAACTTTTGATTTTAATTTATACTATTTATATGAAAAATAAAATAATCATTTACAATGAGGACAGATGTAGCTAAGAATTCAAAAGTGTTAAATATTCTTTGAAAAAGTTGTAATTTCAAAGCTCTCGAATTGTCAAGGGAAGATTTTTTTTCTTTGAATAGTTCAATAGAGAAATGTATAAGACGACCGAAAAGCAGCTTAATAACTGTTTTTAGGCCAGATAAAAAAAAATTTAAAAGAGGAATGAAGTTGATTGTATGCCATGAAGCTTACTTGCACGAAGCTTTTGTATGCTATTCATAGTGAAAAGCATGCTATTGGCTGAATCAAGACCACTGGAATATTTCGTACCAACTGGACCGCTTGCATAAATTACACACACACTAAGATCGATATAATTTTACTCTTCACTTAGTCATGTTCATATATACACTTATGAAAAAGCTCAGATTAATATTTTTTTTAAAAAAGCTTTCTCTTTTGTTCCCCTTAAAACTTTATAAATAATAATTTAATAAATTATATTAAAATTGACTCAAAGTTTTATTAATGTAGTTATTTAATTTTAATGAATTAATACTTGAAAAAGACAAACCAACTTTTATCATTTACATGTATTTAATATCATCAAGTGCAAAGTGACTTTGTAGTCGTTTATTATTTATACACCTCACTACATCTTTTGTATTTAATTGAATATTTTGAATTACACAAATACATAGAAGTAGGAAATTTAATCTTCTATTTGATGCTCAATTATTTATTGCTTTTACAAAGCTTTTTGATTAAAAATATTCACTGATAAAAGTAACTTCAAACGATTCACTATTTGAAATTCAAACAATTACATACAGTTAATTTACAACTTTATTTAAGCTTCACTTCTACTTTTGTTTTATATAAAAAGTTGATCATAATATTCTTCAGTTTTTTTAATATTATATTACAGTAAAAAGTTGAATCTTTATTTGTAATAAAAATTTTTTATTATAATAAAAATAATAAATTAAATTTAAATTGCTATTACTTCTAAGTTTTATTTTTCCAATATTTAAAAAAATATATATTTTAAACCTTTGTGTTTTTTAAATTCCTAAATAAAAGAATTTTAATTTTTTTTTTAAATAGACTGATTGATGTTGAAAATTATTGAAATTCCATTTTAAAAAATTTGATACCATGTGTTTGAAAATTCCAAAGTAAATGAAAAAAGAAAAAAATATATTTAAACTTTGTCATTGAAAAAGCTCATGAGAGAATATTTTATAATAGAGTAAAAAAAAAAGCTTGTCAACTACAAACGAGGATGCTATTTTTTTTTGAATATAAAAGGAAAGAATGCGAAATTATTATTGAATGAAAAATATATTCAACAAAGTTCATGAGTTCTTTATTGGACCTTATTTATTTATTTTTTTTTTTGTATTTTCATTATTATTTATAATAAGGTGCTTTATATATATGCATAAATATTTAACCGGGTCAAAATTCAAAGTTATATTCGATAGGGCGTCGGCACTTTAACTTTGTGCGCAGGTTTTCAAATGAGTGAATTGTATGCTGAAATAATCCTCGTAAAGTCAAGGAACCGCACAAATTAAAGTACTGCATCGACAATACCAACTAATATTATTTTTTTCAACAACCAAAACAATCCATCAATTTAAAATTACAAAATATAACAAAAAAAAAAAAAAAAAGTAATTAAAAAATTTGTAATCTTTAAACAAATATTTATTACATAAAAAAAAAAATTTTATTATCATTTCTTTTCATTATTATAAATCAAATTTTATACTATTTTAATTTTTTTTTTTTCAAATTTAAAATAGTGATGAAAATAATGTAGCTAAAAAATAGAAAAAAAAAAATATGCAACAACTCAATTTCCTGGTATATCAACCAACAGTAATCAACGTCAATTCTTCATTCAAAAGTTGAATATAAAAAAAAATCATAAATAAATAAATTCGAGTTGTAAAAATTCATGAGACTTCCTTCAATGTTATTTTTTATTTTTTTTTGTTAAATCTATTCAGCTTTACATAGAGTAAAAAAAAAATAAATAAATTTACTTGTTTATTTTGAATGGGTATTCGTATTTCATCTGTACAATTTTACTCACAAATAACGTATTTTTAATTCAATAAAAAATTCCACACAATGCTGATCAGTATGTGGGTAAATAAATAATTAATTAAAAAATTTGTGGAATAAATAAAATCGTGTAATTCCATACTCAAGTACGAAGTAATATTAAAAAATATTTTACAATTCAAACAAAGTCCTTTCAAATATTTATTAATAAACGTAAAAAAGAAAAAAAAATAAAAAATCATTTGCCAATATATTTTCCTGGATATAATTTAAAAAAAAAACAGAAAGAAAAATATTTATTAATAAATATTGAATAATGGAAATTGTTATTTTTATTAAATATTACAACAAAGTGGTTGATAACATTTCAGATAATAATAATAAAAATGACATTTATATTGAAAGACAGTATTTTCTATGATTTCCACGAGTACGTGCTGATGAAAAATAAAAATAAAATATGAAATTGTAGTATATTTATTGATTTAAAATTGATGTATATATATGGATTGTTGTGAGTTGAATTGTACTGGCATAATGTGATAAAATATATAGGATTCACGTTGTAAGCAAAAGTGAGTACAGAATAGCAACATGAATTTCTGAAACGATGTGAATACCAACAACGACAAAAGGTAACAACAACGTCTGGACTAACAATAATACTTGTGAATGGCTACTCGTATCTTGAATTCAAATACAACTATGATGACATTGTTCGATAACTTCAATATATCCTCCAGCAGTTAACAACATTCCAATTCAATATTTATCATACAATATTATCAAAATAAATTATTTCTATTTATTTACATTCAATAACAAATTACTTGTAAAACAACAATAAAATTATATATTCATTAAAATTCATATTATTTTATATTTAAAAAATATTAAAAATTATTTTTATATTGTTATTTAAATGATTTTTATAAATATTCAATATTTACATTTTATTATTTTATGTTTTAATATATTTCAAAGTTTTTTTTTCATTTCAAATTTCAATTATATTTTGGAAGAAAAATAAATTTTTAAATATGTTTATGTATCATGTTTACAATGAAAATATTAATGATTAAAGTTTAGGTAGTTTGAATTTATTATTCAAAAGAATAAACAATGAAAAAATGTTAAAAGTAATTAATAAAGAACTAAATATTATTTTTTAAAATTATTTCATGTATAAATACAAAAAATATTGAGTTTATTTTTAATTTTTAATAAAATTGTTGAATTATAAAAAAAATGCAATATTGTTATTAGTTTTAATAATAATTTGAGTTTGTTTTACAAATTAAAATTGTTATTATGTTAATTTATGTTTATAGGTTTGGTTATTATGAAATTTATAGTTTTAATTTTTGAAAATAGACAACAAAATTCAACGACAAACTATAACACAATAATATCAGAGTTAACTGTTGGTTTTGGTTAACAGATCAGTGAATACTAAAAACGAGGTATTCAAACTTAATTGTCCATGATATTCATGAGTCTTTGGTATTATATTTCTAACAATAATTACCTATTTTCAAAACATCATATGTTTAAGCAATGAAAAATTTATTTTGTCATTATTCGCCACTTGAGCTTTCAATATAATATTAAAATTTAACAATGAAAATTAAATTATTTTAAAATATAATTTTAGCAAATTTAATTGCTTATATATTTAATGAAAAATCAATTTTTAATATTTTATACATGTATAGCTCAATTAGTTTTTATAAATTATTAAACGTTTATTATTTTTAAAAAAATTTATATATGATATTTTTCCTTTGAGTTTGTGTATCAAAATTTTATTCAATTAATTGCAATTTGATTATTTTATACAAAATGAAATTTAATATTCAAAATGAATTAATTAAAAATATAATTTAAATAACAACAAGTTTAATTTTCAAATTAAATGCTTGTTTTTTAATATTTTGATTTATAATTTTCGAGATAAATTTTATCTAACGTAGAAATCTTAATATCAAGTTTAAATTTCAAGATGAACTAACTTGCTAAAACACACAAACTTTGTATACATAAATCCACCAAAGTATCATTAACGTTTTGATTTTTTTTTTCAAATTAAAATAATTCATTTGTAAAGCTACATTATAAAAAGAAAAATTTACAAAACAAACAAAAAAAAAAATACTAATATTATGATTTAAAAAATTCTATTGTCGTTATTAATAAAATATATATTATAAAATTAAATAATTAATTGATCATAATAAAATTCATAAAGTAGCTTTGACGTGCTTTAATAATTCACAATAATAAATTAAACTTCAAATATCAATTTTAATAAATTGAAAATCCTGATTATTATTATGTTTAGTTCAAAGAGAATGATAAACTTTATGGCATAAAGAAGTCAGCCAAAAGTTGGATAAATATTTTCAAAAGTAATTTTATTTTCAAGAAAATATTTCGTCACTCATAGATAATGAGAAATAAGACTGATGATAATAAGAAACTAATTATTGTTATTTTAAAGGTGTTATAAAACTAAACAGCTTTAAAAAAAAAATTTAAAATAATAAATCAATCAATTAAATAATTAATTTTGTATAAACTAATCATTGAAAAATTATTAAAATTAATTTTTTAAATACTTATTTGTTATATCGAAATTGATGTTTAAATTTAAAATAAAAAAAATATAATCATATATAAAATAACACGTTGAAATAAATGAAATAAGATATTATCTGAGAATATTTGAATCCTGAGGGATCATATTCCCGTATGATAACGAATCTATGACACGTAATATCATTTCAAAAAGATCAAAAATACCACGACATTATAGTGCACATTCAATCGACCCTTACAAGATGATTCGTGACTTATCGATATCCCAAGCGACGTATAAAACCACAAGTACATTTTATATATAAAAAAAAAAAAAAAGAAACTATACAATACATTTATAATACATATATAATAACAATATCTTGGTTTTATTTTTCCTTATTATTTTTTTTGTTTGTCGTTTCTCGTGCAGAATATCAAATTTAACAAGTTATATTTATTTTTTTTTCTTTTTATATATATATGAATTCATTTCACCCAATTTGATTTAATGATGCCGAATCTGAGGTCTTTAAGTGGTACCCACTTGGAACTGTATATTCATTTTTTTTTTTTTTTTATTTATTTATTTTTATGACTCATGAATTTTCATTGTATCTTAGAAGATTATTATTATTTTTTATTTTTCCTTTAATTAATTTATTTACATAACGAAATAACTATATTTTCAAATTGAATAAAAATTATTCAAGAATTATTTCTAATCAAAATAGAGGGAAAAAATTTGTTTAAAAAAAGGTTAATTATTAAGTAGATTGAGCTTTCTTTTGTTTATAAAATTTATCAATGATTTGTACAATTTTAATTGTAAAAAATAGATACTGTGTTCATGTTGAGGTTAACCAGAATGATAAGTAGAAGCATTGGTGGATAAAATTAGTGATAAAACAGACGAGTTGATCTAAACGCGGTCAATTTTCAAGCAGGTGTGCAGGTTTAGCTGTTATTTAACGAGCCAAATCTCTTGCCAAGGCTGCCAGTACATATTCAACTCTACTTTAACATTATCTATATATATGCCATCAACTAAATAACCTATATCTATAGACAAAATGCAGTGTATGCACCACAAATGCTGACACCGTGTGTGTCGGACCATGCGTTTACTTGTACTACTAAATTTAAATATTTTTTTATTTTATAAATTTTTTTTTTTTGCTATTATTATTATCTTAGGTATTTGTTGGTATAAATATTTTATATCAACTTGATTTTATATTAAAAAATAATATATATTAAAATTTTTTTTTTGTTTTGATTATTTGACATTTAAAAGTTTGATGTACAATTTATATCTCGTAAATCGTATGATTGTATTCTGAACAATTTAAATTCAAAATAAGAGAGGAAAAAAAATTTTTTTTTTTTCAACTTACTTGAAGGATTTTTAAGAGTCTTCTGATGGAGACAGAAAGCACTGATCCGCAAATGTGCTTTCATACGAAATTTCATCTTTAAAGGCTGACTATTTTATTTTTTTTTCACTGATTTTTATTTATTTATTTTTTTACATTTCTAACGAAAAATACCGAGTGACTTCTCTTTAGCCAAAACGATTTATTTTGTGATATATCCAGTTGGTATGTATACGTTTTTTTTTTTTTTGGAATAATGCCAGAAAATAAAATACAAAATAAAAAACAATATCAAGTAATTCCTCCCTTGGGTAATGTTAAAAGTGTATAACCAAGTTGTATAAATCTGTAATTCAAACGATTTTATAAAAGAAACTAAAAACTTGAATGATATTTTTAAAAAATATTAAATGCTTGAGAAGAAAAAAATACTTAGATTATAAATTTATTTTCTATTCAAATATAATTCTTAGAATTTTCATTTATTTCTACTTGCCATTAAAATAGTAAAGAAGAAATTCAATAGTTTTATAGAAGCTTAAAATTTACTGAATCATTTAAAATAAATCTCGTTGAATTTTCGTGTGAATGGAAATTTAAGAAGATTATTTGTGTTTTTAGAGTTACATCATTTTCAATACATATATCTTTAAATTCGTATTTAATAATTTTCCTATACCAAAATAAAATAAAAGATCAATGGTATTATAATGATAAATTTAAATTGAAGAATAAAATGTGGTAATAAGAAAATTCTAAATGCATTTTATTGCAAAATGTCTAAATGTTTCATTTCAAAATGACATAATCTTTTTTTTTTTTCTTTTAAATCTGTTGGAGCTTAACCCGTGATGGAATTTTGTATGTTTGATGGTGTAATAGTGAATTTGTGTTAGTGTGAGGAATAAAAAAAAAATTAAATAAAAAATATAAAGAGAAAGAGGGAGAGAGTGTGAGTGAGAGTGTGTGCGTATACTAGTCATGATTTATGAGATTTTCCTGAAAGAGTTAATGGAAGCAAAATAGCACCGGGGCACCATGAATCCTTCCATATCGGTGAACATTATTGATGGCGAGGCCTCGATACTGGATGCTATCTGGCCATACACCCAGGGACCATAATTTATTGACGAAAACTGTTGACTATTAATAGTCTGTCTCTCTACCTCTCTCACCTGTACAAATATATATTTTTTTTTTTATTTCAGTTTCAACTGATGATGTACATAAATATTAACAAATAAAAAAAATTTTTATACATTTAAATAACAATGCCATTGAACAATTAAAACCAATTCGTATTTATTTATTTTTTTTTCTTTTAAATTGTTATACTGGCTTTGTAATTTTTTAAAAATTTATTCATTCATTTTTTCTTTTTTATTTTATGTTGAAATGTGAATATGTTTGTTTGACATTAAAAATATTTATGTTTTTTTTTTTTGTTTTTTATTGGATTAATAAATTGTTTTTTTGTATTACTTAATTTATTTTTATAATAATTTTTTTGTTACAGTTCTATCGACACACCTATCTTGCCCAGTATAAAATTGTTAATTTGGCAACATTGTGAGTACCTTTATTTATTTATTTATTCATTTTTTATTATCTTTGAATTTTTTTTTGCTTTTCTGCTGATGTTTGTTTATTTATTTTTTATATTTTTCTACCCTCGTATATCTCGGGTTATTCAGTGTGATTATAAACAAGCTGCTTACGTAAAAATAGCAACGAGCTGTATTTCACACTAACCCAACTTGAAAAAGAAAATTTTTTGATTTGCATTTTAATCTTGTAGGAACTAACCTCTGGTCCCTTTTTTGCTTTTTTTATTTTATTTTTTATTTCATCTTGGTTTTTTTTTTTTTCTTTATGGTGAATATTATTATTATTGTTTTTTTACAACAAGTAGTGTTTCTTTGAATTGACCTGCTGTGTGGTAAATTACAAAGTACCAGAAAAATTTAATTTGATTCAACGAGTTGTCTGATTTTTTATCTGTGAGATGTCCTGTAGAGTTTTTTTCATTTACAGTTAAATTTTTACGTTAATTTAGCACTCACATAAAGCTCCAAAACGAAAGGAAAAATATATAAATAAAGCACACAAGCAGAGCAACAAACTAAAGAAAAAATAACGTAACTTTTATTATGAAAAATAAAAAATCTTCTTAGCTTAGTCAATGTTTATTTTTCATTTTTTAGATTATTCTGATCTTTTAAATATATTCTTTATATTTTTTTTTTTTTTTGTTTTCTCTCACACTCAGCATAAAGAGTAAATAATTCAAAGAAGAAAAAGATTGTATTTTTCAACTAAACTATTTTTTTATATTATAAAAAAAGCTATGAATTATTATTATTTTTTTTTTTAAGCTTCAAAAAAGCTTTGGTTGTATATTAAAATTTTATTTAAATTTCTAAGATATTTTTATAATTATTCTAATTTTTATTTAGTATTTTTTTATATTTTTTTATTTTTTAAATCTTTACTAGTACTCGACAGTCGTTGACACTGCAAATTTTTATTTTTTATCGCTCATCACAAACTGCTAGCTCATCTTAGTACTTTAAAAGTTTTTTTTTCAATTTTTTTTATGATTTTTTATCAGTAGTAGACAGTAGCCAGAGACGGCAATAACGATAACATCGCTATTTTCTTACACCAATGTCTCAATGACATCCCTAATTGCAAACTTGTTAAAAAAAAAAATCAATCGATTATTTTTTGTGGCTGTTGAAATCTTTTGAATATAAAAAATAAAACTTTTTATATAAAAAATATATATAGCTATAATATTGTACATTTAAGAATGATGAATGAGAGACCAACTAAAAATCCGGAACGAACAAAATGTCAATCGAAAATTTATTCCGATAATACTCTCGATAAAATCAGCTTACAGCGATAATTCTTAAACTGAAATGAATAGTACTTTTTCAATGAAAAAAATTGAAGGCTAAAAGTTGAGTTTATTCATTTTTTTTTAATTTAAAAAAACAAATGGTTATATTTTATTTAAAATTTTTTTTTTTTTTGCTTTTATTATTAATTATAAATGCGCAATATTAATTAACACATTTTTAACTTAATTAGCAACTTGAAAAATATTTTATTCGTTTCAATAATTAAATATATTTTTAATATCTATTCTAAAATTACTTTTTTATATTGAAATTATATATTATATACTTGACATGAATTTACATTATTTTACTTTGATAATTACATGAAAAAATTAAAATAATAAAGGATTATAAATTCACTTTTTGATAACACAAGTGCGAACTCTAGAAAATTTTTTAAAATTCTAAAAGTGCGTTAAAATTTATATATTTAATAAAAATATTTATTAAATTTTTCAACCACTTGTGTAAGTGGCTTTGTAAACCACTTTATTTACAAAAAAAAAAAAAAAGCTCACAATTAACATTTTTTATAAAAAAATTGTAAAGTAAATATTGAGGTAATTTTTTTTTTTTATTTTAAAATATTTAATTGTGTAACACTTAGTATAAATTATGTATTAATTTGAAATAAAATTGAAGATTTTATGACAAAACATGGCAAAGTGATGATAAAAAAATAAAATAAAAAAATAAATCGTCGAGTGAGGGAGAGGGAGAGAGTAGGTATATATTTCAATGGGCTTTACCGGTAAAATATTGAGGTCAAATAGACACCTAACCCACAAGCATATCTATATATAAATAAATAAAAAAAAGAGCTTTCGAGGATTCTTAGAAATTCGAAAGAACCGTTTCGTTGGCACGCAAGGACGAAATATAAAACGTGCCTCATAAACTAAATCCGCGACCCAAAAAAAAAAAAAAAAAAAACCTCCAATAACCTGCATGAATAACACAATATTATTATTTACGACTTTTGGATAAATAATAAATTTATTTTTATTTATTTTCATTTATTTTTATATACACACATTAATAAATAAATTCATATTTATTTAAAAAATAAAAAACAAAATCAATATTAAATTTAAAATAGAAAAAAATTATTTTTCTATATTTATTCAAAAAATATCCTTGAAGAATGGAAAATATTTTTAAATAATTTGAGACACCTGGATACATATCAATAACCATTATGAAACCTTTTTTTTTTCTTGTCAAAGACAGTAATAAAAAGTTTTTATTTATGTTATAATAAATTTGGGGAAAAAAAATTCTATAAAAAATAAAAGTAAAATTGGATTTTGAGAAGAAAAAAAAATATTCTATTTTTGATAATTGATTGTTTTTATTTTTTGTTTTTTTATTTTTTAAATTCATTGTTAAATATTTTAATTTAATTTACAGCAATGAAACATCATTATCCGTGGGTAATTCAACGACTCCTGCGACTCTTCAACTTGCAACATGGGCACCTAAAGGCAATGGGCTGATATACGTTTATCTGAGTAACATATACTACAGACCGGAGGCGGAAATACCAATCGATTATCAAATTACAACGACTGGTGATTACGGAAGTATTTACAATGCTGTGCCGGATTGGGTTTACGAGGGTGAGTTACAATCAAAAATATTTTTCATATTTAATTTGATGATTAATAATTACAACAAAACTCATCAACACAAATTCAAACGAAAATTAGATGGTTGTCTGTAACATCTAACCAAAACCATTATTCTTCATTTTATTTTTTTTTATTTCCTTGCCAATTATCTCTTTTCTGTTTTACTTCAGCTTCATAAATAAATCTGTAACCGTAGCACGATTTTTTTTATTTTTACCTATCAGTTAATCGAGCTTTTGATTTAGTTGAATTTGGGAAAAATAAAAAAATTCAGTCGCTTATTTGTTCGTTTAATTATTAATAGAGCGAAAAAAAAATTAATTTAAAAGGTGAAATTAATTTATTTTATTTTTAAAAAGTTGTTAATTGATTGATGGTAAATAATTTAATAATAAAAGAAACTTGAGATAATAAAGATGACCTTTAAAACAATTTGAACTAATTTTTATTTTAATTTTTAAATACTCAAATATAAAAAAGAAGTTTATAACATTAATCCTTTACTTATTTTTTTTTTTTTATCTGAATAAGCAAGGATTAAAAAAATTAAATTAAATTCATTTTTGCATTGCTAGTCAAATTTGATTAAAGGTTTTTTTTTTTAAGTAGTAGAGGTCATTTTGCAGTCAGACACATATTCAACTTTAAATTTAATTAACATAAGCATTCAATAAATTTTTTTTTTTTGAACTTTTATCGAATATTATATAGTATACTTAAATGATGAAATATTTTCTTCTATTTTTATTTATATAAATTGCATTGATCACATTTTGAACAACTAAGAAAAAAAATAATCATTTTAAATAATTTCTTTTTTTCCTGTTTTTTTTTTAAATTTATTTACTACATATTAATAATTATTAAAATTGATATATTTTTTATTTATATTGTGTAGCATTAGGTTGAGAAAAAATAAAAATCACTGTTTTCTTATTCATCATGTGTCTCAACGTACAAACATTTGTGGCTATATGGCTATTTATCACAACGCGCAGTAATAAGAAATTTCAAAGCTATTCGGGCAAGCATACGGAATTTCAACATCTACAGAAAAAATACAAATATTACTTGTCTATAAAACAAACACACTCTCTCTTTTTCATTTTTATTATTTTTTTAACATACATTTATGAATGTATTGTAGTTATTTGTACAAGCAACACTCTCATTCGTGTGTTCAAATCCCGTTGTGGCAATAATTTACGTCTTTTCTCTCTGCATTTTTAAAGTCTCTGTATGTTTTATGCGTTTATATATTAGCTTTCGTCAGTTTACGTTCATTTCTTTCATAGAATATCAAAAATATTTACATTTATTTTAACAATTTCTCTCTATTATTGTAATACATTCAAATATTTAAGCAAAAAAATTGATTTACTATAACTTATTTTAATAACAAAATAAAAAATTATTCTAATATTTTTTTAGTTTAAAAACATTGTTTTAGTTGAAAAAATTTATTCTAGATTTTTTTTTTCACTTGTTTCTAAATTTGAGAGAAAAATATATAAAAAAAATGATAAATTGTTGAGGAGGGTTGTTGAATTAGGTATTGTGTATTCATGAAATGACATATGGGTGTGAAATAAAAAATTCTGATGGGATACAGTCCAGTGAGGAATCTTGTTGTTTATATATTTATGTTATTTAAAATAAGATTAGGGAATACGTTGGCTGTGAATGAATTAATCATTTATAAAATAACTCAAATAAATTTCAAATTATAAATACTGTTGAAATGTTTTAAGCCTGGTTATTATTTTAAATTATACACTAAATATTAAATTAATTTTATCAAATCTATTTCTTTTTTCTATAATTAAATATTATTGTTTTTTTTTGTTGGAATATTTATATTATCAATATTAATTTTCTTATTTTACAATTGAAATTATTTTAAAGGGTTGAATTTAATTTAAATAAATATATTTTTTGTTTTTTATTAGGAGGGATTTTTATGACTAAACTGAATTCAATTTATGTTCACAGTAGTATCCACCTGGTTCACTCAATAATTTTTTATATAAATTTTATTTTTATGTTCATCATTTTTTTTCAATTTTTTTCAAACACTTGTTATTTTTTTTTCTTATTCAAATTTTATTTATATTGATTTTTTATTTTTATATTTTTAACATGCAATATTGATGCAAAAAAAATTATAATTTTCACAAACAATATTTAAAATCCAGATTTATTAAATTTATTTTTAAACAATAAAAAAAAAAAAGCTCTAGTGAATTTTATTAAATCTCCTTGAAGATTCTAAATGAAAAAATAACAAAAGAAAAAATCAAAAAAAGTTTTTATACATTGATAATGATGAAAATTTGAATAATAAAAAATAAAAAAATAACTTCATTCATGTTTTCAATTTTTTCAATATATAATTTATGAGTGTATTATTATTTTTTTTATATATCTTTATTTTATTTATATGAATATACTTTTATTAAAAATGAAATGCATCTGTTGTGGAATATTTGAAAGTAATATTCAAAGTGAAGAGTTGAAATTTGATAGAGACAAGTTGACGTTGAAGCAGTTTAAAGTTACCATGTATTTTTTTTTTTTATTCAGAAGCAACTGTATTTTGAGTTGGTCTTGAGACAAGTAATTTGAATTCTATAATATTATCTGGTCAATGTCACATCCAGATGCTGATGCAGTTTACCAACAACTACCAGTGGTTAAGACATTTAAAATAGGATTTAAATAATTGAAACAAAATAAAACTATCAATTTATTTGCAGAGAAAATTCCAGATGTTTATTAATTGTTTTAATTGACATGTAGCTTAATTTACAATTATTCATTTGACTCATTTAAAACAGGTTAATTAAATATTTAAAATTATATTGAATCTTTTATCAAAAAAACATTTTCAAAATAAAAAAAAAAACAATTAAAACGAGATTAGTAAGAGCACAAAAATAAAATAAATCAAAGAATAAAAAAATGTTAAGAAAAACATGCTTAGATATTTTTTTAACCTGAACAATGAAAAATAAGAATCTTATATTTTCGGAAGAAAAAAAAACATGGATAAATAATGAAAAATATCATAAAGAAGATTTTTTTTTTTTGTTATTCATTTTAATGTGGTGTATTGTGAGAAAAGTGTATGAAGAAAGAGATTAAGGATCAAAAGATTAAATAGTTGGTTGAAGAATGAAATTCAATATTTTTATAATCACATTGTGTGTGCTTTGAAGCTCTATCAACAAACTATAAAAATCCAAATATCAAAAAAAAATATCTGTTAAGCTAACAAAAGTTTAACAATAATATTTTTTAAAAGATTAATAAAAAATTTATATTATAAATTGAGTTAGTTTATTTAGAAAAAAAAATTATTTAAAATTTTTGAAATGGTCAAAGAGGGGTAGGGGGTGAATTTAATTGTTTTTAATTTTTTTAACTATGATAGAGTTGAGCTATCCTCGTAAATTTTTTTTTAATAAATTGTCTAGGGTGTAAGCTAGGTTAGAAAAAAAAATGGGAATTTTTGAAATGGTCAAAGGGTGGTCGGGGGTGGATTTTAGGGGTTTTTAATTTTTTTGACTATGATCGAGTTGAGCTATGCTCGTAATTTTTTTTTTTATTCAATTAAATGCTTATGTTAATTAAATTTAAAGTTGAATATGTCTGACTGGACAGTGACCTTTACTACTTAAAAAAAAAACAAATCTTTTAATCAAATTTGACTGCCAATGTTACAAGTCAATGCAAAAAATTAATTTAATTTTATACTTTTAATCCTTGCTTATTCAGCTAAAAAGAAAATAAGTAAAAAATTAATTTGATAACCTTCTTTTTGATATTCAATTATTTAAAATTAGATATTGAGATTAATTTCAGCGAATCAAATAACTTTTTAAAATAGTAAAAAAATTGAATTATTTTAAATAAAATTATAGGATTTTATAAATATTGTTAGACTCAACCTTTGATAAACTTCATTATATATAATTTAATTTTAAAATAAAATAATTACATTAGAAAAAAAATGTATTATTGGATTATTTTTATATAATTTTTTCCATGGTTATCAATAAAAATACTTGTGGTCAAAAGACATTTCGATAAAAAGGTCACAATTTTTTATTTTTATTTTTTTTCTTATCATTCTTTGTACTCAAGTTATTTCATCTCAATATATAAACCTCAATGTTGACCACAAGTCATTGGCTTTTTTTTTTATATTATTTTTTCTTTCTAAAAAACGATCCAAGAAAACCATCGACCATTCTAAATTCTCAAAAAATGTTACGATATCTATTCACAATCTTTCAACCCTCTTTTTTTATTTTTTTTTATTTCGCACCCTTATTTTTCTGTATCCACTGCTACCTACAATTCACATCCCTCCATGTTACCCCATCAACCTTCACTCTCGATATCATGCACCTCTTTATTATTTCTCATTTTTTTTTTCCATTTCTTCTTTCATCCCCTGATGGTATGCCAACATTCCCCAAGTTCCTAGCAGGGAATTTCTTCAATTTTTTTTTTTTTTTTTTACATTTTTATATATTTACTTTTTGCAATTTATTTTATTTGTTTTTTTTTTTTCTTTACATTTGTAAATTACTACCAATTTCGTTACTCTGATTTAATTATTTATTTTTATTTTTTTCATTTATAAAATCACACTCTTTTCCCTTTGTAAAATTTCCTTTCATTATTTATAATTTATTTTTATTTTTTTTCATCTATTTTATTTGCAATCATAAAATAATTATTTTAATTTTAATTTTTTTTTTTTTTTACAGAGGAAGTATTTAGCTCGAACAAAGCACTTTGGTTTTCACCGAGTGGTAAAAAAATGGCTTTTGGATTTTTTAATGATACAAAATCACATTTGATGACAATACCGTATTATGGATATCCAGGAAGTTTATCATTTCAGTATCCATCAGCAATACCAGTTCATTATCCAAAGGTATTTATTCAAAAAAATTCAACAATTAATTATAAAGTTTCAGTTTAATCAATGGAAATTTTAATTACAAATTTGAATGTTACTCTATTTTTATTTTCGTTTGTTTAAAATGGAAAACTGTTTGTTGTTTATTTTCATATAACGAGTTTTTCATATTTAAATTAAAATGTGAATTCGTTACTGAGACAGTGATTTGATTAATTAAAAGTCTTTTAAGATTCACTGGTTATCAAATTATTTACTTGATAATTCATTTTGTTTTATATCGTTGCTTTCAACCACACTTAAAATTTATTATTCCATAAAATTTATCAAATGTACATAAACTATCTTTAAATACTTGATAAATTCATGAAAGTTTTTTCATTTTAATAAATAATTATAAATCTATTTAAAAAGATATTCAATAAATTATTATTTCAATTAAAACTTGAAACAAAATATCTTATTAAAAATAAACAATCATTTTATATAGAAAAAAAAATTTTTAATTCATCAAAATTTAATTATCAAAATAACAAAATTAATTATTAAAATAATTATCCATCTTTTGGCAAAAATCCCGTGCAATTATTGATCAATTATAATTGTCAATTAACAACAATATTTACCACAAAGAAATTTTAATTAATGAGCTTGTATTTATCATAATTTCCAACAGAAATTTAATGACGAATTATAATGATACTATAAACAAAAAAAAAAGCTCAATAATTTCACTAATAAACATCAACAAATTGCAATTTAAAAACCTAAAAATTCATTGTTTCATTTATTAAAAAAACAAGTTAAAATGAAAATATCTTGAAATATTTAAGTTTGATTAAAAGAAAAAAATTATTTACATTGTGAAAATAGATGTACACAATGAATAATAGAAGAATAAAGTAATAATAAATATAATAATAATAATAAAAAAACTTGAAAGATCGTTGAAGATAGTTTGAGAGAGTTTGTACTTTGGAGATTACAAACAAGGACTTTACAACTTGGTTTCTCGCCGCATCGTTCCTTTCTCTTTAGCAAATGTAATTTACTTATGCATGAAGTCTCATTAAAGTTAAATCCACCAGGGTATTTTGTGGTTTATCAGATAACTCATTTATATATATATAAATTTTTTTTATAATCCCATATTTATATATATATTTATAATTATTTTATAATTTTTATTTATTGGTTAATTTATTTATTATTTAAATAATTATTGTGGCTTTAAATATAATAATTTTTCAAAACGACAATATTATTTTTTATATAGTTTTATTCTTTGTACAGTGACCTAAGTATGTCGCCTCAATTTTTTCTTCAACTTTCTGTTGAATTTTATTTCTAGCAATAAAATGCTTTTTGTCTTTTCTTGTTTCACATAATAAATGAAAAATACAACCGCACATGTGTTTGCTCGTAAAGATTATACTTTATGTTGAATTTTCATTTTATCTTTTTTCTTTATTTCATATTTTCTTCTTTATTTATTTTATAATATTTAAGTGCTAAAAAAATCTTTAGACAGAAAAAAATAAAGTCAAAATAAATATTTTAAAAAAAGCGAAAATTATGTTCGTGTTGGGGCTACAGCAAGTTCTTACAACTTTACCAAAGTGTACTTACACTACATGTACCAAAAAACTCGTAAAATTTCTTGTTTGAGCTTTAAAGAGATTTTTTTTTTTTTTACATCATAACTGAAACGCTTTTCTAAATTTCTTTTTTGTTTTTTCATGGATAAAAATTTTATCTAGAGTTACACGCTTTTTTTATTTATTTATTTATTTATTTTTCTAGCTTCAGGCCTTTTTTATATTTTTTCCATCTTTAAAACAATATTTATCACGATTAATTTTCACTAAAACCAAACACAAATAAAGCTAAACAATAAACATATGTTATATTTTTTTTGAATAAATAAACTAAGCTATTTTATAAGAAAATTTAAAAATTAATTTTATCTATTATTATTATTATTAGAATACACCCAGAAGCTTTAGAAAAAGAAAAAACAAAATAAATAATGTAAAAGTTCAAAAAGAAAAATACCCCGAGCCAAGTACTGACACAAAAATATTTCTCTTCGAAAAAATAATATTTAAAAAACAAAATCAAAAGCAAAAAAAAAATGAAAAACAATTCAACTAATATCCAGAGAAATATATTTAATGAAATAATTAATTTTTCATCATTGTAATTAAATTCATACAATAGAATAAAAAAAAAAAAAAAACATGTATAATTCAAATGACAGAATGGACATTATGATAGTTTTGTGCATAAGCAATTAGTGGTAGACAGGTGGTGGATAAATGTATAATTTTATATCGTAAAATTTGTAGAACAATACATTTGTTGTATATATAATACATATATGAGAGATTTCCATTAAACTGACACAGCTAGAATTCGTTTGCATCTACATGATCACATAAACACTCTACCTCGTGGGAATTTCGAGTATAGCCACAGGATTATATTATACAAAATAAAGGTGTTGGTAATATATGTGTAGATTATTTTAGTGTATTTGTAAAATATATGTATACTTGGATTATTCATCTCCCAACAGACTGTTACCAATCGTAATTATTTGATTAACGATTTATTCACATATGTCAATTGACACTAATCCAATATTATATATTTCTATCCAATTATTATTTGTTTTATATTTAACACACGAATTTTTTATTGTTCCTTGAATTGTTTTCTTTAAATTATCTTGTGAATTGTAAATAAATCAAGCTTGAATTATTAGTACAAGTGTCATCAAATGCTGATGGATTTAAATAGAAATTAAAAATTGAATTTGAATTTAAAAATATTAATGTAAATGTTTTTGTTTTTTTTTCAGAGTGGTACAGTTAATCCAACAGTAAAATTATTTTACGTTGATTTAGAAATGGTATCATCAAGTCGTGGTAATAATATAAGCCTAGTTGAAATTCAACATCCACCACAATTATCAGGTAAAGAAAGAATTCTCGCTGCAGTTACATTTCCAACTGAAAATATTATATCAGCAACATGGATGAATAGAGTACAAAATCAGGCATATTTTCAATTATATAATGTTGAAAAATCAAGCTACAATACAGTGAGTATTAATTGATAAATTAAATATTAATTTGCAAAATTATTTAAATAATTTTTCATTTATTTTAGGCATTAGAATACATTGAAAGAAATGGCTGGGTTGAACAATTTGAAGCACCACATTTTAGCAAAGATGGCAATAAATTTTTGTTAATATTACCACAAAAACAATTGGATCATGATCATTGGTCTCACTTGGTTATGGTGACAAACATGAACAATAATTCAAGGACAATTCGTGCATTAACAAGTGGCACATTTGTTGTCACTGAAATATCAGGATGGGACGAAGAAAATTCACTAGTGTAAGTTTATTTAAAATTATTATAATTATTTATATTTTAATAACAATATAATCTAGTTATTTTATCAGTTTGTTTTTTTAATACACAACTGAATTTAACTTGTTTTAATGTAATTTTAAAACATCATTTTTAGCAAAACTTTTTCATTATTGTACAAAAGACTTTTAAAATTTCATCATAAACACAAACAATGTGATTTTATATTATGAAAATGTTGTTTTACTTTTTATATTATTACAGTTGAAAAATAACACTAATGAAAAAAAAATTAAAGATATTGTTAAAATTTAAAAGCTTTTTTTTTTAATTTAATTTTTTTTTTTATTGAGAAATTAATTCATCAAGTTGATAAAATATTAATGTCAAACTTATAAGGACATTTTTGTGATAAATTAAGATTGTTTCTTGTGACACAGTTTAAAACAATTAACGTAAATGCTTTTGCAAGAATTCTCATATACTTTGTTCACCAATTGGATCATCAATTACATACAAAACTATATAGTAAAGTGACATGTTAAACTTGCTAAAAACAAGTGAGAAAATAATAAAGTTTTATAAAATAACAAAGAGAGATAGATTATATTAATACTGGGACTTTAAAACTATCTCAAATTTGAAGTTGGCTAGGTTGAAAAAACCTCTTAGCAATTTGAAGCTTTATATTTTATCATGCATCAAATCAACCAACCAATTTATTCTTCTATATTTAACAACTTTTTATTTTTTATATAAACTTTATAATAAAATGCATTCAAGCAATTTACTAATTCCTAATTAATTGCCATCCATAATGATCGATATCATTTGATTTATTCAAAAAAATTATTATTCCTTTAATTAGCATAATAATTTATACAATTTTCATTCATTTTTTTTTTCCCTCTTTTCAAGGGTTTTTGTAGGATTAATTGAATCAAGTGAATTTTAATTATTTCCGAGTAAAGAAAATCTCTCTTGATAAAAGCAAAAAACTTTTATATATTCCAAAAAAAAAAAATATATACCAACAGACATTTTAATTTTCCAATTAGCTTATATTATTTTACTGACCTATATGACCTTTTTCTAACAGAAAAAAAAATCTCAAAATACATTGCAAATGTTTTATAAATAATCAAATAAATAATTTTATTAAAAATGTATTTATGCTGACTTGAAATTATCATAAAAAAAAATTCGAAATAACTTTTTTATTTCGAATCGAATAAATGAATAATTATTCATCAACAATTTAATTATTGTTATCAAATAATATTTGTGAGGAATTAAATAACACGTGTTGAATTTTGATAATAATAATTATGGTGTTTATATATTCAGTGTTAATAAATTAAGGGTATGATGTAATCTATAATAGTTGGTATAAAATCGAGAGGTATATCTGTAATCGTTCTTGAGAATGTGACCATTTATCCCTTGTACCATATCATTTCCCTGGAGTTATATAGTATTCATGTTATTCTCTCACTCATTTTGTGAAACACGATGGAATTCAATTAACGTAGAAAACTGGCATTGTGAGATGTCGTCCACATATATCTATGCATATATCCACACACGTATATACTCTTTCACTATTAACTGAATTGTTTAAATTTAATTTTAAATATAGATTTTAACAAGAATAAAATTCAAAGATAGGGACAAATTTTTAAGGGTCGTATTAGATTCTTAATTGTCGTTGAAAATTAAATTACATTTTGGTTAAATACCAAAAGTATTCAGAGATAGTATAAACTTACTTGGTATTTTAATAATACTTTTTTTTTTTTTTTTTAAATTTATCAATAGTTTTTCTTTTTTTTTCTTTCATCTTTCAACAGATATTATTTATAAATTTATTTATGTGAATTTTATTATTTTGTTCGTTGAAAAAATCACTTTATTGTTTATTTTTTTTTAATTGGATAAATATATGTGATGAAGAGTTGAATTAAACATCACCTAGTAATTTTTAAATTCAACAAATTGAAATATTAAAATACTAATTTTGTTTGTCTAATTTAAATTTAATTACTGCAAATATTAAATATCACAATTCAATAATTTATTATAATTAAATTACCAACACTAATTCAATAAATATAAAATCAACACATGATATTTTAAAAGCCCTTAATTATTAAATTAGTTATTCAAACTTTCGAACAAAAATGAGCTAAATAATTTGAGTTAAACACATTAAATATTGATTTGAAATTTAAATTCTACAATATATTTTAATAAAATAATTAAACACAGCATAAAACATACATAAAAAAAAAAAAAAAAAGAAAAATCTTGAAAATTCTAAATACTATCAATTTATTTCGTTTTTTTTTTTTTCGAAAACTTTTTATGTATTATTATTGTTTTTTTTTTCTCTGTGTTTCAAATGTTCACAGGTGACATTCAAAAAACTTTCAATTGAATAAAAAATTTATTTGAATAATATTCTCTCGTATATACGTGCGGTTATGTCATGAATTTTGAAAAAGACGAATCACCCTGGCTTATTTTACTTTAATAAAATGAAAAAAAAAATATGAAACTTAAATAAAATAAAAAAGGTAAGAAAGGAGTGATGAGGGCTTCAGTAAAAATGCGTCTAAAAAGTTATGAATTCACCAATGAGATTGATAAAATGTTGGTCTTTTTGAAAGATACCAAATGATCAAACTTCAACCTAAGCCACAAGAAATATCTATTACATTTTTATACTTTTTTTTTTTTCTTTTTTGAGTATACTTGAAATGGTTAAATTAAGTAGAACCAATAGGCAATATTCTCACGGGTCTTATCGATTTTTACCAAGTAATCTGTCTTCATTTGAAGCAAGAATTTTTTATATTTTTCTCAACATCCTTTTGATATATATATTTCATACACCTGCAATATTATCGACATTCCTCTATGATTGATGTCACATCAACACTTTTCATCAGTTTAATAAAATTTCTTTATAAAACTAAATAATGACAATGAAAAATGTGATGAGAATTTTTAAATAAAATTTAATGGGTTATTTAATTGAGTCAAGAATTATTAGACGAGATTATTTTCTTAGTGGTGGTTTATGGTTTTTTTTTTTGGGTTTTTCGAAGATGGAAAGATAAATCAAAGGAAAATAATGAAAATAAAAAAATAAGAAAAAGGTATTGTGAAAGCAAAAGGAGTGATAATGACTGTAAATTAGTCTTCTTATATATATTTTGTGAAGAAAAAGTAAAAGAGGCTGGAAAACGATCAGTCTTCGTTGAGCATCTGAATTTAGCGGTTTATTCATTGGCCCTCTATCAAATTGGATGTAGAAAATTTCAACGAGACTAAAACGTTTCTCTCGTGATAACGATGTTTTATTTTTTTTTTATTTTTACTCTGATAATACTGAGAGATTAATTTTTAATTTGGGTTATTTTAATGATAATAAATTGAGACTTTAGTCATTATAGAAAAATTTTTAGAATTAAATTTAATAAAAGCTATTTGAACTTTGGAAAATTAGAAAATATTAAATTTAAATTATTGAAAATAGTTTTTATTTATTTTTTAAATTAACTTGGTTCTATTGTTGTTGTTTTTTTTAATTAATAAACAAATTAAATCAATTGACTTGAAGAAGATAATTTTATTTAAAATATAGTTATTGAAAAGATTAAATTGTTGTTTTATTTATATTTTTTTTTCAATTGATTTAGGAAAATTTAAATTGAATAAATTGTAAGGGAATTTTGCAACATCTAATAATGTATATAATATTTATAAATTGTTTTTAGTATTTTTTGTGTCACCATTTTTATTCTAATTCAATTCAAATATTTTTTTATTTTTCTTTGGCATACATTTTTCAAAATCTCAGCCACTAAAGCGCAAAAGATCTTTGAAAACTTTTTAACCAAAAACTTTTTTACCAAACATTCAAGATTTTTTTTTCAGAGAGATACGTGAGCTGGTTCAAAGCATCTTGGTATTATTGAAGATTTTCAAAGATTTACTGATTCTCATTCCTCTTTTCTTTTTTTTTTTTTTTCGATTCGCAAAGTAAATGAACAAAAGTTGATAGAGATTATGTGTACTTTAACAAAAAAAGTGTCAGGAAATTAATTTGTTGTTATTTAAAAATCAATTTGACCCAAATATCAATGTTAAAAAAAAATATTCACTTGGATTCTTTAACGTATTAAAAAATTATTTAAACGTAAATGACTTTTACAATAATTTCAATATTTTTTGCTATGAATAATTCCAGCGACAAAAATATTCAATCAATCTAAAACTAAAAAATAACATTACCTGATAAAAAAAAACGTAATTTTTTATTCTAGTTTGCTTCATTTTTTTTTTTTTTTTAATATATTTATTTTATTTTCTAAAAAAACTTAACTTTACGAATTTATTCGTCTTTGGGGAGTCCTGAAAATATCGTCGTTTCAAGCTCATATACTTTCTTGGATTATAACCCGAGGCTAGATATAATTTTAAACTTGAACTGTTGATTTTAACTTTAAAACTTTGATAAATTTATTAATTTTTAATATTTAACATCCAAAAAAAAAAAAATAAATAAATAAATCAAAACAATTATTGATTATTTAAAATTAAAATATTTATAAATTATTAACAAAATTTATTATTATTAATTAATTTATAAATACAAGTATTATCATAAAAAAAAAAAAGAATGAATAAATTGACGAAAAATTTTTTAAATTTATTTATTTACACATAAATCACACATAATTCGCACAAAATTTTAAGCCCAATTGCATCAAGATCTAATAATTATTAAAAAAGTTGTGCTAGCTCAATAAGTCAATTTTAAAAAAAAATATAAAAAATATTTAAAAAAATTTTGTTTTTGAATTATTTCTTCACACATAAAAAACACATAATTCGCACAAAATTTTGAGCCTAATTGCATTAAGATCCGATGATTATTGAAAAAGTTGTGCTAGCTTAATATGTCAATTTTTTAAACAAATAGAAAAAATATTTAAAAAAATTTTCTTTCAAATTTATTTCTTTTCATGACACATAATTTTACAAAATTTTAAGCCCAATTGCATCGAGATCCGATGATTACAGAAAGTTGTGCTAGCTTAATATTTGAATTTTTTAAAAATATAGAAAATATGTAAAATAAAAAATTTTCTTTCAAATTTATTTTTCACACATAAACACATAATTTGCACAAAATTTAAAATTGCATCGAGATCCGATGATTATTGAAAAGTTGTGCTATTAATATTTGAATTTTTAAAAATGTAAAATAAAAAAATTTTCTTTCAAATTTATTTTTCCACACATAAAACATATTTACACAAAATTTAAGCCCAATTGCATCGAGATCCGATTATCAAAAAGTTGTGCTAGCTTATGTCAATTTAAAAAAAATATAAAAATATCAAAAAATTTTAATTTTTGTTGTTTTTTCGTTGCTAACGAAATGAATAAAAAAATAATAGAAAAAGGCAAACAGAAAGAAATTTGTATGAGAGTAAGTGAGAAAAAAACAATGACCAATCAAATGTCCGGAAGACCGATGATGTTTGTCCTTTTTATATTAGGAAAAAACAATTTTACAATTTTTCATTCACAAAAAAATTCTGTCATTGTGTTCATTTGTTTATACATATGTAACTAAATAAATTAATGCAAAATATTTATGCCAATTGAAATTACAAAATCACTATTGATTATTTAAATGGTAATTAATTTATAAATAATTATTATTATATTTACAGATACTATTTGGCGACAGTAGCTGATGATCCAGCTCAACAACATCTTTATCGTGTTTCAACATTGGATGAAAATTCAAAACCCGAGTGTCTCAGCTGTAATGTAAAAAGTGAAAATGGTGAAAAATTATGTTTATACAATGAGGCAAAACTATCACCATCAAGAAATCGATTTATTTTAACATGTGCTGGTCCTGATGTTCCTGATGTATCAATTTACAATAGTGTAAGTTGTCTCTTGTAAAATCAATGATAAAAAAAACCAAAGAAATATCTTTCAGATATTTTATTTTTATATATTTCTTACCTCTTGACATGTTCATCGACATTTCACTGAAATCGAAAATGTCGCTTTTGACATTTTATTGCACTCAACCATCGCAACGAATGAATATCTCTTCTTTACTCATCGATGCATGTTTGCATCTTCAACATATATTTTTTTTTTATTTTTGTTGACTCTTTCAAATACACCAGATCCTTGAAGATGATATAGTCAAAGATAGAGCTTTCCATATTTTAAATTTTATTTTTCATTCTTTTTTTCCATCACTCAACTCAAGTCACAAAGAAAATGAATCACAAATATGCACGATGAGAATAAATAATCATAAAAAAAAAATATACATTTTTTTTATAACAAAGAAAATATTGAAATGGGTTTTAGTAACATTATTATTTCACTTTATACGAGTGTAAAATTAATGAAAAAAGCTGAAATACTTTATCACTCAAAATCATACTTAAGAGTCAAAGTGCCTTTTTTTCATTTTCTCTTTGAATTTATTATGATAAATCTTGATGACAAAATTGAAATCTTTATTTTATCTTGTTTTATTATATATACGTATATATAAAATAAAAAAGTTTCGATCTCAGAGTAGTTCATAAGTCCTCAAAGATTCAACTTGATGCTGACGATTTGTGAATTAAGTAAGAAAAGTAAAATCGCCATTATACTGTTAATCGCATTAGCTAGAGATAAGCTTTAAAAATATTACAAAAGAAAATCATAAGAATTAAAATAAACGCTAATTTAAATACCGTTAAATTTTTTTTTTTTTAATTCAACTATTATTATTAACAAAATGCTTTAAAAAAAAAAAAACAAAAACTAATTTCTATCTATGTTTTTATCATTTTTTTTTTAATTAAAAAATATATTATTATAAATTTTAATTTACAAAAAAAAGAAGATTAAATTAAACCAAAAAAAAAGTGGATGATTAAATTATTACTACTAATTAACCAGGGTTTATTATATAATATTTAGATAAATTGAAAAATGTTAATTTACTGAACAAATTGAATGATTTAATTTATTAAATAATAATACTAATACTCAGCTGGTAATTAGTGTTTAATTTTTTAAATTTAAATACTCATGTTGAATTTAAAAAAAAAATAATTTATCATTGATGGTGGTCTGTTGTCCACTCGAGTTTAATTAATTACCACTTGATCGTTTTAAATCGTAATAAAATTAGTTAACCATATAATGATCTATTAACTAAATAATTATTTCGAAAATAATAATTATAAATAGAAAAAGGTAATAAAAAAATAAATGATAATGTTAAAAATTATTTAGAAAAAATATTAGTTGATTTTTTTTATAAACAAACAAGTAGTTTATCATTTCATAAATATATTTATGAAATATATAAATAAAAATGTTGATAAAAATAAAATAGAAACATAGGTGTTGTATTTTATGAAATTTAAATGTCGGTTTTGTGCATGTATGTCTGACCAATGGTGGTTAAATTTAACCCCTCATAGGGGTGAATAATACAAATGCATTCGTACTATTTCCCTTGCTTACATACAATTCATGTATCACATAACATTGATCCATGTTTTTTGTAATACTTATCATTTCAACATGACGACACATTGACAATCAAAATGATGAATAATAATTTAAACTATAATAAATTATTGATTATTAATTTAAACTAATAGATTATTGTTAATTTATGTTTATTAATTAATTTTTTCCCTCGTTTATAATTAAATTTATTATACAAATTGAAATAAATATAAGGAAATAATTTAAATTATATTTTTCTTCTCCTTTTTTACAGGATAATTCAACAAAATTGTTAACATGGGAAAGTAATTCAAGAGTTGCAAATGTTATTAAAGAAAAATCAAGACCAATTGTAAAAAGATTTACAGTACGAGTACCTGGTGATTTCGATGCACAAGTACGTCTTTTAATACCACCTGGTGCTGATTTAACTGGAGCTAAAAAATATCCAATGTTGGTTTATGTGTAAGTATTAAATAATCAAAATAAAATTATAATAATAATATAAATACAATATTCAATATTCAAGCCAACTATATGAAGTTAAAAAAAAAAATAAAAATTAATTTTTTTGGCAACCCATAAAATATCAGTAAATTTATATTTTTAAAAAAGTTAAAATTTTTTTTAATTTTTTAAAACTGTTATGTTGCCAAGATTTTCATCAATGGAAAGGGCACATGTTACATACAAAGAAAGATTTTAGATACGATGAGAAAGCAATTTAATTTCTTTGTAGAAAAAAAAAGATAATAATATTATCTTGGCATAAAAAAATATAAAAAAATTGTTATGAAAAGCAATTGATGTTGCTTGCTTACACAATGAACAAGTAAAGGGTTTGAAGTGAGGGTGAAAACATGAGGTGTAAAGGGCTGATAAAATGTAAAAAAAAAAAAGAAAAGGGTAAAGGTAGAAAAATTATTAACAACATGGATTTTCAAGAAGAGACAACTTCTATTTTGCAAAAGCAGCAGCAGCACTTAGCTCTTGGATACTTTTGTTGTATATATATTATTATTTTTTTTTTTTATATTACATTCTTTGTTTAGAGTTTATCCAGATAATTTATAACACAATGTCTTTGTTTAATATCTTCACAACTAAGAGCTGCTGCCCCAAGCGAAAAATCCATTAAACCATGACAATCAATCAGCTTTTAAAGTGTGCATAAGTTTTTCTATGACAATATTAAAATTCTAGATCGATATAAACATACTATACTCGAGGGAAATAATAAATAAATATTAAAAAAATGATAAACAAAATTATGACAGGCATTATCATTGATGTCATGTTGTCATAAAATAATTATTATCACTTTGACAATTTTTTTTTATCTTTTTCTTTTTTTTTATTGTTATTAAAAAATTTTTCATTTTTTATTTTCATAGTGCCTTTATTTATTTATTTTTTTTATTGTTATTATTTTATTTTTTTATATTCACTTTTCTACTTTTCTCGTATTTTTCTTTTATTCCTGGGTTTTTTTTTTTTTTTTGTGTCTTTCACGTATCATTTAGTTGTGCAATAACAACACAGTTAAATGAATTTTTTTTTTATATTTTATTTGATGGTATCTACTTGTCACATTGTACATTTATTTGAGCCAACATTTGTAGAAAAAATTATTAAAGAAAAGAAAATTTAATTATAAAATATATAATAATTAAAAATTTTAATTATCACAGAAATGCACCCCTGTAGTAATTTTCTAAAAGAAACAAAAAGAAAATAACAATTTTTATTATAAAATTTTATTCATTAATGTTTTTTTTTTTTTCATATTTTTTTAAACCTTGTTAACGATACCTTTGATAACTTGTGTTTTAAATAGTAATTTACTTGATGAGACATACTTGAAATATAAAAAAGAAATTTATTATTTTTTAAAATTATAAATAAAAGAAAAATTTATAGAGAAGATGAGCAAGTGTACTTGATAATATTTTATCTAGAAAAAAAATTGCAAAGGATAGTGAGAAAATAAAATTCAAATTTGATTTGTTGAATTAAAAAGTTTAAAATAAAAAATTATAAAAATTATATAAACTTTTTAAAATGTGAATTTCAAGTAGAAATATTTTTATGTTAATTCATCTGAAAATTATAAAAATATAAATTTTTATTTATTTTTTTAAATTATTAAAAAACAATATTAAAAGTTTAAAAAAATTCAAGTAACTGTCGTATTGCTTGAATAAAAAAAATAAAAGTATTTAAAAAAAAATTAAATACTAGTTAAATTTGTTTGTGACATTTTTCAACATCAGTATCACCAAAAAGTACTGTTAAAGTTATAAGTGGTCTCTTTGACATTGCACTGGTGATACAAACCTACCTCGAAATTACTTCTGTGACTACTCTAAAAAGAGCAAGTATAACAAAAAAAAATATATATACAGCAAAGTATAAAATATTTTCCTTACAACTTATTTATTTTTTATCATACTTTAATATTTATTTTTTGTTGATGATATTTTAAAAACTGTTGAACGATATAAAAACAAAAACTTGATACTTAAATTTACTTTCCTGACTTGATAGAAAATACTTTTTATTTATATTTTATTTTTCTACCATCTGCGTGTATTGAAACTTAAAAATAATTGAAATCTTATGAAGAAAAAAAAAAGAATAAAAACATCATGTTCAATCAACTGTTTCAACTCTTTCCAATAAAATAAATTTACAAGAAAAATATAAAAAAAAAATGAATAAACATGAGTATAAAAATATGAAAAATACAATAAAATTCAATTTACCTTAAGAATTTCGAGTTTAAACACTTGATTTTTCACTGGACATTATTTATTTACAAGCACTTTGTTGTGATTTAAAAATGTATCATCTAGATTATATGTTTTTTTAAAAATCCCTTCGGACAGAAAAAAAAAAAAAAAATTTATAATGCATTTGCATCGTCTTCATGGTGATGGCAAAGGTTGAAAATTTTTACATCACAAGTTAGTAGACAAGCTGGTGATGTCCTTCGAGAATTCTCATAGAAAAATCGTGCTCAAAATAATTCATAGATAAAATCAAAATTTCTAGCTCAGTGATTTTTCAACTACCAAGTTTTTCTAGATACCAAAAATTATAATAAATCAATGACAAACAATATAATCATATTGAAAATTGATATTTAATTTGTCTTGAAAATTTATTTATAAACTAATTTGTTATTAATAATCGAATTAATTAATTTGGGTCAACAAGTAACATGTCAAATGTCACTTCGATGTTGATGATTTATTTAGACGTAAAATAATTAATTGATCCCGAAGGTATAATTGTCAGTTGAACGTACATTATAATATTATTCTCTTGACATTTTCATTATGATGGTATCATAAGGTTGATAGATCAAAGCTCACGAATATTGATAGCCTTATCACAAATGCCATTATCATCAATTAATTTGATTCATCAAAATTACTTGATTTTAGTTTTTATACAAAATATTTATCAAATTTAATAACCTTAATTAACATGTAAATTATTATCACGTAAGAATTTTAAATTAGCAAACAATAGACAATTTTAATTGAAAGAAAATTTGATTTAAAATATATTTATTATAATATTTTAATATTGTAATTTATTTTGCAGATATGGAGGACCAGATTCTTATCAAGTTACTGAAAAGTTTAATGTTGATTGGGGTACTTATTTATCGACAAATAAAAATATTATTTATGCTGCAATTGATGGACGTGGATCTGGGCTCAAAGGAAATGCAATGCTTTTTTCTGGCTATAGAAATTTGGGAACTGTAGAAATTTATGATCAAATTAATGTTACGAGGTAAGATATATTTAGTTTTTAAAAACAAATAATTAAAAAAAATATAGTTAATTATTTACTAAATGTTTTGTTAAAGCTGAGTTTTTTTTTTTTTTTGTATAGAATAATTATTGACAGTCTCTTCCTCCTCTCCTGATTTTTCTCTAATTAAATTAATTAAATATTTCTAATTTTTAATTATCTAAATAATTTTTTTTCACTTATCAACTGGTCAAAGATAACAAACATGAAAACCAGTAAATTTTATTTTCATTTTTCGTACAAAAAATACTAAAAGATAGGTCAAAAAAAATTCTATGTAATCTCCTAAATTATTTCTAAATTAAATAATTTTTTAATAATTTTTTTTTTAAATTTAAAAATCTTGTATTGTAAATTTTATATTTTCTAAAATTCTTTTTTTCCTAGCCTTGTCTAAACATTGTCAAATAAATAAAATATAAAATTTTAAAATAAAAAATCGAAAAAGAAAAAAAAGTATAAAATCAAATATATAATAGTAAAAAAAAATAATAGAAAAAAATGATAGTGACATTGTAGTCCAGTGATAGTCTAACTGCAACGAACCAACCAACTTTTGTCTAACCCAAACATCCATATATATTCGTTAAGGTTTATTTTATTTTTTATCCTGAGAATACTCGAGTGAGAGCTATACCGCCTAAAACAAGTAACTTTTTACAAATCTTTTTTTTTTCTATTTTTCTTGTTCCTCTTAACTTGGCATGAATTAATCGTTTCACTATTTTTTCTCCTCACATTCTTTTCCACTTTCATTCAACATTTTTTTTTTTTTCTATTTTTCTTTTATACAGCCCCTTTTTTTTTCAACCACCTGCATTTACTTTTGTTGTTTTTTTTTTCTATTTTCTTTCAAGGCAATTAATTAAGTCAGAGAAACAAAAAAAATATGTGAAAAAAAATTATTTTTTCAACTAAAGATAAGCAAAATTAACTAGACTTTGTCAAAAGTATTTTTTTTTTTTTATTTTTTATTTTTCTTTTTGAAGAATGAAATTAGATAATTATTGTTAATTTATTTCCTGATGTAATATTTTCATTGTGATGGCTTGATGACTATTAGATAATTCCGAGATTTTAATTATTATTTTTTTTCTGGTTTTATTGATGAATTGATAACACATCGGTCATTGTTATTTATCATCTGATTAAAGAGATTTGCGGTTATTCATCTCGTGGTAAAATGCTGATGGATTAATCGTCCAACATGAGATTAAACTAAATTGTGGTTGACAAAATTACATCAATGAAAATATATCGTAATTTGTTTTTAAAATATTCAAAATAATTTTACAAGTTATATATTTTATCAACACGATGATGAATAAGTTTTTTGTATTACGAGAATTATTAAAAAAGTTGTGCTAGCTTAATACGCCAATTTTAAAAAAAAATGTAAAAAATAAAAAAAAAATTTCTTTCAAATTTATTTCTTCACACATAAAAAACACATAATTCGCGCAAAATTATGAGCCCAATTGCATTAAGATCCGATGATTATTTGAAAAGTTGTGCTAGCTTAATATGGGAATTTTTAAAAAAAATGTAAAGAATAAAAAAAAAATTTTCTTTCAAATTTATTCCTTCACACATAATAAACACATAATTCGCACAAAATTTTAAGCCCAATTGCATCAAGATCTAATAATTATTAAAAAAGTTGTGCTAGCTCAATAAGTCAATTTTTAAAAAAAATATAAAAAATATTTAAAAAAATTTTGTTTTTGAATTATTTCTTCACACATAAAAAACACATAATTCGCACAAAATTTTGAGCCCAAGTGCATTGAGATCCGATGATTAGTGAGAAAGTTGTGCTAGCTTAATTTGTCAATTTTAAAAAAAAAATATAAAAAATATCAAAAAAAATTTTGTTTACTCGCTCTTTTTTTTTTGTTTTTTCGTTGCTAACTAAATTCGTATGAGAGTAAGTGAGAAAAAAACAATGACCAATCAAATGTCCGGAAGACCGATGATGTTTGTCTTTTTTATATTAGGAAAAATTATTGAAAATTCAAGAATTTTATATATATTTTTTACAAGACAAAAGAACAAGTTTAAAGTTGATGTTATTGGAAGCTCGAATGGTATTTACGAGTGACAACTTGTCTGACATTACCACTACTTTACATGCATAGTTGACAGAGAATTTTCCCATTGTTGAAAACCACTTAATATATATGCTTTCCTTTTTTTTTTAAATGAAAAACAAATACGTGTTCATACGAATGACAGGGAGCATAAAAATATCATGATAATAGAAATAAACAATTATTGTTGGCTCAAGTTGTTCTAGATAATCATTTACAAGTAGATTTTTCAACAAGATTATATCAACTTGATAATTTTCCAACTAAAAAATTATATTAATATTTATTTTTTTTATTAAGTAGCAAATGTCACTTGAGTTATTTATTTTATTTCAATTTTTCCAACATTTTTTATTTCTCTTGTGAGTTTTTTTATATAGTTATTAATATTTTACAGAATTTTTAGAATTTTTTTTGACCAAAAAAGAAAGCTGATTTTCATAGTTATATTAATTATTTTAAATAATAAATTTTCACACATTGAAAAAGATGTTTTTATCTATAAAATAAATCAACTTTTTAATCATAAAAAACCGAATTTTATATTTAAAAAGTTTTAAAAACAATGTCATTTTTTTGAATAAAAATAAAGTTATAAACAGTAGATATTATTATATAAAACTTTAAAAATCATAAATTCTTTGAGACTAAATTTGAGAGTAAAAAAATCATATAATATGAATAATAACTCTTGAATGAATATTTTCATGATAAAAATATAATAATATAAAAAATATGAATATTATAAATAATAATGTCAAGTTAAATTTGAACAATTGAACAATCATGATATCCAAAGTGTTGAACAATAACTAAAACATGCTTAATTAGATTTATTTGTTGAGTTGACCATCATCCAGACAGTATAGTGTTGCACCAAGGGATTACAAAATCCCCACTGAGTGTAGATAGATAAAATAAGGTGTCATATATATTATATACACACCAAACAAAATATATAAACAAGAACAGAAATAGTTTTGTCTGTACTTGTTAGTTGTTACCAAAGTAGAATAGTAAATGTGTAGAGTTTTCAAGTCCAATGGGAATTCCTGGTGTGTATTGAGTGTCACTGGAACACAAGCTGCCGAGAATCCTGCAGACAATTTTGTATACGCAGCAGCAGCAACTACTACCAACGAGACAACACATCAACTCGTTTTTTTTTTATTTTAGTTTTTTTTATTTCCAGAACACATTTATTCGTTGTCGTCGAGAAAATGTTGGAGTACAGACAAGATACATACAACGGGGTGGGTGGATGAAAAAATAAAAAAATATATATATAAAAAATACAGAGGCGATTCCGCAATCGCTTGGACTGTTTCCAATTTTCCCAACTGACTTTTTACACGATGAAACGCGACACGCCAGCAAAACACTCTACATCCAAATCACCCCCAACCGTTTATTTTGACTTTTCGTATAGGAGTCTCAAGGGTAGTATAGAATTATTTCGTTTTTTTTTTTTTTTATTAAATATTTAAAAGTAAAATTATATAATTTTATTTTTATATTTTGAAAAAATATTATTGGGAATTTTATTTATTTAAAATAATGAATACATAAGAATAAATTATTTTTTTTTTTGTATTATAAAAGTTCATTAAACTTGGTTGAGAACTTGTATATTATTTATAGTAGAATTTTGAAATTTCTGGGGATATAAATAAATGAAAAAAAAAAAAAAATTATGATGAAGAACAGGAAGTTGGATTCAGCAGTTCCTTGGGATCGTAAAGAGGATACGGAAAATTGAAATGCTAGGATGTAAGGGCCAAAAGGGAATGGTCTCGTGCAAAGAGCTGTAAAAAATCTTGTACAGTTTGAGGATAAAAAAGATAGATAAAGAAAAAAAAAAAAATATATTGAAAGATAAAAAAGAATAAAAAAAAGTTAAAGAATTGTAGATGGTTGAATTCGTGACTAAAATAAATTGTCAGGGTTTTTTTTATATAATATTTCAATATTGCAAAGAATTTTGTGACAGTTAGGAATATTAAGTTCAATTGTAAATAGGCTATGACATAAAGATCGAAACTTTTTTTTTCTTTCTTAATAATTAAATTTTTTTGAATAATTAAATACATGTAAAATTTAATATTTACATTTAAAAAAATTAATGGCAATAAAATCATCAAATAATTCCATATAAATTTAGCTAATTTGTGCAAAAATTGAGAGCTTAAAAAAAAATTAATTTTTCAAATAATCAAAGACTGTCAAAAAACAAATATAAAAATAATCATAAAATTATTTAATAATTTTTTCATATTTTTATCTAAATAATTCATATATATTTAAAAAAAAAGAAATAATTAAAAACTATGAATCTCTAATGATACCACAATTAATATGTATCAATTGATAAAAAAAAAAATTATCAAATCTTATGCAAAAAAATGGCAACAAAGATTTTTAATTTTTTTAATTTTCATTTATCAAAAATTAACATAGTGTGTTGAATGAACACACTGAGTGTCATTTTGCTTTATGTAAAATTAGTAATTTTAATTTTAAAAAAATTTCAATGTATATCTAATTGTATTTGAATGATTATTTTTTTCAGATACATTCAAATGAATTACCCATTTGTTGATAAAGAAAAAACCGCAATTTGGGGATGGAGTTATGGTGGATACGCAACTGGTATGAGTCTTGCAATGGATAAAGAAGGTGTATTTAAATGTGGAATGTCAGTTGCACCAGTAACAGATTGGGCACTTTATGGTAAATCAAAATTATTTTATCAATTTTTAAAATGAATGTATAAAGTTTTGCAAATTATTTGATAAAAAAAACCTAAATATATCCAAAGTACTCGAGTATTTTAAAAACATTAATGGACAAAAAATATATAATATATTTCTTTATTTTTATAGACTCGATTTATACAGAACGTTTTATGGGCCTACCCACTGTCGCTGACAATCTGGGTGGTTACGAGCAAGGACAACTTTTGAACAAAGTAGACAACATTAAGTCTAATAGCTACTATCTTATTCACGGAACCCTCGACGACAATGTGCACTATCAGCAGTCTCTACTACTTGCCAAGGTGCTCGAGCAAAAGGACATTCTGTTCAGACAACAGGTATATTTTATAAAAATAAAAAAATACATCCACTTTTGATACATTTTTCCATTTTTTTTCTCCTCCCAAGCCTAGTCATTTCCATAGAAGATTCATTGATCCATTTCCATCAGAATAAATTTACATGAAAAATTAAAATTTTCAATAAAAAAACTACGATATTTTAAAACTTTAAAATAGCTCTTATCAATATTTAATTTTTTTTTTTTTTTCAGACATACACAGATGAAGACCATGGAATTCTTCAATCACGTGCTCATCTTTATCATTCAATGGAAAATTTTTTAAATGATTGTCTGATAAAATCATGATTATTAAATAATTAAGTAAAAAATTTTTAAAGACAAACAAAAAATTATCTGAACAAAAAAAATAAATTTTAAATCTCGAGTTGTCTGTAAATAAGTGAATTCGTGTACATAGTCAATGTACGATATTGTAATATGAGTGTTCATGTAAATAACAATTCAGACTACAAAAAAAAAATTTACAAATACGACCATAATTTCGTAAATATAATGGAAATTTTAAACTAAAAAAAATCATTAAACAAATGCCGATATAGTTAATTATAAATGAATTTTAAAAAATAATTTATAAAAAGAATTTTTAATTATTAATCTAAATTTTATGACGAATTTTTAAGAAAAATGAAAAAAAAAAAAAGAGATAAACAGTAAAAAAAATAATTAAATTTGTTATTGATAAAAAGAGCTTAATAATGTTGAAGGTCATAAATGTTGACCGATTTTTTATTGAATTGGTTGTATTTAAATCGAAACGTACTTACAGACCTAATGAAAATATTCGAAATTATTTTTTTCTATAATTATTAAGAAATCTGCAATAGATATAATTTACATTTAATTAATAATTTATATTTAATTTGATGAAATTATACACGAATATTAATTTTCACTAGCTGTTTATTGGTTTAATTATTTTTTTAAAAAACAGCATATAAATATCACCGAATAATTGTTAATAAAATTGACAAATTCAAGGTACTAAATAATGTCCTAAACGACATTTAAAAATTATTGTCAATATCCCCAGACTATCATAGTTTAAAATTAATAATTTTTAATATTCAAGGACCACTTAAAAATGTTTTTTTTTTTTTGTCATTTTTAAAAACAAGTGGTATAAATTTAAATAGTTAATAAAAAAAAAAGTAATTGTTAATGTTAATTCTCAATCTTATTGTAAATAAAATTTAAATGAAAAATATTTGCATTCAAATTAGGCATGGTGAAGTATTGTTGATAAGATTATTTCGTCAATATTTGGCTATCGAGAGAGAGTGAGAGAGAGTTAGGGAGAGAATGTATGAAATTTAAAAATTTAGAAAAACGCTTGTACACCCGTTTATAAATTATTATGTTGAGTGTATCATAAAGTATAAAAAAAAAAAAAAATCTATGTTTTATTAAAAAATAAATAAAAACACAAAAGTTGCATTTATTATTTTAAAAATTTTTTAATCTACAAAACAATAATTAATATATTTAAAAAACAAAAAAAAAAAAAGTATATTTACATTTTTTGTTTTTTGTTGGATGAAAAATTTATGAATTTTCAGTTTCCTTGTGTCTGAAAATAAAATATTTGTATTAATTAAAAAAGAAGAATGAATATTTATAAATTTTTTCGTTAAAAGTACAAAATAAAACATAATAATAATAATTTTCTTGTATACATACTTGCACTTAGTACATGTGTAAAAAACAGTTTGTCCTTCATCAGCTGATCTTAATTGAACAGTTGCATATGACATTTGATCATTACCACATTCACTGCATTTTCTTTCGACAACTGGACCATCAGCATCTTCATCATCATCAAGAGTATTTTTGTCATTAGCATAAGTATCAATGTTATTAAATTTGATGGTATATTTCATAGCTAAATCACCAAATACTGAAAGAAAAAAACGAGTACATGTTAGTTTAATTAATTGCTGTTTTTTTAAATTTATTTATTTTGTTTATAAATGGAATTGAACTATAAAAATTTATTGGTTACCTTCCGGACCCCATACACGTTTACAGGCATAACAAGTGACACCACCTTTTGGACCAAGAAGTGGAAGAATTGATCCACAATCAGAACAAAATCCAAGGTCAGTTTTAAAACCGAGTGTTTCATTATCGTCGTTATTTCGATAATTACTCATTTTGTTGATTTTTTTTTATAACAATATTATCAAGCACAACAATACACAACACGTGAAATTATTTACACCAAAACTGGCTTAAAAATGGCGATCGAAAAACAGACAGAGACAGAAGAGACAGAGAAGACAGAATAAAAAAGGAACGCTGTGGAAATGGAACACGCACAGTAGAAAGTTGGAAACACACCTTTAATAATTTTCAAAAAGATTATTAATAATTACCGCGTAAATTTTCCAGTTGATTATTATAACCGGAAAAATAATAATTAATTAATTGAATATAATTTCCATTACAGATAATACAAATTAAATTTTTAAATATTTTTAATTTACATGAAGAAAAATTCCATTTGTTTTTTTTTATTTATTTTTTAAAAGTTCCCCTCTATTTTTATGATAATATTTATTTATTGATATGAATTTAAAAATGACTGAGAGAAAATGATGAAATATCTTTATCAAACAGTAAACTTTGTACACTCATTCGTGTCTCAACTAAAAATTACAGAAAAAAAAACTACAAATTAATTGAATTAAAAATGAAGTTTATTATTTTACAGATAATTATTATGGGTTCTGCATGGGCAACACCATTAAATGGGTAAATAATAAATTAAAAATTATTTTAATTGAATAATTAATTTTCAAAAATATACAAGCTAATTTAAGTAAATAAATTTTTAAAGATAAATAAATTGTTAATAAAGGATTAAATTTAAAAATAAATTAAAAATTAAATTTTATTCTAGAGAAAATCAAGTGTTATTTGATTTTACAACAATAAAAAATATCGATAACTGGAATGAATCATCAGACACTGTAAGAACAGTTGGAATGTCAAAAGGAATTTTAACACTTCAAAAGACCCAAGTTTTTCAAAGAGCTATATTTTTCAGTTTGCTAAATCCCCAGCCAAATGGTGCTGGTTTTGCTGGTGTTAGAACTCTGACAAATTTAGATTTATTAAATTACGATAACATCGAAATGACGTGTCGTGGACAAGGAGAAAATAAAGAATACAAAATTGTACTGAGGCATCATGGACAATCATCAAACGATGATATTTCTTATGAACAATTTTTCACAGTAAGTTAATTAATTATTTCTATAACATAATTTCTTAAATTCAATTTTTATTATTTTTACTAGGCACCAATGTCAAGTGATAAATTTACAACAATTATTTTACCACTGGAAAATTTTAAACCATATTATCGTGGACGTGAACAACCAGATGCTCAACCTCTTGATAAAAAAAATATAACAATGTTTGGATTACAAATTTACGGTGGTGTTTATTCATCATTCAAACAAAAAGGTGTATCATCATTGGAAATTGAAAAAATCATTGCAACATCAAGCCAACAACAATAATTACATCAAATAAATTTTTGTTTCTATTCAATGAATGTAATTAATATTATAAATTTAAATAAAATAATAATAATTAATTTTTCTTGATATTTTATTTCATTGTAATTTAAGAAATATTTGTAATACGAAACAAAAATAGAAACTAGTTTCTCGATTACACGAAATAAGACTGTGTGACACGCGATAAATAATAAAAAAATAAAATACATCTACCTTTCGGGTAGCATGGTACCTGAGTCTATTGATGAAAAAAAAAAGTTTAAAAAATGATATGTATCCTTGAAATGATATGACAAAAGAAAGGAATAATATTTTTGATCAATATTGTCAGCAAGTAAATTTATTTATTCAGTATTTATTTGTCATTCATTGAAAATGGTTGCATCAGCAACTGGGTAAGTTGATATATCAATAAAAATAATAAATAATTAAATAATTAAATTTTTAATTTTTTAAAAAACAGAAGTAGTAAAGTTATGTTCGATTTTACTCGAACAGATCAAGTTGGAAATTGGATTGAATCATCAGACACAATTAAAACAACTGGTATGTCAAAAGCTGTTATTGCTATTCAAAAAACAAATTTAGTACAAAGAGGAATATTATTTACGTTATTTAATCCAAGACCAAATAAACTTGGCTATGCTGCTGTTAAATGTGATGCTAATTTTGATTTAACTGGTTATAATTGTATAACAATTAAATGTCGTGGTCAAGGTGTTAATTTAAAATACAAAATGTTATTGAGACACAAAGGAATGGATACAAATTCAATTGTTTATGGACAAATATTTACGGTAATTAAAAAATAGTAATTGCATTTCATCATCAAGTGATTGATAAATGATAATAATTAAATTACATGAATTTTTTTTAGGCACCTGATAATGAATTTGCAACAATAAAACTACCAATTACAGATTTTAAGCCTTATTTACGTGGACAGGAAATTTCAATTGAAGATAATCCATTGGATAAATCAAAAATAACAAGTATCAGTTTAAAAGTTGATATGGGACCTTATTTACCTGATAATCAACCAGGTGTTGCTGCATTGGAAATTGATTGGATCAAAGCAATTAAATGACATAATCATAAAACAATACATACATTATAATAAATTATTTTTAATAATAAATTTACATCTTCCAAAGAATTAGAAAATTTAATTAAATAGATTATAGAATAATTTAAAACAATTAAAAACTAGTTTTTAGAATTTAGAAAATAATTTGTAAATAAAGCTTTAAGCAGTGAATCGGCAGTTTTTATTTTCTTTCTGTTTCTTTTCAATTGAAAACCCACTTCACACAGTTTACACACAAACATAATAACAATAACGATAAAGGGGGAGAGAAAAGAGAAATAAAAATTTTATTAAAAGTTAAAACATAATCATGGCGCCTGTAGACAACTCACCAACAAGCAACATGGGTGATTTTGAATTAATAACATCAACAAAATCAAATGATACAATTCCAGTACATAAATATAAATCAACTAAAACAGGTATAACTGTTGTTATTGCTGAAGTTGATGGACCAGTTGTTGGTGGATATTTTTGCATTCGTAAGTATTAAAATTGATTATTAATATAACCTCAAATAATTATAAACAAATAAATTAAAATTAAAATTTAAATTATACTAGCAACTGAGACATTTGATAATGATGGTTTACCACATACCCTGGAGCATTTAATATTTTTGGGAAGTGAAGAATTTCCATACAAAGGTGTACTTGATTTATTGGGTAATAGATGCCTTGCATCTGGTACAAATGCATGGACAGATACTGATCATACAAATTACACAATGACAACTGTTGGAAGTGAAGGATTTTTATCATTAATGCCAATATATCTTGATCATATACTATTTCCAATTCTATCAGATGCTGGTTTTTTAACCGAGGTACATCATATTAATGGTGATGGTGAAGATGCTGGTGTTGTTTATTGTGAAATGCAAAATCGTGAAAATGGAGGTGAAGAACTTGCCCTCAAAGAGCTAATAAGAATATTATATCCTGGTAAATGTGGTTATAAATCATGTACCGGTGGTATTATGGAAAATTTACGTGAAAGTACATCAAATGAAAAAGTACGTGCATATCATCGTGATTATTATAGACCAGAAAATTTAACAATAATAATAACTGGTAAAGTACAACATGCTGAAGTATTTAAATCATTACGTTCACTTGAAGATAAAATATTAAAAAAAGGTAATCGTGGTAAATTTGAACGTCCATGGCAATCACCTGTACCAGAATTTAAAGAAGAAATTGAAAGCAATATATTATATCCATGTGATGATGAAGACAATGGTTTAATTAGAGTTGGATGGAGAGGACCATCTGGTGTAAGTGAACTATATGATTTAACTGGTTGTTCATTGTTACTTAAATATTTAACAGACAATTCAGTTAGTCCATTGAAAAAAGAATTTGTTGAAATTGATGATCCATTTGCGTGTAATGTTGATTTTGGTCTTGTTGAAAATTCAGTATCATTGCTTTATTTAGTATTCAGTGGTGTACCAATACCAAAAATTTCATCAGTTAAAAAATATTTAATTGATGTATTAAATGATATTTATAACAATGAAAATGGTATTGATATGAAAAGAATGTCAATTGTTATACATAGACATCAACTTGAAACACTTAGTAATTTAGAAAATATGCCACATGATTCAATTGCATTTATGCTTATTGGTGATGCACTTTATGGACGTAATAATAAAGATTTAGAGCAACGTTTAAATTTAATTAATGATTTAAAAAAATTGGCTAAAGAACCATTGTCATATTGGAAAAATTTATTAAAACGTTATTTACTTGATGCACCATGTGGTATTGTTAATGCAAAACCAAGTATTGAAAAACAAAAAGAAATTGAAGCTAGTGAAAAAAAACGTATTAGTGAAAGAAAAGAAAAATTAGGTAAAAGTGGTCTTGAAAAAGCTGAATTAGAATTACAAAATGCAATTGCACAAAATGAAATTGAAATACCAGAAGAGCTATTAACATGTGTACCAGTACCAGGTACAGATACTATTAATTTTCATAATGTACGTAGTTTTTTTACTGGTAATGAAGAACAACATTCACGTTTTGATGTTAATAAGCTACCATTATACACATGTCTAGATCATGTTAATACAAATTTTGTATATATATTTGTTGTTATGGATACATCATCATTGTCAAAAAATTTAAGACCATATTTACCATTGATACTTGAGGCAATTGGTGAATGTCCAATTGAACGTGATGGAAAATTAATTCCATATGAAGACATTGTTGCTGAAATTGAGAGTGATACTATTGCTGTTGGTACCAAAACTGGATTTGATAATACGTCAAGATATTCATGTGGTATATTCAGTCACAATATAACACTAATATTACAAATTGAAATGTCAAAATACAACAAAGGTATTCAATGGATTAAAGAACTTCTTTATGATACTAAATTTACTGTTGAAAGATTAAAAATTATTTCTCAAAAAATGATCAATGAAATAACACAATTGAAGAAACAAGGAAATGGAATTGTTAAAAGTTTGATGAAAGGATTGATGTATGATAAAGATAGTAATCATTTTAATGCAAGTCCACTTAGACAGCAACAATTTTTGACAGAATTAATTGAACGTTTATCAACTGATGATGGACAAAAGCAAATATTAAATGACGTTGAAGAAATAAGAAAAATTTTAACAGATGGAAAAAATATTATGTGTCATATTGCATCAAATGTTGATAAATTAAGTAATCAAGTTACTGATCTCTACACACCATGGGATATATTAAAAATTGGAAATATTGAAAAGAAAATGTTTGTTATTTTTTTTAAAGCATATTATTTTTAGATTATCATGATTTGTTTTAATTGTTTTTGATGTTTTTTTTAGGCTTGAAGTAATACCAGATTGGAAATTATTAAAACCATATAATGAAATTAAAATTAAGGGATCAGTTCTTGGACTTGGTTGTGTTGATTCAGCTTATTCATTACAATGTGCACCTTGTATCAATGATTATAAGCATCAAGATTTACCAACACTTCTTGTTTGTCTTCAGTATCTTACTCAGCTAGAGGTAATTTAGATATTTTACATTATTTTTTTGTTTAATAAATTTGCATAATTTATATTTATTTGATTGTTATTTGTTCAGGGACCAATGTGGAAACAAGTTCGTGGTCAAGGATTATCATATAGCTATAAAATATTTGCCAGTCCAAATGAGGGATTAATTTATTTAACATTCTTTGGAGCTACAAATATAGTTGGAGCATATAAAGAAACTAAAAAAATTATCGTAAGTTGTTTTTAAATTATCTTTAGAATTTAATTGATTGAGGAAAAAAATTAATAGTAGTTTAAATCGATCGAATGATTTTAATTCTTGAAAAAAAGATGAACAAGTAGATGGTTGATTAAAAATAAATTGGAGGAGATAAAGCTAGATGTTTTTTTGTTTTAATAACAGGACAGCCATTTGAAAGAAAAAAATTGGGAAAAAATATTATACGAGACAGCAAAAGCTTCATTGATATTCCAAATTGTTGATAGAGAAGCATCTGTTGGTGATGTTGTATCACAATCAATATTGTCATATTTTAAAAATGTATCACATGATTATAATCGTCAAATGGTACAAAAAGTACACAGTGTTGATATTAATGATTTGGATCGTGTTGCTAATAAATATCTCAAGCCATTATTTGATCCTGAACAATGCAAAGCATCAATTGTATGTCATCCATCAAAAGTTACTGAAGTTTCTGATGCTTTTAAAAGGTAAAAATAATCATTTTTTTAAATTAAATAACAAAAAAATATATAACAACATATTGTTTCATGTTTTTTTTTTTTTTTTTCAACAACAGCTACAGTCAGAACCTTGAAGTCTACACTTCTCTTGAAAGCAGTTATCTCAACGACTGGTAATCATCGAAAATTGTTCTGTTTCTTTATTTTTTTTTAAATTTAATTTCCAAATAAAAAAAACAAGAAATAAAAACAACGACAATTATCGAACAAATTAAAAAAAACCGGAAATTATTTTTACATTAAATTCATTCAATGTCACGTATTTTTTTTTTTTTGAAAATAAACAAAAAATAAATAATAAAAATCACGTGTGCCATTTGTCACAATACAAACGTGCGTGTTTATAAACCAACACAATAATTATCACGTAAAAAAGCTTAAAAAAAATATACACATTACAAAAAACCATTTAAAATCTATTGAGGAGTAATTTAATTTTTTTTTTTTTTTTTTTCTTTACATTTATGAAAATTTTGTAAACAAGTATTTTATATTTTTAAATTTTCATATGATTTTTTCTACAACACTTTCTTGAAAAACAAAAAATGTATTTCTAATGATATTAAAATAATTGTGTTTATATAAATGAGTTGTTTTGTTATTTAATTTTTATTTCTTGCTAATTTTATTAATTTAATTTAGTAAAGAGAAGATGAATGGATTTTTCTTGTTATCTATTTACAAATGGTGAGTGTTTTTAAAAGTTTTCTCACTTGTTACATTAAAGATTGTAAAAAAAAAAACTATGATAAATTGCAAGACACTGAAATATGCTGAAAAACATTTGATTTTTATCAAGAAAAAACATTTCGATTTATTATTTTATTACCCGTAATTATCAACTAAAACTTGATAAATATATTTCTTAATTTAATATTAATTTATGAATAAAAATGCTATTGCAAAATACAATTTGATTATTTATGTAGCAAATTCACTATCTAAAGTCCAGAATTTTATATGAAAAAAAAAAAAAAAATACTGGACTTTTCGCAATTTCTACATGGACTGAGATCACTCTTTGATCGTGAAATAAAATTTAAAATTGATTTAACATTCCCTAGAAACTAATGGGGGGTTCGTTAAACTCGGAAAAAAAAAATAAATAAAAAAGTAGTTGGCCCTGATGCTCTTCCAGCGTGCAATCAGGTTTGTCGTTGATCTAATTTTAAAAAATAACAATTTTAAAATTTATCATCAATGTGTTGTATTAAATATTGATTTATTTAAAAAAAATATTATATCAATGATGACTTTGGTTTAATTATCATTCATAAAACTACTTAGCAACTTGAAAATTAATTAATTCAAGGTGCAAAAGTCTCTTGACCCTGATTAATATTATTAACTTTAACGTGTGATTCGATGAGTTGACTGATAAAAAAAAAAAAAAATTTCAATCAAAAATTAACATTTAGAATAAAATTAAATAATAATAATCAAACAAAAATATTATTAGCTTATTTTAAATATTATTATTTCCTTTTTTTTTAAATATAAATTAAAGACCAAAAAAAGTCAAATAAATATGAGTCAATGTTCAAGGCTAACAATCGAAATATTTTTTTATTTCTCCATTCACTAGAATATTAAATTTTTATATACTTTAAATAGATTAATAAAAACAAAAAAAACAACAAATTTTTAAAAAATAAAACAGTTTGTTTGTTAAACTTTCATATCACGTTTAATTTTTTTTTTTTTTTTTCTTGACGTGACAAGCATGAAAGCATTGTAAATAAGTTAGAGTGTGTAAAATTCAAATGAGCTGAATAAATATATACTGCATTTATTTAATGACGGATATCCCAATAAAATATATCAATAATTATATTTATTTAATACCGTTAAACTTATTCAACTATAAATAATTTTTTAAAATTAAACAAATATTATTTCATAGACAAATAATAATTATAAATGTTATTTTTTAAATTGAGATATTTACTGTTTTAAAAAAACAATAATTATAATTTATTTAGATTATGATGTGCCGGATAAAATTGCATGTTAATAGAATAATAAATTACAATAAATTTCTCGACAATATTCAACAATCCGTTTCTAATTTAAGAAAAAAAAAATTTTAATTTAATCATTATGAATTTGCTCTACTTGTTTTTTTCTTTTAAACAACATAATTGTTTATTATTTTTATGAATTTTTTAATAATATTAAATATTATTATAATAATTTATTAAATTTATCAAAATAAAAGCCTAAAAGTTTGTTTCTAAATATAATTTTTAATTGATAAATTTTATTATTGAAATTGTATTTAGTTAATTTATTTTATTGTTCGATTTTTACGAATATAAAATTACTCCTCTTTAATTTTCATATTGCATAATGATTAATAATATATGCACTTGTGATGATGATAAATAGTCAGGGTCCATCAATTTCTTTTGTTGGCAAAATAAATTTAAATAATAAAAAATAAATATCTTAATAATCCTTTTACTATTTTCTTTCTGCTAATTTTTTTTTCAGGTCCATTGTTTATTTTTTAAAATATGATTTAACAATATTCATTGTTAAAAAATTGATGCTAGCTTAATAAATTATTGAGTAATGCAAAAAAAAGGTTGAATAAATTAAAATTGTATAGAATAAAGAGGCAAATAGTTTGTGTGGTTTTTTAAATTCATTTGTGGAGGGAGATATACAATTCTTTCAAGTTTGCTTGAGTTTATAACTGGTGAAGAGTTTTAGTCTCATGCGGAGACCTTTTCCCGCGAGTATTCACCTGATGAATTGTGTTTTTATATTTTAATTATAAAATTGATTAAAAAAAACTAAAAAAAAAAAAGTCAAATTGAAGTAAAAAAAAAAAAACACCAAGTGCATTTAATTATCAAAAAAAAAAACCATCCAAGTGCATTTAATTATCAAAAAATTAAAAGTTAATTGTTTTTTATAATTTGAATTATTTTTAATCATAAAAAAAAAGTGTGTAATTAATAAAAAAAAAATAAAAAGTGACAATGAATTTTTAGTTTAAAAAAGAAAAATATGAAAAATTGAATTTTTCCTTTTTTTTTTTTTGCCGGTTAAACATTTTTAAAAATTATATAATTAATGAAAATGTCTGACTCAATATCTGATGTACCTTTAAATGATGATAACAATATTATAACAAATAATGGAACATCAAAAAAAATAATAACAACAAAAGACATTGTAAGTATTTTTAATATAATAAAACGCTTTCTGAATTTTTTGAATAGAATAATTTTTTTTTAAATATTACTAAGTATATTCGCTGAGATTTTTTTATTTTTATCCGGAAAATTTAATCAGTTAATGTTCCATGTAGTGAAAGAAAAATAAAAAGAAAAAATTGTCGATTATGGTGAAAGCGCGAATGTACAAGTGATGATTGTTCCGGTGTTATTTTAAACTACTATTGCATTTGAAAATTTATCTTTGCATTTGTTGGTTAGTGGGTCACATTTATTAAATACTGTTCTCATTTGTTCAAACATTTAAAAATGTTATTTGTTTTTTAAATTATAATCCTGAGTTTAATTTAATTTAAAATTGCGAGAAAAAATAAACAAATAGAATGTAAATTTTATTTAAAGGAGTAAAATTATTTAAAATGTATACATTTTATTTAAACAACATTTATAAAAACAATAAAATTAATCAACTTTTTTATTGTTTTTTTTAAATAAACACAAAGCTTTTAGCGCTTTCCGTTGAATGTCGTTACTGTCGGTGGGAAATTTTATTGATTTCCAGAAGCTCAAAGTCGACAAGCTTCTTAGCACACAAACTCCAAAATAAATAATCAAATTCTTCGTTAAATAAATATATATTAACACAAGTAATTAGTAAAAATTAAAAATGTCTTCTCAATCAAGTAGTTACTTATCAAGTGGATTTACAAAATGAAATTATTTAAAATAGCTAAGACAAAAGTAAATTGTAATTATTTATTTTCAATGTGAATTAAATATTCAAGTGTTATTATTATTTATTTATTTATTTGTTTAATATTTTGTTGGTTATTTTTATTTAACTTTGAGTGTAATGACAATACAATTGGTCTCAGGAAAATAATTTGTAAGTTTATTCGGTTAAACTTGAATAATCGTCGTCGTCGTCACGGCATCTTTCACCGAGTAAGTAGATATTAATAAAACAAATCAACAATAAAAATATATGATAATTAAAATTTACAGTTTGCAATTTTACATACACAATTAATACTGTACTTTAGGATAAATAAATATATTTAAATATACACCAACAACTGAACATGTCGGTTTTTCTATTTTATTTTTACAAATTTTTTTTTTTTCTATTTTCAAAATAACAATAAAATATATACCGTATTTTACCACAAAATTTTTTAACGTTATTTATAATTAAACTGTTATTTTCTAAATGCAATTAAAAATAAAAAATTATATATGAAAATTAAAACTGTAAAGATATATGAAAACTTGAATTTTATGTTGAAAAAAAATTATCATAATTTTTCAAATTAATTTCAAATTTATTTGTAGAACAACTAAAGTTAATTAAAAAAAAATTAATTTAAAAATAAGACACTATTATTATTGTAATTTAAATTATAAAAATTATATTATATTTTTTTTAGAAATTAAAATTACTATTTTTTGTAATTTTTTTTCTCAATGTAAAAAGGTTTTTTTTTTTTTAAAAATTATAAAAATATCTTCTTCATAAATATAAAAATAATTTTTTAAATTATATGGAAGACCTTGATGTTTTGCAAAGTAACTCATTGATATTTCATAATTTATGTTGAGTTATATCCATGTGCGCAAACCATGCAAGAAATAACCACTCACTTTCTATTATTTTGTTGAGTACAGTGCACTTTTTTTCGATGTCAATGACTCGTTCTGATTTTTAAAATTTGACATTAAACATTCATAAAAATCATTTGAAAATATATTTTATATTTAATTAAAAACCATGTAATTTATTTAATTTCAATTTTTAAATCAACAAATGAGAAGAAAAAAAACAAGGAAGTTTAAAATACACGATCGTTTATTATTATTTTTTTTTTTTACTTTCATTTTGAATTTATGATATTATATAACACAAATATGTATTTTATAAATTTTTTTTTTCAATATTATATGCGTTATGTATTCACAGGTTTTTAAATATATTTTTACCTGAGGCTTGAAAATTTTATTATCACTTTTACCAAGAATAACTTGATCAAAAAAATAAATAAAATGATAAAAGTCTAAATAATTATTAGATATTTCTTTTTTTATGAATTAATTTTTTTCATCAATAATTATTAATTGTAGAAGAATTTTTTTTTATTTTCTTACGTTATAGATATTTTTATTTATGAATTAAAAATATTTCAATGAGGTGAATAGGTTATTACAATCATCAAAGAAACACGCAATGTAAATTGAAAATTGAAACCAATACATGTATAATAATGATCAATTGTGTAATAAAATTATGAAAAGAAAAAATAATATTCTAAAAAATTTTATTGACAACTTGAAGATGTAAAAAGAAAAAAAACTAATAATTGTAATAATTCATAAACTAGTCTATTATTAATTTTTTTTAAATCAATTATTTAAGAATTTTTATCTGTTTCAAAGACTTGTTTATAAAACTTTTATTTAGAATATTCAATAAATCTTGAATAAGGAAAAAATATATTTTATTTTTTCAAACAACAAGTTTTATTAATTCATTTATTATAAATATAGATATTTTTTTTTTTAATCGAGGATATAATTTTTAATAATGTAACCTTGATGAATCCAGAACACACGTTGTTAATCAATTTTTATTTTTTTTTATTGCCAACACTTAGCAACAATATATTGTCGAACCTTGAAAATTTAATATTCAAATCAAAGTACAAGTGAGATCCAAAGGCCCATTGGCATAACTACTCGAAAAAAAATATGTTAAAATGAAAAAAAAAAATAAATTATAATAACAAAACCTAATAGTAGGTGATTTTTTTTGTTTATCATTAAAATTTTAAATATTTACCAAGTCACACTTGACTATGAAATAACAAAACATTACGTAACTATTTTTTTTTCCGAAAAAAATCAACAAAAAATATATAAATAAGAAAATTTTAATATAAATTTGTTAATTTTGTATTATTTATTTATAACAAACTAATAGTAAAAAATGTATAAATAAATATTATTATTACTAATATTTATTTATCGAAATCCACTCGAAAAATAATTTATTTAAAAAAATTAATTTTCCTATTTTCCTTTTTAAAAATCTTGACTTTATTTATTTATAAATATTATTTATATTAACTATCAATTATACCAATTACTAATTAATAAAAAAAATCACGAATAAATTGATATTAACAATTAAACAATAAAAAAAATAAAATTAAACAAAAAAAAATTTACAAATAATTATTAAATTTATTTTTTAATTTAATAATTATTCATTAAATTCAAATATTAATCTGCCAAATTAATTGATATAAATTAAATTACGAAATCAATTAAATATTTTATTTCCAAATATAAAATAATCATTGATAAAAAGAAATAAAATAAAAAAAAATGATTTATGTATTTTTAAAATGATATTAATTTTTTTTGTTCGATGATATAATTATAAAAATTAATGAAATAAATATTTTTTGTGTTAAATAGGATATAGAGAGAGGGGATTTTGATACAAGGGGGGATAACGGAATCAACTCATCAACTGACGAAAGAAACGAAGCGTCACCTGGTGCCACAAATACATCTAGACGTTGGCGCACAGTAGTTCATTTACTTCGTTATATTGCACTGACAATGTTTTTTGTCGGTACAATCGCGGCCCTCGTGGCCCTTGTTTGGCTCTATATGGGTCCAATATTTGTTCTACAATTATTAATTGTTGTTATCATTGCCTATTTTGTATCTGGTGGACGTCTCAAATGGCTTCAAGTTGCTGTCAGAACCGCGCCTCGTGACATCACGTAAGTCATGTTTTTTTTTTATAACCAACACACTCATTATTTCCCAAACAATCATATTTTTTTTCTTTATTATTATCCTCTCAATGACTATGCCTTAATTATTTGTACTAAAAAAATTTCTATCCTTTATTTTTTTTACTATGTAGAAATATTTCTATCGCTGTCAAAGTCATACACGTGTCACTTGCACGAAAATAAAAAAAAAAAAAAACAAATTAAAAAACCAGGAATGGAGAAAGCATAACGGTACTTACTACTTACTATAAATAAAAAAAAATATATTTCTCGAACATATTTATATACTGTTTTTTACATTACCGAAATGCATTTATTGTTGAAAGAAAAAAAAAAAATTAAAAAATTAGCTGGCTAAGATAAAAAAATAAAGGATAGAAGTTTGTTTTTTTTTCTTGATCAAAGAGCAAAATACTGAATGGGTATAAAGGTCGAGGTTAAATTCCTATGCCATTTATTGTATTCTCTGTTTGTGCTATATTGATTGTGTCCGTTATCAGTCAACTTTTCACTAAACCGGATGAATTAATTGCCAATTTTCCTAGTAATAAACGGATGCCCTTAATTTTTTTTTTTTTTTTCGATAAAATATAAATTGGTTCATCTAATCGAATATAAAATTTTTAGATTCATCATTTTTTTTCATCGGTATGTTGATAAGAATAATCATTTGAAATGAATTTTTTTTCCCACTGATATTTGATTACGATTGAGCTGTTTTTTTTTTTTTGTAGATAATATTTAAATTATATTTTGAAAAATAATACTCATGTTGTATTCAGAGTTTGCTGATAATTTTTAGAATTTAATTTATAACTTTACAGTCATTGTGTTGAATTAATTTGAAGATATTAAAATAATATAAATAAATAAATGAATTGTGAGAACTATGCCAAATTGTCTACTAGAAAAATGGAACTTTTGTTTTTTAAATTTACATAATTAATTAGTTTATAAAATATACAGTTGATTATTTTTTTTTAATGAAAATTGTCTCTTTAATTTTATGCAAATGACGTCAATATTTTATAACAATTCTTTTTTAAAATTTATAATTTATTTTGTTGAAAAAATTATGCAATACCTCTTTGGACTAATTTGTTTTTTTTTTTTAAACCACAAAATGAAATGTCATCAGAAAAATAATAATAAAAAATGTGTATATATATTTTGAATTAGTAAATAATGTTTTTTAATTTTCTTGTTGATATTAATTATTTTAATTTTATTTACAGGGGGCTTTATAGATTTGGAAAATTAATGTGGTGGTTGAAATCACATGAAAGAAAAAGCCACAGTGTTGCTGATATATTTAGACAAAATGTAACGAAATATCCAAATAAGCCTTGTTTTATTTTTGAGGACAGAGAATGGACCTTCCAGGAGGTAAATAACATTTAAAATAAAATTCTTTAATCAATTTGAATGTCGAATAAATTTAACAACAATGAATAAAATTTAATTAATTTTTTAAAAAATTATCAGAAAACAAATATATTTACTGTTAAAAAAAAAAAATTGAATTTTTTATAATCTATTAGTTAATTTGTTTGTTTATTTATTTATCTATTTTATTAATTAGTTTCTTCATTTGTCAAATAAATTTAACAATAAGAAAAAAAATTATTTCAATTAATTTTAAATCAAAAAAATAAAAAAGATTAATTCATTGTTGTGTAAATAATAAACAATAATCATTGAAAAAAATTAAATTTAAATTCCCAAAATTATTGTTTATTAAACAATAATTAATAATAATGATTGTGTTAAAATTATAGATTGAGGATCTCAGTAACAAGGTATCAAATATATTTAAAACTCATGGCTACAGAAAAGGTGATGCTGTTGGTTTGTTGATGGAAAATAGACCAGAATATATTGCAATATGGCTTGGTTTATCAAGACTTGGAATAATAACAGCTTTTATAAATACAAATTTAAAAAAAACATCATTATTACATAGCATCAATGTTGCCAAATGTCAAGCATTTATTTTCTCCAATGAATTAGCTGATTGTAATTATTTAAAAAATTCTAAACTCTTTAAATTTTTTTTTTAAATGTAAATGATGTTTAAAAATTTATTAAATTTATATTTTTAGCTATCAAAGATGTTGCACAATCACTTGATGCAAAATTAGCACTTTATCGTTTTGGTGGTGAGACTGGATCAAATGCAACTGGTTTAAAAGAAAAAGATTTTTCTGCATTATTAGATGATACATCATCAGTACCACCAGTTATTCAAGATCCTGGAAATTACAGTGATAAATTAATGTACATTTATACAAGTGGTACAACTGGTCTTCCCAAAGCAGCAGTCCTAACAAATTTCAAGTAATTTTATAATACTAAATTTGATTAATTTAAAATACTAATTGTTATTATTTTTTTTTAACAGATTTATGTTCATGTCAAGTGCTCTACAATTTCTTTGTGCATTTAAAAATTCAGATAGATTTTATACACCATTACCATTGTATCATACTGCTGGTGGTGTTGTTTGTGCTGGTCAATCATTGTTATTTGGTATGACAACTGTTATTAGAAAAAAATTTTCAGCCAGTCAATATTTTGAGGATTGTCGAAAGTACAATTGTACGGTAAGAAAATTATAATTATTTTTCATTGAACAACAAAACTGAATAATAAAAAAATAACGGGGTCAATTGAAAATATATTTTTAATCATCAATATTTAAAGATTGATTCTTCTAGTTTTTTTTTTTGTGAAATTTCTAAATAACAAAAGTATATTTTTAACAGGTTGCTCAGTATATTGGTGAAGTTACTCGATACATACTAGCAGTACCACCAAAACCTGAAGACAAACAACACTCAGTAAGAGTTATATTTGGCAATGGTTTAAGACCACAAATATGGAAAGAATTTGTAAAACGTTTTAATATTAAAGACGTTGCTGAATTTTATGGAGCAACTGAAGGAAATGCAAATATAAGTAAGTAAAAAAAGGCAATAACAATTATCAAAAATATATTTGACAATTAAATAATATTTTCTAGTTAACATTGACAATACTGTTGGAGCAATTGGTTTTGTATCACGTATAATACCAAAATTTTATCCAATTTCAATAATAAAAGTAAATGAAGATGGTGAACCAATTAGAAATTCAAAAGGTCTTTGTCAAATATGTGGTCCAGATGAACCTGGTGTATTTATTGGTAAAATAATACCAAATAATCCACATCGTGCATTTCTTGGTTACGTTGATGACAAAGCATCAGAAAAAAAAGTTGTACATGATGTTTTTGAAAAAGGAGATTCAGCATTTCTTTCTGGTATTTAAAATCTATCATAATTAGATATTATTAATTTATATTTGATGTTAATTAATTGAGCAATTTATTTGTTTTATTAACTAGGTGATATTGTGGTAGCTGATGAATTGGGATATTTATTTTTCAAAGATAGAACTGGTGATACATTCAGATGGAAAGGTGAAAATGTATCAACAGCTGAAGTTGAAGCTCTTATCAGTAATATTATTAATTATCGTGATTGCATTATTTACGGTGTTGAGGTTATTATTTTTAATTTTATTAGATGATAAAGAATCAAATGGTAATTGTTTTATTAATTTTTATCATCATGCTTTTTGTTTAGGTATTTAATTCTGATGGACGAGCAGGTATGGCTGCGATTTTCGACGAAAATGAATCATTAGATTTGAAAAAATTAGCTGATGATATTAAGGAACATATTCCCAGCTATGCTAGACCACTTTTTATTCGTATTTTAACAAAAATTGATCTAACTGGTAATTATAACATTAACTTGGAATTTATGTTGATTTATTTTTGGCTTGGAGTAATTTATTGTTTATTTTGTCATTTAGGAACATTTAAATTGAAGAAAAAAGATCTTCAAACAGACGGATATAATCCAAATAAAATAAATGACAAACTTTATTATTTGGATCAAAAATTAGGATATCAACAAATAACAACAGATGTATATGAAAAAATTCAACAAGGAAAAATCAAATTTTAAACAACAAAATTTATCATGGCCTAGCCAATTAATATTATTATTATTTTTGACTTTTCAAAAGTATTCTTTTGATATAAATTAATAATATTATGTTTTTTAAAATTTTAAAGTTAGGTTTTAATTATACATAAGAGAAAAAAAAAATTACAAATATTTATAATTCAGATAAAAGAAAATTTTAGAATTATTAATCAGTTAATTAAGTGCTTATTAGTTAATTAATTTTTAATTAGATTAACATGTCCATTTAGTTTTTTTATTTCTTCACAATCATTTGCTCTTTTTTGAAAGTTTGTAGAAATAAAAAAGACAGATTTTCTGTTGGCTATTAGTTTTACAATTTTTTTTTTTCAAGTGGGTGTATGCGGGGTGTAATGACACACATTTAATTAAAATGTTATTTGTTAATAATTTTTTTCTAAATAAATCAAAGATATTTTATATACGTATCAAGTATTTTTAGTGTTATTTATTTACCAAAAATATCCAGGAAATAATAAGCCAACAAAAAAAGATGGTGGATTGTCTTGATGGATTTTTTTTATTGTAAAAATAAATCTTACCTTTTGTAGCCTCAGCAGATTGTCCAGAAGAGTATCTAGATGTCCAGGTGGTCTTGAGTATTCCATTGTTAATCCAATATATCCAACAAAAGGCACTGATCATCACAAAAAAAAAAAACATCGATCTAGCACTTCACACACTGAATTTATCAAATGTTCAATTTAGCATTTAATTTGGAACAAAAATTGAATGTTTCATTGTTAATATATTTATAACACTTTGTTTATTAAAATTTTATAATCACAAATTAATCAAATGTTTGTTTGATAACAAAAAGGAGCACTTGATCCATCAGCACATTCAAGCTGAACACAAGATTATGGAGTCCATTTTAATTCACGACACAAAGTTGGTCACTAAATTTGTCAATACCCATTGATTGAATTGAAATTAACTATCAAAATTATACTCCAAAAATGACCACGTATTTGCTTAACAATCAAAACACTAATTAACAATTAATTTAACGAGAAAAAGATGAAGATGAGTAAACTCGCAACGGACACGACGTACTCGACGCATCATCAACGTAAAACTGGAATTCACAAAATGGTCGACAGAAAGCAGCAGTAACATGAGCTTCTGTTGAAAAAATGTAGATGGAACTGATTGTGGCTTCTGGTTAGAGTGGGTATAAAAAAAAATAGGGTTATCCCACTACGTCATAATAAATCACTTGACACTTGTTGATTACGTAAACAAAACATTGATAAATAATTAACAAAAAAATAAGTGTTATTTGTTAAATTTATTTTTTTTAATACATATTAGAAATAAAAAATCATGCAAAATACAATGAACCAAGTATCTTATGACAAAAATCAAATTGTTTATAAAAATCTTCCAGTTGATGAATTGCCTGCAAAAATAAGTCATGAATTATGTAGAATTCTAAATCAACAATGCAAATGGAAAGATCTATCTGGTAATTAATAATGCATTATTAATTTTTTAAATTGATTTTTTTGATGATTAATATAATTTTTGTTTTTTAAGCTAAACATCTAGATTGGACAGAGTCAGATTTTCAATATGTAGGTAAACAAAAAGATCCAACGAAAGAATTTATAAAACAATATGCTAAAGAAGGTTTTGGAGTACATGACCTTTATTTTCATTTACTTGAAATCCAACACTATCTTGGAATGCAAATATTACAAGCTTGTGTTGATAAAAAATATCATTATTTATTAATTGAAGCTAAAGACAATTTATCAAATTTGCCTAAAGCTAAAGTTCAATGTGTTCCAATATGTCAAAACAAAATGACTCCTGACAATAAAAATAATCAAATAACTGAAAAAAAAATAATGAATATCGGTAAAGAAATTACACCAAGACCTGTTGAACCAAGTAATTCAAATAATCTTGATGTTAAATCACCAAGTTTAACAAATTTAATAACACTAAATCCATCAATGACATTACCACAAATGATGGAAGCTTTAAAACCTGCATACTTACAACATTTAGCATATAAAGTATTAACTGATGCAACTGATAATTGGAGTGATGCTAAAATTATAGGAAAAGGAGGATTTGGAAAAGTATTCAAAGGTTCTTGGGTAAATACTGATGTGGCTATTAAAAGACTTGAAAGAACAAGTGGCAAGTCTGATGATAAATATATGGAAGATTTTAAACAATATTTGGGAGAAATAAATAGTGGGGCATCATGTAAACATGATACTTTGTTGCCAATATATGCTTACAGTATGACGGATGGTTTACCATCTTGCATTGTTTATCAAATTATGGCAAATGGTTCATTAGAAGACAGATTAGCATTGAAAGATAATACACCAGCATTAAATTGGTTGCAACGACATAACATTGCAAAATTTGTTGCTCAAGGTTTACAATTTATGCACTCTCATCATGAAAAACCATTGATACATGGAGATATTAAAAGTGCAAATGTATTACTAGATGCAAATATGAATCCAAAAATTGGTGATTTTGGATTGGCACGTAGAATTAATAATAAAGAAGGCGAAAAGGTATTTAATAATTAATACATAAATTAACTTGATGTATTTATTTATTTATTTATTTTAATTATAGGTTGATAAACTTCAGGGGACTAAAATTTATTTGCCACTTGATTATTTAAGCGGAAAAATTCTATCACCAAAAGTAGACACGTATTCTTATGGTTGTGTTATGTATGAATTGGCAACTGGTTTACGATATGATCAGTTGAAAAACAATGCTCAGTATAAGAGAAATCCTGATAATGATAAATTTAACGGATTGATTGATCAAAAAGCTGGTCATTGGCATAACTTGGTATTTGATAATCTCATTGAAGTTGGAAATAAGTGTACACAATTACATCCTAAAGATCGACCTTACATGGACCAAGTTTATAATTCACTTGTTGAGAGTGAGTGAGAGAAAATATATATTAAAAACTAACAATAAATTTATTTATTTATTTATAAAACTAATTTATTATATTTAAAAAATTTAATTTACATTTATTTTAAGGAATTATTATTAACATTTAACAAAATATTGCTATTGTCTTTTTTTTTTATTATTTCTAAATTAGTTATTGAATTATTAATAATTTTATTTGAATAAATATTTTTATATTTTAAATTATATTTTTATTATTATTAAAATGATGCTCTAGAAACCCGATTGATGGAGACGATGATGACAAATGCAAGACACAAAACAAGCTTATAGCTGTGTTAAATTTCTGCAGAGTTAACGTGTTGCAAAAAAAAATAAAAAAAATATATTATTAACAGTGTTGAGCATTGGAATGAGATACTCTTCTAGTTAAAATGTTGGATGTGTTGTGGTACCAACATATGGATAAAGAAAAAAATCACAAAGATGTGTGTACATGTAATTCAAGTTGAAAGTTTAACCAACACACATATCAAGGACTTGTCTTGCTTGTCTTGTCTTCTACCTACACAAGCAAAAAGAAATGATAAAAAAAAAATTGTTGAAAATGAGTCAGCTTGCTCACGTACTGCCTACTTGGCTCTGCTTGGTTCTTAGCTTCTTGAATATGTTGAATTATTTTTTTTACTTTTCTACACTCTTGACAAAAAGAAAAAGAAAAAAAAAACAAGTTAAAATAAGTACACAACAACATGATCTTGCTATCTCAATTTCTCCATTTATTTTTTACTATTTATGGATTACAAGGATTTTTTAATTTGATTAAATAATTATTTATTTTTATTTATTCAAGTTTACTTTGTATCCTGACAAATTTGGGATGAAATAAAAATTATCTATTTTGTTGGTGTCGGCGGTATAATATTTTATTATTCATTTTATTTATTCAACTATTCAAAAAAAAATTTATTGCATTTTATTTATATTTAAATTGTTTATCAATAGAGCGTTAATATTAATGTGAATTTTTTCAAGTGGTGAATTCAAGTCAAGGGAAGTTTAATAATTATAATAATATAAATTTTTTTAAAATGCCAGACCGGAAGTTATGACCGGATACACGTGACTGTAATACTTGATGTTTTTTATATTTTTTTTGTGTTGTTGGTTTTATTTGAATCTTGGTAAAAGTTGGATGTCAATGACGATGAGCATGGTGCTCTACCTGGAAGCGTAGAAATTTTATGGGAAAATATTTACTTTTTTATTTTTTTTAGATAAATTTTTTTAAAAATATTATTAAAATAATAAAAATGTCAAGTGGAAATATTGAAAAATCAATTTTTCTACTTGAAAAATAATTACTCACAAATGAGGAGGCGAATCATTATATTTTTTTTTCGATTTATATATGTTTTCTTTATTTAAATTTTTTCTTTACATTAAATTTTATAATACTTGTAATTTTTTAATGACACTTGAAAATTGTATTTTTACGTTTTTTAAATTTTTCATTACAACTGTATTTTTAATATTTATTAATTAATAAAATTTAGCTTTTAAACAAAGTAACAACAATTTATTTTCATGTAAATTTTAATTCAGTATATTTTTTATAATTTTTTTTATATTATTTCCCTTTCATTGTCCTTGATGTTTTATGTACTTTCTTTTTTGCATTTTTAAAAGTGTGTTAAATTGAGGGCCAGTGAATAATTCCTTTCCTAATTTGGTCATCATTTTTTCAACTTGGCAACACATAAAACCCAAAATTAAAACCATCTCAATTTCAAAAATAAACTCATAATAAATACATAAATAATCAATAATTTTTTATTCAATAAAATAAAAAATCAAGATTATTTTTAAATTCATTTAATCAATCCTCTGATATCCAGTTAATTAAATTTTTTTCAATTTTTTTTTCCATTATAATTTCATATATTATATTACTACCATCAATTTAAAATTTTCTTAAATCTTTTTTTTCTTTTATTTTTCTATTTAATTTATTTCAATTTTTCAATTAAATTCATGACTATTATTATTATTAAATTTATCTATTTTAAATTGTTTGTTATCAATGGGAAAAATATTTTAAAATAGTGTTTCGAGGGTTTATCTCTGTGGAATTTTAAGCTTTGAATTCACCAAGAAATATTTAAACTAAATTCCAGTCATAATTGAATTAAATCAGATATAAAAATTTGATTAAATATCCTGCAAATCATTTAAATAATTTGTGAATTTTATAAAGCAAAAAATGTGAATTGAACTACAAAAGTGTGAACTAATTGACTAATAATTAAAAAAGTTTTTCGTTGAATTGAGACCTTTCTTTTTTTTGACTTTATTATATTTTTTTTATTCTAGAAATATTGTAGTTGATGAGATTAAATGAAAGAGATGTGAACGGATAAAAAAATATATAATAAAGAAAGAAAGAAATAAAAAAAAAGTTGTAAGAAATGTTGTTGATGGGTTAGTCTAGATGCTGAGTGAGGCAATTTCTATTAGTTTGCGAGGGACCATGACGTCATTGGCTCAGTGAACCCTGAACCAGACCAATGAATCCACATTATTTATAGGATACTTGTAATCGTTCACGCCACTTATTACAATGATATCATGCGGGCCGATGCAATGTTTATTTCATTTTAAAGAAATTTTTTTAAATCAATTTTTATTCGCTTTAAAAGTGTCTTTAAAATTTTTTTTTAATTCAACTTTTTCTTAGCTGGAATTTCTTTGAAATGTCTATTTAATAAATTTTTTTTTTTAATTACTTTTAATTGATAAAAAACGTCTTTTTTTGCATTATAAATTTATATAATTTTTATTTTAAAAATAGTCCTTTGAAGATTCGTAAATTAGCTTTTATTTTTCATCGAATTTTTTTATTTTTTTTTTTTGTATTTTCGTTGATGGTTTTTTAATTAATTGTTTATTCAATTTTTTAAAAACATTATATCGAAAAATTTATACAATTATTTTTATATTAAATTGGTTTTTTTTTGGAATTAATTGAATTACTTGGCACTTAATGGATTAAAAAGTAAATAGCTAGGTTTTTTTTTTTTTTTCGATAGAAAAAAATAGAGAAATAATTAATTTATTGAGGGTATTTTTTGTAAATAAAATTATTTAATTAATGATGTATTGGAATTCGATTAAACAATATGAATATTTTTTTTTAAATATATTTTTAATTTGATTTTATAACTTTTTAAAATGAAAAAAAAAAAAAGAAAAAATTATTGGCTTATTCTAATTTTATTTTTCTACCGAAAATTAAATTTATTTTCAATGAGTTTTAAATTGATAAAATGATTTTCAATAGTTCTAATTGAACACCAATGAAATAAATCAAATTTTTTAATAAAAAATTAAATCTTATAATGAACAATTCAATTATTTTAATGAAAAATTCAATTTCAAAATGAAAAACTCAATTTTTTCTTTTATAAAATTAAATTACACACAAGAAAATATATATTTTCGAAAAAAAACAAAACCAAGCTTATGAAATATTTTTTAAAATATTAGTTTTTTTTTGTTTGTTTGATGTTCATTTGGGTTTTGTTGAAGATGTTTATCGTTATAGTTTGTGGTATCTGGAGCAAGCTTTTCCTCGTCCCAGCATAATTTCACCCTGAAAGCTGCAAGTTTCGTTATATTCATCCCCTGTGAACATTGCCACACAATTTATACACGTTTATATACATCTACATACATTGTCAGGCATCCCAGTTTTTTTTTTATTCACCCTTGCACTCGTTAACAAGAATTAACGTTGAGGTCATCCAAAAAGCACTGCTAAAATTCCCAAGAGTAAAAAAAAATCTAAAAGAAATGCAAAAAATTTAAAAACAATTATGTACAAAAAAAATTTCACAAACGAGATAGCACATTTTTTATATTTTCTATTTCACAAAACTCTTTTTTTAAATACACATTTGCATTTTACAAATAATCAATGAAAATTAAACTAAATAAATTTACTCTCTTTTTATTTTAAAATAAATCTATTTTTCATTTAATTTTTTTGCATATAAATATCAACAAAAATTTAACCCGAGGTTATGAATTTTAATGAATGCTATTTGCGTAAAGCTATCCATGAAAATAAATTTCCATGTTAACAAGTGTTTTATTTATTTATTTATTTTTTATTTTAAATAATAGCTTCGATTCATAAAAAAATATGAGAATACCATTTTGAAAAATTACATGTATTTCTATTTAAAAATTGACTATCAATAATTTAATAAATACAGTTGTAATGTATTTATTAAATTTTAAAATGCTTTTATCTTGAACGTGTGAAATATATACTTAAATACACGAATGATGGTATGAAGTTATTCTGAGACTGTTGGGGTGAATGCCCAGTTCTGAATCAAAGCGTACATCTGTTTTTGCAAGACTTGCCATCAATTCGTTTATCTTTGAAAAAGTATAATTTATAAAAAAAACAATTGAGCTATAACTATAATTGAAAAGTATTTTAAAAATTTTATATATGAATTAATAAAATCCATAAAATTTAATTACAAATATTTTTTAACATCAAAATATTATTTAAAGTTTTTTTTTATTACTAAAATTAATTACATAAAATTTAAATAAATATTTAGAAATTTCAACGTTAAAAATTAAACGACTGTTTATCCATAAATTTTCAAAGTTTCTATTTATAATTTTTTAATGAATTCATAAATATCAAATGAAAATACATGTATGTATTAAAAACAAATGATAATTTATTATTTAATTTATTACTTGAATATAATAACTTTAATAATAAATATTTATGTCAATTAAATCCCTCACGTAAACAATGCTGGTTTAATTTATAAAGTTTCAACAAAAAGTCGTAAATAATATTCATTTGTACAATTGATAATTATTATTAATTTATTATTGATTATGATGACAGTTTATCGAATGAATATCTGTTGAAAATTGGATTAGTATAAGCTATTTACTTTTTTTTTTCTCCATCCATTGAGTCAATATCCAAATATACTATTTATAATTTTCGAAACGATAAATGACAGTGTAAATTTAATTTTCCCATTTATATTATTATTAAAAAATTAATTTGAATTTAATGGCTTATTTGTCAGTCGTCTAAAAATAACAATAAACAAATTTTATATTTTTAAATCATAAAAATTTCACTATAATATTTTTTATATAATTATTTTTATTGTTTATTTATTTTTATTGTTAAAATTTGCCACACCTTTTAATATACTCTTTGACTCTTTGATGATTATTTCATACACGTTGCCAGTAATTAAACAAACACAATGAAAAAATAATAAAATGAAAACGATTATAAATTTAAAATAAAAAATTGTGATCTAATGGGATAGTCAGTATTGCGGTTGTCAAGGGGGGTGGTGTGAGGGGATTAAATAAAAATAAAAAGCAACAAACCTGATGAGTACAGGCAAAAAGACATCATGGTCAATCCCATCATCATCATCATCGTCATCAGACAAGAGGATGTCAACGAGTCGTTAACCATGCATCCCAAAGCATTAACCCACTTTTTTTTTCTCCATTTAATCACATGTGATTGATCAATTTCAACCAGCATTTGCTATAGTCAAAAAATTTATATTGTGAATTATCGAGTGTAACGATTTATCGTTATTATAATCATTACGTAATAATATTTTTTTTTTTTTGTTTAATTAAAATAGCCAGTTTTAAATAATATTTTTAAATTTGTTTTTATTTTTTACTGTATATATATTTTTAAATCCTATGATTGAATTTAAATATATAATTTTAAATAAAAATACATGTTGATATTTAATCGGTCAACAACCTTTTTTTGATATTAACAAATATATATCTGCAGTGTACATACAAATAATTGGCTTTATAATATCGCGTGCTTGTCATCATTTAACCGGGTTAATTGTTGAACGCTCGTTAATTTCTCCATCAAGAAATACAACGCCTTCTCACAATTTTTATCCATCATTGCCAATAATTCGTGACCCTCTAAGCATTCAAAAAATTCAATCAATCATCAATCAATTACACCCACTCATATTCCAAACAAAAATTAAATAAATTAGAAAAAAAAAAAGACTGGGTATTATTTTTATTCATCACAGCTGTTATATCATCGGCTATTAATTTTTTTTTTACCTTTCATTCAGGTAGAAAAATAAAAACCTTCATTTTTTAGAACATTCAAACTTATGTTTACAAATTGAGTTGGAATAAAAAATAATTATAATCATAATTTATTGACAAAATAATAATGTAAAATTTTTTTACATTTATTTATTTATTTTTAAAATTAAATATTAAAAATAATTTACAAAACTTTAAATAAAAATACGATGAAAATTTGTACGCTTGAATATAATTATAAATAGATTTTAACATTTATTTTCTAAAGTATGCAAAAACAGAGTGCAATGTGTTTTCGAGTGAATCTTTTTTATAGATGGTCTTGGAAAATTGGCACACAACCAAAATAGCCAGAATAAAAAAAAAAAAAAAATTAAATATAAACCACACAACCAAGACAAATAAAACTATTTTAAAATACTTTTATTAATTTTTCATATATTTTGTTAATAATGAATAAATAAATAAATAAACAAAAAAAAAATATTTTTTTTCTTCAAATTAATTTATAAAATAAACAATTTATATTTTTATTGTATCGTAATAATAATAAATATTATTATTATGATATTTATTTCAATGATAATATGAAAAAAAAAAATTTCACAATTCAAATTATCCCGCGTAAAGTAATTTTAAATATGGCTGGTTGGATTGGGTGGGGATAACAAAATGGACGCTGTTGGAGGTCGTCAGTACGCCGTCTCGACTCCAGTCTTGACTCGGCATCAACGCGTTCATTGTCATTAAAAATATACTGTTAATTTTATTGTTGTTACCATCTTCCAACAGAGTAACAATAAACACAGTATTTTTATAAACACACCCTTTATTTTATTTTCTCCGTCACACAAATATCATCAACTCCAAAATATTCACATCAAAACACAACTGTCATTACACACTTAACTTTTAATCTTAAATATTATTATTTTTTTTCATCATTGAAATTGATTTTTTTAACACCGGATAAATATTTTTTTAACAAATAAAAAAAGAAAGTTTTAACTCCAATTTGTGAAGTGTGCTTTGTAAACTTTTTTAAGTGTTATATATTTATTTTGAAAGTTTGCTAGAGACAGACTTGAAAATAGAATTTAAAAAAAAACATATAGGAGTGAAGTAAACACGAGAATAATAAAATTAAAAAATATATATAAAAGAGGTTGAGTTGAGACAAGAACAACTGCTTGATTTCTGGAGAATATTGCTGGAGAAATTGCTTGGTTGAACACGGTAAGTGACATGACACCAGCGACAAATTACAAGGATACTCCAAAATGCTGAGTAGTACTTGATGAAATTAAAATAAAAATATACAATTTTTTTAATTTAATTATATTTTTTTTATAAAAATTATTTTTCTCTTGGTTGAATATATATTTTTGTGGATTATACTCCAAAAAAGAAAAAAACATTTTTTTTTTTTTTATAATAAAAGATCAAAGAGCTTTGACGATTAGAAAATTAAATATACAAAAAAAAATAGATATTTGAATTAAATATTTTTTTTTTTAAGCACAAAGTTAGCTTGGATTTTAGGATTTAAAATAAAGTGTCTTTCAAGTACATATAAATTCTTGAAGCGTTAAATCCATGACTATATATTTCCCGTTTTTTTTTTATTTATTATAAAATTTTCTTATGGATGTATGGATATTTTATTTTATTTATTTTTTTTCATATCTCATTGAGAAAAATAAAAATAAAAAAATTCTATATTTTTCCAGTGCACTGGTTTTTTTTTTAGTTATTTCTTTTGACAGTCAATTTGAGTTTAAAGCAATAAGATATGTAAAAAAAAAAAAAAACGAGTTGATGAAATGATACGAATGAAATATAGATTTTTAAATTGACATGATAAAAAAAAAAAAATGTTTCGAGTATTAAAAAATATAATAAATTTCATTGAAATATATGAGATACACTTGAAATAAATTAAAAAGGAAATTTATACTTAATTTAATGATATCAGCATGTTGATCGACCCAAAAAAAAAAATATACAAACTCGACTAAATTATGCAACACATTTTACACTCGAAATTATTAAATAGGCAAGGGTAAAATTAACAGTTCCAGCAAATAGACGGACCCACTGTGTTTTTTTTTAAGCTGAAATAATAATTTATGTTTTGATGATTGTATAATTGAGTACTAATTACTAATTTTACATAAAGCAAAATGACACTCAGTGTGTTCATTCAACACACTATGTTAATTTTTGATAAATGAAAATTAAAAAAATTAAAAATCTTTGTTGCCATTTTTTTGCATAAGATTTGATAATTTTTTTTTTTTATCAATTGATACATATTAATTGCGGTATCATTAGAGTTTCATAGTTTTTAATTATTTTTTTTTTTAACTATACTATATGTATATGAATTATTTAGATAAAAATATTAAAAAATTATTAAATAATTTAATGATTATTTTTATATTTGTTTTTTGACAGTCTTTGATTATTTGAAAAATTAATTTTTTTTTAAGCTCTCAATTTTTGCACAAATTTAGCTAAATTTATATGGAATTATTTGATGATTTTATTGCCATTAATTTTTTTAAATGTAAATATTAAATTTTACATGTATTTAATTATTCAAAAAAATTTAATTATTGATTGATCAATTGTTGTTGATAAAATTAGATAAATAAAATATGTAAAAATATATATGATTAATTAATTTTTCATAGCCCGAATAGTCTTATGTAAAAATGAAGGTAACAATAATAGCTTTGAGTTATTTTTAGAAAATACAAAGCACATAATCATAAAATTGAGTTGAAAAAAAATCTGTTTTAAAAATCGTGTTCTATTTTGTAGTATTTTGACCTGCTATTATCCTTCTTGGTGAACAATTGCTTGAGAAAATGAGCGTAATACACGTGATACAACTTTTCAGTTTATTTTATTTCATTTTTTTTTTTTTTCCTTTATATATACCCTTTTTTTATACTCAAGAAACGTGTAAATGTGTTCATGAAAATGGTAAGCATGTACTTAACTTTTGTTTCCAAAACGTTACCACATTTTCCTTTTTTTTTTTGTATTTTTTTTCTCTCTACATTTTACTAATAATAGAATATTTTATTCAGCTTTTATTCACTTTTATTAAACCATATTCAAAATAAAAAAAAATAAATAATTCCCTTTCTTTTAAATCTAGTTTCCAAAAAACATTTTCAAGTTAAAAAATGAATATAATTTTTAAATTACAAAACAATATCACACATTGGAGTATTTTAATTTTTTTCTGCTTTACAAATTTAAATAACGTGTGATAAATAATTTAATTCTGTTGACAAATCATCAAGTTCAATGAACGTACTTGATTTTAATATTTTAAAAATATATAAATATTAAATATTAATGTCATAATAAAGTGCATTACATGCACTAGATTGATGCAACCAACCAACTAACAACAACATGAAATATTTCGATTCTCATTGTGACACACATTACCTTCATGCTTCATAGAATAGGTCTTTAATCAAGCAACTAACAATGCCCTCAGGGTTGGGCACTGAGGACATTGCCCTTCCGTTTTAATTTTTTATTATTTAAATATTATTATCATCTTTTTTTATTTTTTGATTATTATGCTCTATTATTTACTAAGCTTCCTATTGTTCAAAAGATTTATTACCCTCAAAAATAAATACACCTTTTTTATATATCCTCTAAATACTTGACAGTTTTTTTTTTTTTTTTTCATTTTTAAATCACAAAGGCATTTTAAATTTTTATTTTCACATTTTTATCATCATCAAGTTTTATTTAAAAAAATATATAATATTGCATAATAATTTTTCGAGTATTTAAATTTCGATTTACCTTGAAGTGAAATGTCACTTGATTTTTAATTTTAATTTTTAATTTTTCTTTTTGGAGTTTATACTGGCTAATCAGCTTTTAATGTCTAAGTAAAAATTTTTTTTTAGTTTAGTGTATTATTGACAAGGGAAAATAATTATTTATGTCGAAAAATATATTAGAGATTTTTTGATCCAGTATTAAATCGGTTTCTCTTTTGTCCTTTTGAAATGTTGGAAGGTCTTCTTATGTCTTTTTTTTTTTTTTTATCTATTTTCTTGTTTTTTTTTTTTTTTCTTTTTGGAGCTCTTGGTGATATGAATGGTTTTTTTTGTGTTGGTAAATTGTAATGGTATACTGGACCAGCTGTCAAAATTTCTTCTGGTTCATCCTTTCAGTCTCAGCACAATGCCACCACAGAGCCACATGTTCTTTTTCGTTTATGTTTAAACATCATGTGTGTATATGTTTATAAAAATATAAGATAAATTTTTTTTATAAATGCATTTTTCTTTTAATAAATTTACATATTTTCTTTATTTATTTATTCCAAGTCTATAATTTAAATAACAAATATTTTTTTTAAATATTTAAATACATGTACAAAAATAAATATAAAAATTTATTTTGTCATTAATATTTAGACTTTTTATTTTTTTTAAATTTTAAATAAATATATTTTTCTTTTTTAGCATTTTAAATGTTGTATAAATCGATTTAGCAGATGACTTTAATTCCTTCCTGTCGAAAACAGCTGATGACGTTTCATATTTCATTAAAAAAAAATAAAAAAAAAAATCTATTCTTTGTCAACATGGCCTTTAATATTTCACTGTCAATAGAAAATTTTTTCTTCTTTAAAATTAAATAAATAAAATGCTATTATTATTATGATAATATTTTTTTTTTAATTTTTTATTCAACTTATAAAAATGCTATAATTTCATATAAGTTCATTTTATCAACTTGAAAATACTTTAAATATTTATATATTTTTAATAAAAAAATAATTAATAATCATAAAAATTATTATAAAATAATTGCAAGCTTTAATTTAATTAATTTTTTTTAATTCCAAATTTGTGTTAGTTGTATTTTTAAATAGCTAACATTTAAATTTAAATATTTATAGTTGATATATATACACAAGCCAACAACGACAAACAGTGTCTTGATATTGTTGATGGTGTATATCAAAATGAAAATAGAGGAAGGTTATTTTACTGATATGATAAAACAAGGGTCTTTTTCTCTTTTGTCTAGATGTTATTTCCATGTGTTTGACTAGCCTTATCCATTATTATTACAGTGCATTCACACAGATACACATGAAAATCCTGATATGCACATCACATGTTTCAAGGAAATGGATCTCATCAGAAGCATCCATATATGTGTATGGTTTTGCTGCAGTCACTGTTTTTACCTTCTATATATTTTTTTATTTTTCTTCTTCTTTTTGCAAGTCGATATACATGAACTCAAGAATTTGCAAGTGACCGGTGTGCATTTCCTGCCTACTACATTTGTTTATTTTTTTTTATTTTTTATTTTTATTATTATTATTATTATTATACAACATAGAGTAAATAATCAGTGAATCTCAACTTGTGACAGATTTCTTTCGTCATTTTATTAACTAACAATTTTCTAATTTTCATACACTAAAAAATTTTTTAAAAAATATTTTACAACTTGAGTTAAAAAAATTTTAACATTAATTTTTTTGTTGTTTTATTTTAATTGTTTATTTTGATAGTAAATTTATTATTATTTTTTTTTTAATAGTTATTTTTTAATTGAAACTTTTATATTTTTTAAATGAAAGAAGGTATTTTAGATTTTAAAAAATAATAAAAGGTGAAAGTATGCTAAAAGAAAATTAAAAAAAAAATTTTAATTATGGATTTTGAATTAATTTATATGGAAAAAGTTTTTTAAACAAAAAAGAAAATATATTCTATGGAAAATCTATCGTGGAAGTTTGACTTGTAAAGGTTAATATTATGCAAAATAAAAAGTTCATTGAACCTTTGTGTCTGAGAGTTAAAAAATAATAAAAAAAGATATAAAAATTTAAATAAATAACAAATGTGAATAGTAAATTTTATATATTTTCATCAAATTATTTTTTGTATGTGTGAGGATAAATAAGTATATCAAAGTCAAATATTTAATATGTGATTTGCTTGGTAAATAAAATTTGAATTGTGAACGTCGTTTTTGATATGAGTTTTGTCGAGTTATATACACTGTGTTCACTTAAAACCAAGATACCAAAAAATAACGTCAAAAAAAAATATACCTTCTTGGTTTTTTTTTATTTAAAAATTTCATATCTCTATTGTTATTTACATCAGTTGATTTTATTTTACTTTTTGAAGATATGTTGTCTCTGAAACTTGTTAAATTTACAACACAAAAAATTATTATTATTTTTTTTTAAATTTAAAAGTTTTAAAATTCATTTTGTTCTGTGCAAATAAATATGATAATTTTTTTTCTTTTCGTTAGAGCTAAACGTATATGTTATTGACAATAAAGATTTAAATTTTTATGACTATTTTTATAGCAATCAAGCAAACTGGCATGTCGAAAACCCATTTGCTAAAAATAAAAAACTCTAATAGTAATAAAAAAATTATAATATTTAGGTTATTTTAAAAACTTTGATTGACATTGTTAAATAATTCATTTTATTTATTTTTACAACAATTTAAATTCATAAATTCACAGTATTGATTTCTTTTTTCTGCGATAATTTTTAACTCTTATATTGAATTTAAAATATCCCAAAAATAATGAAGAAAAAAAAATATATTTACTCCAATATTTTCATCGAAAATCATCCAATTTTATAAATAAAATATAATTATAAATTTTTACACGTAAAACCTCAAAAGAAATATTTAAAAAATTATTAAAAATAAGCTCCATAAATTATTCAAACTTTTATCATTCCATATTTTTCTTGATAAAAAAAAAAAATAAAAGCTGGATGATAAGAAGAGGGAGATTATTTACGATATATATAGTATATGAAAAACTATACAATAAAAAAATTATTATTAACTATCTATTTGTTTATTTATACTCCAGATGATTAACAATAAATAAAATAATTTCATCAGTCAATCAATAATTATTATCAATCAATAAAAAAGTACTAGCTCGATGACAAATAATTTTTATTTTTATTAACATTTGTAGCTAACTGTTTTGTTTGTTAATAATTTTAATAATTTATAAATTTATACAAGATCAACAACCTCAAAAATATTTTATTCTATTTATTTTATTTTGTATTTTTATTAGTTTTTTTTATTTTATTATTCTTCATGAAAAAATATACTTTAAATCTGTTTGAAATGGAGATGATTTATTCAACTCATTTGATATTGGGAGTGTTGAGAAAATAAAAAAAAAAAAAACGGACCATGTGTTTGACCTGATTTTTGTGCTTATTATTATTATTGGAAAATGATTCATGATTATTTCAAGACTAAAAGTAAAATTATCTTGAGACTCTGTGGTATGGAAATTTTTTTTTTTTTTTTTTTAATTTCTGGTGAACCGTATTGTTCGTATATTGAATTTTATTATTGATTATTTTTTTTTTTTTTTTTAGTGTATTGTTTCAATTTATTTGTGATTTTTTTTTATTTTTCCGTGTTTATCGGTGCTGGGAGCGAAAATATAAGTCAATATATTTTATTTTACATAAATTATTATTTTTTTTTTGTTGTATAAATTATAAATCACATAAATTATTTGATGAAAAGTATTTTTTTGTTATTTTATTTTTTAAAAATTTGATGACAATTGAAATTGTATATATTATTAAACTGCTGTGTTATTCTTTTTAAGTGTAATCTAGAAAAGAAAGTATATATCCAGCGTATTGTTAAAAAAGTAAAATGGGAAAAATAAAAATAACATTTTAAGTTTTCGTTGTTGGTGCACTTGATGTTGGTTTTTAAAAAGTCGTATTTTGCCTTGATAATCTAAAAGTACATTTTCGAAATTTAACTGTATGATTTTCTGTATATATTTTAAGTCTCGTACACACTTTCTCTGATTTTAATATTTTTTTATTTTTTGGGAACGCTGAATCATACAGGCTCGGCTTGTGTATTACTTTCCAAGTCCTTCATCAAAAAAATGATCAAGTTTTCTTTTTTTTGATTATGAAACATAACATGACGCTGAAGCTAGCGTCTTAAATCTCCAGATCCAGGAATGAATCGGGTTCCAAGGCCCCGACTTGAATAAATAATTAGAAATGATATGAAATTTAATAAAAAGTATTAGAAATTATTGATGAAGTATGAATATACCCAAATAAGTCATCGATAAAAAAAAAAAAACCCCTGGAGTAAGTTGCATGGTATTTAAAAAGAACAAATTCAGGGGTTGTTCGCTACATAATTTTTTTAACTATGATAGAGTTGAGCTATCCTCGTAATTTTTTTTTTATTAAATTGTCTAAGATCTAAGTTAATTGAAAAAAAAAAATTATAATTTTTGAAATGGTCAAAGAGGGATAGGTTGATTTAATTGAATAATTTTGATAAATTTAATAAAAAAAAAAAATTAATTGAGTATAAATTAATTTCTATCATAAAGGAAAAAATTAAAACAATTTTAAATTTACCCCTACTCCTCTCTTTGACCATTTCAAAAATTCCGATTTTTTTTCCTAGAATAGCGTAGATCCTAGACAATTTAATAAAAAAAAAATTACGAGGATAGCTCAACTCTATCATAGTTGAAAAAATTAAAAACAATTAAAATGCAACCCCTATCCCTTTTGGACCATTTCAAAAATTCCCAATTTCATCATAAAAATTTTCTATTCAAATATAAATAAAACGTGTATGCTTATACTTATATATAAGGAAAAAATAATAAAAATCCTAGCTTATAATTATTGTATATCGATTTTTTTCAGTCAACTCAGAAAGAGTGTCATTACCGTTTAGTTGTCTTCATAATTCTCTTGACCTTTTATTATTATCATTATTACATTATCAAGTTTCAACAAAGACAAAGTTAAACTTGCTGAAAACGAACTTACCAATAATGAAATTCTCTCTTGAAAGTTTTAAAAATAATACAAAAAATTAAATTACTTACATTTAATTGAATTTTCAAGAAAAGAAAGAAAAAATATAAAATAAAAATTAATTTAATTATTCTGAATTGAGATAAAATAATTATAAAAAATTATAATATGTATAAAAGAAATATTTTCTATAACTCTGTGAATTATATTAATTTATATAAATTTAAAAAGTCATTTTTTGGCGGCTTTATTTCTTAAAAGATGCGCCACATGTGCAAAACTTTCTATTGTATTTTTTTTAGCTCTTTTTTCTTAATTATTTGTGTCTTTGGCTTTACCGCCTTTCTTATTAAGCATTAAATAAAAAATTTTTGAAAAAAAATAAAAAATATATACTGTTGCATATAAAACACATGTTATGCAAATTAAATTCCATATGCGATTGTATTTATCAGATACTTTTTGAATGTCCAAAAAATAATTATGATTTATTTATCATAAATTTTACATTCATTTATCAAATTTACTGAATCATATAGATTAAAAAAATTTGACTTTTATCAAAGCGATAACATTATCACCTGAAAATAATTTAATTATTTAAAAAAAAAACCAATAATAAAACTCGTATAATTTTTATCCCTCTTTTTTAAATTTTTCGTTAAAAAATTCTCAAGAAAATTAGTCATACATTTAATAAGTGACTCATTCTAACCACGATTCTCACAAAATAAATAAATTAAATTTAGTCATTTGAAAACGTCTAAACAAAATGGATTTTTTTTTTCAAATTAATATATATTTTTATCGTGACTTTAACGATGAGAAAATAAAAAAAAATGTATTTTTTTTTCTTCATAGAATTGTGTTAAATTTGAACGTCAAGTTTTTTATTTATTTTAAAAATTTTATTGAGAAAAAATATAAGTTATTTAAGAACAAAATAGTTCACTGGAAAATTATCTATTTTTGTATTTTTTATTATCATGTTTTTGGGTATTAAAATCATGACTGACTGGGGAAAAAATATTTTATTTATTATTCGGAAAAAAGGCCATTTGACAAATAATTTTATTTCGATTATTTTTTTACTTTGTCTTATCTGGCAAATGGGTAAAGTGTGTAATGTGTCTGTGTATTCCATCATCGTTATTTATAACGTACAAGTAAACCACATGGCTTCTGGTTAAATTTTTTTTTTAAATATTAATTTAACTGTGAGTTAGAAATTATCTAGTCAAAGTTGCTGCATTTTTGTTTGAGCTACAAATAATTTTTAAAATATATTTTTAAATACTCTACTTTTATATGTATTTTCTCCAAATTATACATTTAATCTGCTTTTATTATTATTGATAATAAAACCTTTCAAAAAGTATTTTATAATTTATTACTTTGATTATTTGTATCAAGAATTTATAGATAGTAAAAAAAAATTTTTTATGATATTTCAAGTACTCATAAAAGTACGTTTAAAATAAAAAAAACTTTTGATATTAAATTATCAATTGAAATGAAAAAAAAAATTTGTATATTCATAAAAATTGTTTACGCTCTTTTAAATATTTTTAAATTATTAGTACATAATATTATTTGTTTATAAATTTTATTTTAATTTATAATTTTTTATTGTTTAGTTTGTTGGTAATTTAGTTGTATTATTTTAATTTTTTTTTTCATTTAAATTATTATATCATCTGAGTGGTATTTAGACCGCGAGAAATTCAACACATGATGAGTTAACAACCTACAAATGTTGGTTTAATATTATTATTATTTATTGCATATGTTATTGTGGGCGAGAAATGAAAAGTGGCCATAATTTATCATGTCGCATTTTAATTTTACACTTTAATTTTTATGTTTTTTTTATTTTTTCTTGTCAATTGATGACATATTTAAACAAACCACAAACAATTTTAGCTTTATAATAATTATTATTATTATTATATAGCTGTTTAATAATTTATAAAAAATTAATTATTAAAAAAAAGCTTTATTTATTTAACTGTGATAATTTTATTTTATTATTATTTGAATTTTGAAATAATTAAATAATTAAAATTTTCATCGATGACTCAACTTTTCATCAAATTTTTAAACCTAATATTTTAATTAAAAATAATCAACAAATATCAAATATTTTTCTCTATAATTTACTGTATAAAATTCAACATTTCGTTTTGTAAATAAAATTTTTCTATCGAGTTTTTAAATACTCGAAATAAAAAAAGTTTTGTCTGTAAAAAATTTTACGTATTTTTAGTATTTTATAATGATAAAAATAATAATTTTTTTATATATAATAATATTTTCAATAAAATATTACTTTGTTAATAAAAATCGAAATATAAAAAAGAAAAAAAAAAATAATACATAAAGATTGCAATCTCACGAGAGATAAAACTTTTACACTGTGAGCAAATATTTTTACATTCTCTAGACAGACTTTTGCACCCTCATAAGAAAAAAAAAAAAAAAAAAAAAATCGTTTTACCGGTATTGCCGGAAGTTGAGGGGGTTGTATGTGTGGGTGTGTTTGGTAAAAGTGAGAGCATGGTTCAAGGGGTTGAATGTTGAATGCGCGTTTACTCATGTACTCTGTACTAACACGAAATAATATTGATGGTGTTTTTGTCTGTGTATGTGTGTATTTGCTTGGTACATGATAGAATAAATATAAAAATAAAAAAACCAAGGTGATGAGAAAAGGGTAGTTTGAGTAAAACTTTAAGGGATAAAAAGGTTCTCTAAAGGTGAAAGAAAAACAAACTAAATAAAATTTTTTTTACATTTAAACTTTTCCATTTGATGCTGATTTAGTTTTTTTAATTTTTTTTTTTCAAGTACACTACTTGATCTAAATTTTAACAACTCAGTATCATAATAAATATGCATAATATTTTTTTTCTTATTCAAATTTTAATGAAGTAAATATTTTTATACAGAAAAAAAATTAAAAAAAAGCTCGTTATTTTTTGGTACAAAAAAAAGTTGATTTTTGTTAAATAAATTAATTAATTTACATGATGTAAAAAAATATGGTTTTTGTGATTGTTTATTAAAGCTACTTGTGATAAATTTTGGTGTAGTAATTTTGTATGAAATTTATATCGATCAATTTGATGTATAATAATTATATTTAAGAAAAAAAAAAAGCTCTGCTTTTTGATCATCTCCGCTTATGGCAATCGCGTGTACCTGGATTTTTTCAACAAATTAGCGTAACACGAGTGAGAATAATTACCATCAGTTTTAATACACCAACAAGTACCATCACTTTGAAACCTCAAAAAGTATTTTGCAAGTGTTTTAGCTGAGTAAAAGGAACCAGGCTAAAAATTACGTGTCATGTCTAGACCTTCAAGACCTTCAGAAATTATATGTATATATGTTATACCAACACATTAAAATTTGCAACAAATATTTCGTTTTTTTTTTTTAATTTTATGTACTTGTGTATTTTATTTATTTTTTATTTTTTTGTTGCTTTTATTTTGAGTTATGTTTTATATGTATTTTTATTTTTTTATGTACTTTTTTAAAATTGTGAGTCCCGCAGTGGGAATTTACTTGACGTTGTAGAAAGATTAACTAGTTTTCGTCTTTTTTTATCGTCTCAAAAAGTTGCCAAGAAGGTGTCCATTGCACGCCATGAAAATTACTCTTTCGAGACATTTTAAAATTTATATTTGCATCTTTTTTTTTTTTTGTTAAATTATTTAAATAATATAAGTTATCAAAATATATTTGATATTATATTTTCAAAACTTTAATTACATCAAAATTAAATTATTCTAAAAGTAACAGTAATTAATTTCAATTGTTTATATTTTTTTTTTTTGTATTTTAAGCATTACCAAAGTGACACAAGAAATTAAATATTTTCCTGTGTCTCTTGGGGCTTGTTAAAAACACTCATAAAATCAAAAACTCCATTGAATTATTATTTAATTAATTAAATAACATCAAAATTAAATTATCCTAAAAATTACAATAATTAATTTCAATTATTTATATTTTTTTTAAATATATTACCAGAGTAGCACAATTTCCATTTTTTTTTAAATTGACTGTTTTTTTTTTGTCATCGATAACAATATTTGATAAACTATTTAAATATAATTTTTAATTAACAAAATCTATCATTTATTTAATTTAAATTCTGGTATAAAAAATAAATTTTTTTTTTTTTTGAACATTCTAAGGTTGACAATATTTCTTCTTTTTGTTTCTCTAAAATTTCTTTGTCGAATTTTTATTATTATTTTTTTTTCCATTGATATTTGATTGGCATCAATTGGATTCTTGTTTTCAAATGAAATTCGAGTATATACTGTGTGTTTGTGTATTTAAAAAAAATGTCTCAGAATGTTAAAAGAGAATTTCGAAAACTTAAATAGTGTGTTTCAGTGATATATAGTCAGTGTAATGCGATAACAACGACAACAATTGGCCCGTCAAGCATGAAACTTGTTCCAAAGGGTTTATTGTTTAACTTCTAACATAAAAAAGGAAAAAAAAAACCAAACAAAATTCACATAATATGAGTTGAATATTGATGTAGATGTAAGTTTGTCAGATGGCCTCTTTTTACAATCAAAACTTTCAAGCTATTTTATCAAAATCAGCGTGACAATAGCTTTTTTTTTTTTTAAATTAAAATTAATATGTACATACATCCATTATAATAATTTATTATCGTTTTTATCTTTGCCTATGCTCTCATTATAATATTCAATAATTTAACTTGAAAACAGACCCAATTAAATCAACATTTAATTCAAAAAATTAAAAGTTTATTTATTTTTTTTTATTAATTTTTGTATTGTCATTTATCTTAATTTTTTTCGAAATTTATAAACTCAAATTAAATTGTTTCTAAAAACTTTCTAAACAATTAATTTTTCCAACTTATTTTTCCATTATTATTCGTCTAATTTCTGTAGAAATATATAAGCTAAAATTAATTAGAATAACTACAAAACGACCATGCTCTAATTGTAAAAATTAAAGGGAAAAAAAAAGCTTTTTTTTTTGTTGTTCAATGACTTGAAAATTACATATATATATTGTTAAATTTCAACATATTTTATCGTGTTAATTTGCAACAATTAACATCAAGTGGTGTGTCGACATAAATGACATAAACTCAATTTTAATTTTTTGCTATTCTCTCATTAAACAAGGCATTGAATTAAAAATAATAATCAAATAAAATAGGCATTAAATATTATAAAAAAAAAAAAATTACTTTTTGCTATTAAAACACTTGGTAAATACTCAATCTACATATGTAAATGTAAATGTGTATATAAATTCTACTTGACAAGTGTTGGAATTATTTATTATTTAACAAATGAATCACTGTATATTTTTTTATCTTCTTTTTTTTCTGATGACCAAATAATGAGTAATCATTGTTTATTTGTCAACAAACAAACTGATAAATTTAAAAATATACATTTTTTTATAAAAAGAAACTTGATAAAAATTTTATCAAGTTATAAAACAAATTAAATAATAAACTTTTTTTATTTTAATAAAATATTTAAGATAAAAATTCATTGACTAAATGTTTTTTAATTTTATTTAAACTTTATTTACTATTTTTTTTTTTAAATAAAATATTGAAGATAAACATTCATTGAGTATATGAAATATATAAAAATTTTAATAACGTATTAATGATTTAATGATGAAATTGATAATTTATTAATCCATGAAAATAATTGAAAGCTTATAACAAAATTTTGTCATGTAGGATAAAATTAATTGGTAGATGAAGTTAATCGATAAAGTAAACTGATGATCCATCAAGCACCTTAATAGACAAAAATAATAAATACAAAAATATATATTGACACTAAATATAAAAAAAAAATAATAAACGACTATATACATAAACACACTGTCAATTTTTATCAGCACTTTGACACATGACATGAAAAATAAACAATATAATTTTTTTTTATTTTCAAAAGATTATATAGTAAGCTACTTAACGTCAGCTTCTTTGATTACCCATACAAAATAGGTCATTGAACTACTCAATTTATCATTATTATAATATTTTATAAAAATTTTTTCGATTCATTAAAAACAATTGTATAAATAAATTGGGGCATTTCTATTAATGCTAATAGACTATGAAAGAGTTGATTTTATTTCTGTAAAATAATTTTTTTTATTATTCAACAGAATGATTTTGCATTTGTTGATAAAATTGCATAAGAAAAATAATATGTCCCACGTAAACTTGGCATCATCATCATAACCTTTTATTGATTATAATTCGTGGGTGAATTTCATCATTGCTTATAACAATTTTCTTTTATTAAATAATATTTATTCTGTAGGTGAAAGAAAAATGAAAAATTACATCCTGTCTTATTTAATTTAATAAAAAACATGATTAATAATTTGCTTTTTTTATAATTTTGTTTCAGAATAAACACAGTATGTATGATTAAAAGTTCTACACGACTCCAAAGATGAAGTCAATCATTACTTTCGTACTGTTGTTGCCTTTTGTGCTGACAATAAATTTTCAAGATAATGAATTTGAATTTGTTGGTGAGACACCATCACAATTGAGCTCTGTTTTATCAAATGGTTATCCTAGTCAGCAACGGACTAATGATGATGTACCAATTGAATACTCCAAGAGAAGTCATTTGAAAAATTTGATGCCAAAAAAATTCCACAAAGTATGTATTATTTAATTAATAATTAATTTTAATAATTTTATTTAAAGTTTTTTTTTGCATTTATTATTTACTCTGGTAATGAGTGAAGTAAATCATAATAATTTTATTTTGTCAGACACATTTTACTGATTGATGCCAATTGATAAATGCGTCAGAGAAATTTTTTTTATAATTGTCCATCACAATTTAGCTTTGAATTATTTAATATTTTTTTAACATGTCAATAAAATTTTTTTGTGATAATGGCTAAATAAATAAACTAATTGTTATTTTATATTTACAGAATGGACACTCGATTTATAATAATTTTGATAAGAAAAATAGATATTTAAATTCGAAAAAAAATCATGGAAATAAATATCATCAAAAAGAAAAACGTTCAGTCAACCATCAACGACAGGTAAAAATTAAAATAAATAATATAATTTAAAAAATAAATAGCGAATAAATTAATAAATATTGATTTTTTTTAGATGCATAAAAATGTTGAAGATCATTTAAAAAAACATCTACAATATATTAAATCAAGCGATGAATCTCGTCATTTAAGAGTTAAAAAAAATTATTTGAGTGATTCATTTCGTGATCGTCGTGAAACTGGTTCAGGATTTGGATATGATGATGGTGAAGAAATAGATCCAGATGATGATGATGCACAAAATTATGATGATGATGAAGAAGAGACAGACATCACTGATCCAGGAATTACAGTTCAACCAATAGATCCCATTGACATCGAGCCTAAAAATAATCCTTCTTCTTCGGACAATAGTTATATAAATAACAATGCATCAAAAGAACAAAAGGTTATTGAAACAACGGTATTTATTATTTACAAATTTAATATCTAATCAATAAATAATATTTGTAAAATATTTATACTATTATTAAATTATTAGATTGAAGATATTGATGAGGAAGAAATGTTTTCTCCTGTGCTAAGTCCAGAAGTTGAAAAAGCTATGGATAATATAACATCGTCATTGTCAACAACACCAGCATCAAAATTGGTGAGTTATTATAATTTTTATATTATCAAATTTCAATTAAATAATTTCAAATGTAAATTGCTTTTATTGCATAGTTAAATGAGCTTTATAAGCCTCTAAATTATCAATGGCTATAATTTTTTTTTCATGCATTCAATTTACCTGTAGTCTTGTCTTTTCAAAATACCAAAAAAAATATTACCTAGAATCATTACAAATATCAAAACTTTATTCTCTTGTATATTGTCTTTATTCTACTTGTCTTTAAATTTTTTTCAAAACTAAATAAAACTCTATTAAATTAATAACTCAAAGAAAAAAAAATCAAAAAATTTTATAAATGAGTTTTATTTAAAATTGAAATATAAATTATTAGGAAAATTAAAATATATAAATTGAAAAATTATATTTAACTACATAATTTTAATTAGATTAGTTGATGAAAATTTTTCTAAAACTTGTAACTAACAAATAAATATTCTTCATGGCAAACAATCGCATTTACTAACAATTTCACAGACAACGATTCCGCAAACAACACCATCAACAACGACATCAACATCAACAACAACAACCACAACACCACCACCAACATCCACAATGACGAGCACGACACAGTTTGTATCATCAACATCACCGATTATTGAAACAACAATGAATCAATCAAATACAAATGACATTGTTTCATCATCATCTTCATCATCTTCATCAACAACAACTGCACCATCAACAACAACAACAACAAGTGAAGAAACAACAAAAGCTGATGTTGTTATTTTGGAAACAACAACAATGTCAAATAAAATTGATGATAATGATATTGATAGTAATTCAGAAAGTACAATATTAAATTCAAATGAAAATGATACATTGTCAACTACTCAATTAACAACAACAACACTGGTAAATACTGTTTCAACCTCAATGGAAAAACAGGATATCAATGTTACTATGGACGAGGTAATAATGCTTCAACGGCTTATAAATGCTTTTTTATTATTATTATCATTTATTTTTAATACTTTTATTATTTCTTTTTCCATGGATTTCTTCTTTGTTCATTGTTATACATACATACACAATAGTATTTATTATTTTAATGCTTTATTATTATTTAAAAATAATTATAGAGAAAATTTTTATTAATTTTCATTTATTTTATTTTTTTTTTATTTCATATATCTTTGAATTATTGTTTTTTTTTTTTTTTAAATACTTGATTATTTAGAATATTAATTATTTAAATTTAATTTAATATAGATAACGGAATCAACTGAATCATTACCTGCTCAATCAACCACAATACTTCCACCAATGATAGCTGTATCATCGACAAGCACAACAACAACAACACCAGAACCAACGACAGTCACAACAACAACATCAACAACAACGACAACAACAACACCAGAACCAACGACAACAACAACAACAACAACAACAACAACAACTGTTAATTATGGTGTTACAAATTATCCACCAAGACAAAATAAAAGATTGCAAAAAGTATCAGTCACAGCTGGTAAATTATTGAGTCATGTTATACCAGCAGATACATTTAGCGATTTGGAAGATGGTGATACAAGAAATTTACGACTGAGCTTGCTTGACCACCAGGGTATTCCAATAAATTCATCTAGCTGGTTCCAACTTAACAGTAAAACACAAGAAGTTTATGGACTTCCTCTTGCCGAAGATATTTCTAAATATGAAAATAGTTTTGTTGTTGTTGCATCAGACAGTCAAGGTCTCAATGTATCTGACATTCTTACAATTCAAGTTCAACAGCATAGATTAAGTCGTGCAATTAATTATCAATTAAGTATTTATTTAAAAATTGATAAACCCAGTGAATTTCCAAAAGATGTTGATTGGAAAATAAAAGTTGTTGAAAAATTATCACGGCTATATGATGATGTTGATACAAGCCAAATAACAGTACTTAAAATTGATACTATTGATTCAGATCAATTTATATTTACTTGGACAAATGATAGTACTCCACGTAGTAGTGATTGTCCAAAATATGATATTTCTAAATTATGGTCTGTGCTAGTTTCAAAAGAAAATTCAAATGAACCAAGTAAGGAATTAAAAGATATATTTTCACCAGAAATGAGTGTTAAACGTGTTATATCACAGGGTTATGGTCAATGTGATGAATATAATTTACCAGATATATCAAAACCTGAATTTACTGGAGAAAATGAATCACCAATGCCAAGAAATCAAGTTGATCATGTTAATGCAACTGTTGGACAGTTATTAGTATTTAAAGTACCTGCTGATACATTTTATGATCGTGAAGATGGCTCAGCAAAAAATATGAAAATGTCATTATTAACTGGTGATCGTATGACAATACCTGCCAGTGATTGGTTACAATTTGATAGTAAAAATCAAGAATTTTATGGTATACCAATGAAAAAAGATTTACGAAATGCAAGAAAAGAATATCTACTTGTTGTCACTGATAAAGGAGGTCAGTATTTTATTTAATTAATTTTTTTCTCTTTTTATACTAATTAATAATGTTTTTTTTTTCTCATTTTATTTTCACAGGTTTAACTGCAAATGATGGTTTAATTGTACAAATACATAATTCAAAAGAAAAAAATTATTCTGTTGAATTTTCAATGAATTTAGATGTGCCATATGATATATTTTCAAATTCAGCATTACAAAAACGTACATTTATTGAAAAATTAGCTGAATTATTTAATGATAAAGACACAAGTATGATTGAATTAAAAAGTATAAATGAATTATTAACAAATACTGTTGTAACATGGAGAAATAATACACTATCAACAGATCCATGTCCAAATGATGAAATAATAAGATTAATGTCAGTATTATCAAAATCAGATAAAACAGTATCACCAAGTGTATTTAGAATAATGGGAAGTGAATTTCCAGTATCACAAATTAATAGAACACCACTTGGTAAATGTCTTGGTCAAATGACAAATATTTATAATCCTGATAATTCTATTACACATGAAGACAATAATAATATTAATAATAATGATGCTAAAACAATTGATAAAAGTACATATGATGATTATATTATGACATTTATATTACCAGCAATAATAATATCAACAATGTTATTATTTGCTGGTATTATTGCACTTGTATTATATAAACGTAGAAGAAGTGGTAAAATGAGTGTTTGTGAGCATGATGATGAACGTCAAAGTTTTCGTAGTAAAGGTATACCAGTTATATTTCAAGATGAATTAGAAGAGAAACCAGATCCAGGTAATAAATCACCAGTAATATTAAAAGAAGAAAAACCACCATTACCACCACCGGAATATCAAAAATCTGATGATGGTGCTGATGAACCAATGCTACCAAAAGGACATTCAGAAGAACCATATCAACCACCACCACCATTTGCACGTAATTCAGATAATAATAGACAAAATCGTCCAAAACCAACACCAACATACAGAAAACCACCACCATATGTGCCACCCTAACAAAATAAGATTATATTACAAACACGTAATTACATGACAACAGTACTTGGAGATAATAAAAATATTAAAATGCATAACCAAAAGAATCATCGAAAAAAAAAACAACAAATTGATTGTCATAATTATATCAATAATGGTAACTCGATTATTCATAATGACAAACAATCATTGACATTTAATTAATTATTCGTTTTTTCTTCAATTTTATTATCATTATTATTAGTTTGTTTATTTTTTATTTATCGAGTTACTATTTTTTTCTTCTTCTTTTCTTTTTTTTTTACCAAGCAATCAGTGCCATTTTTTCCTTTAAGCAATAACGACTGTTTTTCATATAAATATAGATTTTTAAAATTATTATGTCTCCAATAAAATAGTACAGAGAAATTAATAAATATTTTGATGATTTTTAAAATTGTCGTTGAGGAAAAAAATTTATACAAATGAAAATAATGCACAGTAACTTAAAAATGTAAAAGATTTTTTAATCTAAAATTTTATAAATTTACACAAAATTAGTGTGAGTTTTTTGTGGATTTTAAAAAAAAAATCAGCTTCCATCGGTATGATAATACTGAAAAATAATTAAATGAAATATTCGTATTATATTATTTCAAGTTTAAAAAAAAAATGTACTATTGGCAATTATTAATTTTAGATTCTTACAATATAATTTTAACTGCCATTTTGTTTTATTTAAATTGACGAAAAAAATCATTTATATCTATCGCACAAAGAAAATATAATTTTTGCCAATAAATTTTTCTATTATTATAAATATAAATTATTAAAAAGCTTTTAAAAAAAAAAATAACATAGAGCTTTAAAAAACAAGTGCGTACTTTAAACAATCGATTCTCCAAAAAATGAGAAATTTAATTTAAATTTTTACCTAGTTATCAAGCCAAAAAAAAATATAAAAAAAAATCAATCAATCAATTAAAAACAACTAATTAATTAGCCACATAAAGAATTGTTAAAAAAAAAATTTTTTTATCCTCTTTTTCACAATAAAATAATAATTATAATGATTCTTTAATTAAAAGAAAAAAAAAAGGAATTAACATTAGTTTATGCTGATTTTTTATAATATAAAATTTATTTCTTAATAAATATTTTTAAAAAAAATTTGAATTAAGCAAATGATGAATAAAACAAACATATTATGAATAAAAAAAATATATTATAACAAATGCAACGAGTTTATGACAAGAATTTTAAATAAAAAAAATTTTATTATTTCAAAGAATTGTGTTTCTATCAATTTTATTATTTTCTAAAAATACGAGGACGTACTTACGAAAGACATGTGAGTCTCAATGTTATTGAAAAATAAATAATAAAATTAATAACAAGATGAAATTGATAAACAAAAAAAAAAAAAAAAAAATTGTTTATCACTTATCAACACATGTCAAAATGTCTTGTCAAACAAAAACAAGTCATAGACAAAAAATAAATAAAATACTAACAAAGAAAAATAAAAAAAAAAAAAAAATATGTCTGTGTAGTTTAGTAATTAAGAAACGAAATATATATAACAACAGATAATTAATTAATTTTTTTATTTAACTTCAAGGTAAATTAATAATTTTTAATTTTCAAATAAAACCAATTTTGTATTTACAATTTTTGACATTTTTATATAAATATATATGGAATTTTTATTTTCATCAAATATTTAATTTTTTTTTTTCTATTATTTCATGATTAATTGTTAATGTAACATTATTTTAATTTTGAAAAATTCATATCGTGCTTGAAAATCATATCATTCGTGTCCATTGAAAAATTATTGTTCAAAAATATGAATTTAAAAAATACAGATTTAAATCACTGCTTGAACAAAAAACAATATCATTTACATGAAAAATTAAATTTTAAAAAAATCACAAGGCAAAGTGATTTGAATTAAATTATTGTTAATTCATTTTGCCTATTTAAGGCTCTGAAACTTGAATGAATATTTGAAAATTTAACTGCAGAAAATTAAGAGTAAATTAATTTTCTGCAGTTGATAAAAATTTAAATTGTTCAACCCTTTTTTTATACAAAGTATAAAGTCACATGGAATATGTTAAAATTGATTAATAAAAATTAAAAAATCATTGTCAATAAATATTTGCGTGGATTAATAAAATTTGCCTGCGAATTGTAAGATTATTTTTGTCAATAATTAATATACTTGAAAGCTTTTTAATGTCAATAATATTAAAGAGAAAAAAAAAGCAGCAGAGCCGAAAAACAATAAATTAAAAAACCATGATAATAATCGAATTTTAGATTTAAAAAAATAAGGTCCAAATAAATCACGCAAAGGGAGGAAATGGATCTCGATTGGACGCAGGATTAAATTAAAAAAACCTGGGTGAATATAAATATATACATATTAAAAAATAAATAAAATTAAGGCATCGTCGGTTAATATATATAAAAAAAAAAAAAAACTTAAAAACAAAAAACGAAAAAAAAAATAATAAAAAAGTTATATAAATATCAATCACACGAACGAATAGGTCGATTATATTATTCAATATTTGTAAAGTTAATAATTAATAAAGTCAAATTAAAGGTAAATAAAAAAATGAAAAAAAAAATGTTTATTTTTTTGTCTGGTATTTATTATTTATTGTTAATTGCTATCAAATACTCGTCATTGAAATTCTTAGAAATGATAAAATATTGTCTTATCAATTTCATCGTGAAAAAAAAATTCAAATTGTATTTTAAATTTAACCTTGACAAATTTATTATTGTGTAATATTTTTGCCAAACAAATTTACAATTTTTTTAACATAAATTCATAACTTGTTTACGTTTTTTAAATGTAGAAAAATTATTACATGTTTAAATTCATTTTTTTTCATGAAATTTAAAACACAAAAAAATGTAAAAAAAAAAACAAATTGAATTAATAAATTTTAACAAGGTGAGTTATAAACAAAAATAATAATAATAAATGTCAAAAAAGTAAATAATTATTAACGTTATTCCATGAGAAAATATTATTAATTAATATTATTTTTTTAGAGCTAATATATAGCATGAAAATTTAAATGACACACTCGTTATAAATCATTTTTAATTTTTTTTTTACAACAATTTATCAAGGTCAATTTAAAACGGATGCTGTAAGAGTGTGAATCATCACTCAATAAAATTACTAAATTATAATTTCATTTGTAATGTGTTTGGCAAATTGAATTATTCATCAATTTTTTTTTTGTTTAAACAATAGATGTAAATTATCATTTATTATTTGTTTTTAAATTTTTCCAGACCATGTGCTATTAATTATTCATACATTTTCATTTTATAAATTATAGTTTTTACATTGTATATCAATTATTTATATTTATTATTTTATTTCTTTTATTAATATTTAAATTCCATTTGAGCTGGTGGTAATTTTAACACCTTCAATGTGAAATTTGATAACTTGAAATACTAGAAATTATTTTATCAAAGAATATATTGTTACAATTTTAAATTACAATGATAAATTTTATATTTTTATTCATTAAATTTATTAAAACTTGTGTGCAGCTTCATTTGAAATTTATAATTATGGCTATCGACAAAAATAGATTTAAACTTGCTGTTTATATTTGAATTTTAAAAATAAACTACTGTGCGTATTTAATTTTGATAAAATATTATTTTAATGAAAATTTTTTAAAATAACTTGTACTGGACGAAAAATCTATTTATATTTTATCATTGTTTATTTAGTTATTTAATAAACAAATGATAATTATTTTTTTTATTATTTAAAAATACATTATTTCTTTTGAGATTAAAATGTTTTTTTCACCTTGAAATAATGATCCCGGAGATTTGTTTAACAATTTGCTATAGTTTGTAAATTTTATTTCTTTAATGATTAGCCAATGACGATTTAGATCTTATTTTAGAATCATCATGAAATTTATTATGTTTATTTTGTCATTTATCAAATTTATATTAAATCATGCAAGATAAAATATTATATTGACAATTTTAAATATTTACACTATAAACAAAATTGTTTTTATTGAATATTCATCATCAAATGACTTTTTTAAAATATCAGGTGATGATAAATAATCATCAAGTCATCACGTGATTAAAAATACTCATCAAAACATCATTAAGTTTAAATTTAAACAAAAACCCGTGATATACTTGGTAAATTAATTTTTATATAAATTCAAACAAAATAAATTCAAATATAATTTATACCTTTATTATTTTCATGAATATTATTTTCTTATCACTCATTTGTCATACTTATAGATAAGTATATTTACCTCCATGTGATTGTGACGCACTAAATTCAAAATAACAAAATGAAATTCCAACAAAAAACAACCGACATTTAAATTTGTAAGATCATAAAAATAAAATTCACATAAGGAAAAAATAATATGAATTAACAAATTACATATATTATTTATAATTTCATTATATATTTAAACAATAAAAAAAATAAAAAAATAAAAAATCATGCAATGTGTGTACAATTTTATGCTTCAAATTTTAAAAATAAATTATCGTCATTATTGCTGATAATAAAAACTATATACCATTCATCGTAATATTATTATTATTATTATCATTATTCTTATCAATAAAAAGATTAACAAATAATAAAAAAAAAATCAATAATAATTGATAATAAAATCGTATGATCGGGTGTCAATGTCTGACCTACAAAGTATGAAGTTTGAATTTTTTTTTACTCAATTTTTTATATACAAAAAAAGTAAATAAAATTTCAGGTTTTCAGGGGATCCACGTGGCCTCTATTTGGAGTTAGTCTCGAGACACACTCTACTCGTTTTTAGCGAGATAAAAAAAAAACCAAGCCATGATGAAAATAATAAGAAAAAAAATAAATAAAAGTATTTTGCAGCCGGTTTTTTATATATAGTAAATATATATGTAAAATTTAAAGTACATATATGAAATTAAATAGTGGGGATTATATACTTGTTTCTCTTTAAAAAGTGCACGTGTAAATATTTACATGCGCATGCTCAATTGTCAGAAAACGTATCACGTGATGACGCGAGTTTATAAACCGTGACCGTAACCAGCCGGTCTTTACAATCATTGTGACAGTCTACAAACGTGAACCTTGTGTTGAGCATCATTTCATCATAACTTTTTTTTATCATAAAAAATATATTGATAATTTGATATCTTGAGATAAATAAATAGTGTCATTTAATAGTTGTCAAATTTATTTAGCAATTATTATTTATTTACTTTCATTTATAAATTTAATATATTTTCACATTTGTGGAAATTTCTATTGGAAATTTCTATTGTAACACACACACACACATAGATATTGTTTGTTGATATTTGTGTCAAAACCTCGTGTCTGGATTTTGGCAATAATTATTGTCAATTAATTTTTTTAATTTTTTATAAATTTATATTTTTGACAAAGGGCTGAAGAGCTCTTTGCCACACACAAAAGTTTAAACAAGTGGTCAAAACGAGCGGGAGCAGACTTTACTCGGATCTTAATTTTTCGGATCTTAATTTCCGATAAATACCCCCCCGCAATGGCCGGCAGAGACGATTGGGATTACATGAGAAATGGTAAGATTACAACACTATTTTCCTTTTTTTAATTTAATTAACATTAATACATTTTTTTTTTTTTAATTTAGAAATTTTTTTTAATTCAAAAATTTTGTGCAATTTTTTTTTTTAAAGATTTAGGTTATTTTTTTTACTATTATAATCTGATGTTTACTTGGCTAAAACATGTGAAAATTTTAGAGGAAAAATCCGGCTATTTTACGGAAAATTCCCCGAGAAAAAAAACTAGTAATTTTCTCACTTGGGTATTTAAATTTTTTTATTTTTTTATTATAAATTTTTATTGTTAATGTTTATAGGTTTTTTTTTTTTACAATTTATTGTTCATTGTATTAGGTATTTTTTTTTGTTCATGCAATTGTAATTTTTTATTATGACAATTAATGTAAGAATATCAGTAAAAAAATATATGACTATTGACATATTTTTTTTTTATGTTTTTATTTACGTAACCATGTACCTAGACACCTGCATGTGTTTATTTCCAAAATAACAGATAAATAATTAGCCAGAAAATTTTGTTAATTATTATTTTGTCAAATTTGTACATTTTTTTTTCTATAAATTTAAATTGATTTTTAGAAATCTATTTATCATCATGTATTCTATTCACAAGTAAATTTTCATTTGCATTTTCACCTTGTGACTATATATGTACTCAATCGTGTTAACGACCTCCATGTTTATTATTTTCTTGCTTACCTCGAATTCATCCTGATAAAAATATATAAATAAGCCATATATTAATAATTTTATTTTTTAAACAAACATCAACAACCCAGTGTTGAATAATACAAAAAAAAAAATACATTAATTCATTATTTTTTAGTTTTTCGAATAATTTATTTGTAGAAACTTTTGAGAAATTAGAAAATTCAAATAAAAAATTAATTCAAATGTTATTTTAATAATTGAGAAATATATTTTTGAATTTTTAATATCAAAATTTGGAATTGAAATTATTTATTTCAGGTTTTTTTTCTACTTGACTGACAAATTAATTTTTAAATACAGCTTTTATTGAATTTACCTAGTTTTTTACTTTTTTTTTATTTAGCTGTGTTATTATCTATTTACGATTTGCTTACGATTGACCGCAATGAACTTTAATTTTTTTTCAAGACTGTATTTCAAATATTTATCTTCAAAATTATATTTTCATAATGTTTTTTTGCCTTATAGATAATAAGACATTATTATCGACAATGGAAAGTTTTTAATAAAAAATTCAAGAATAGTAACAAATTATTAATACGACATAGTTGTCATTAACTTGATAAAAATTTTTTATCAAAATGATAAATATTATTCAAAATATTCCACCAACTGAAAAAACAAAATTTACATTTAATTTACATTCAATTGAAATAAATTTTTTATTTTTCCTCATTGTTTAAATGATGCCATTAATTTTACCAAAATGACGTCATAAATAAAAATTAATAAATTAGCCTATTAAAATAAAAAATTAACCATTACAAAGACAAAAAATAAATTAAATATTTAAAAAGGAAAAAAAGTGTCTCGTTAATTATTTATTTAATTGTCTATTTTAAAAATAATTCTATGAATTTTTTATCGAAATAATTATTCGACAAATTACTTGAATATTCAAATGGAAATTTTTTTTTCTTTTGATTATTTATTAATCAATTTTGTCGATAGGTGCGCCGGTCGATTTGCAAATAATAAAAATGACATTTTAAGGCTGTATATGTGTCTTGATATTAAAATTTAAATATATATTTTTCAATATGAACTATGTACACCGGAAAAAAGTCATACTGACTTAAAAATTAGTTGAATGATGTCACATCAACGAAACGTTGTTGTTGATGATATCACTTGTTAAAAAGTTGCTTAAAAAATAATTTTACTTCAACAAAAATAACTAACAAGCCAAATTGAAACACCCAATTTATATCTTTATATTGTTATTTTTTTTTTAGTAAAATTTATTATTTATAATGAACACTTAATCACACACAAACACACACAAACATTTTTTTATTATTATTAATATTATATATGCATGATGGTCTTGGATTTTTCGTCTCAGTTGCACACATTTTACAATATAATTCTCTGCTTGATTGATGTTCATGTCTTTGAACTCAATTTCTAGTTTAAACAAGAATAATAAAATAAAAAAAATATCCTTGAATAGGACACAAAATAAAAAATTAAAATAAAAAAAAAATACAAAGCTTTTAGCCTAGATTTTTTTTTTATTTTGTTTTATAAATTTATGTTTCTTCAACATGCATTTTTTTATTTTTTTTTTTTTTCGTAAATTGTTAAAAAAATTAAATGAAAATTGAATTATTTATTTAACAAATACAACAAGTGTTTATTTATTTATAAAATTTGGTAATATTTTATTTATTGAATTACAAAATTTTTTTTTCATTCTTTCATTATTTTAATATATTATTTATTTATTTATAACAAATATTATTTTATATACCGGAAATAAGGTGTAAATAAAACCGATTAATCGATGTGTCCTTTCAAGTACCTGAGTCATTTGAAGGCTGCCAAGTACTTGAGGGTGTAGAAAAAAAAATAAAGACAACAGGTTAAAACATTTTTTTATCAATTTTTTCTATTTATATTGTAATTCACCTTGAAGATTATAACGAGGTCAACGTCACTGAAATTTCCGTATAAATATTGTAATCTATAATTATTTTAAAAATTGATATGACAAAAAAAACACACACACATTATGTCATTCAATTATAAATAATTTCGATTCATAATCTTTGCCTAAAAATTATTCAAGTAATTTTTTTTTTTTTAAATTTATTTCCTGTGTTTTAATTTAATCACTTGCATATTCATTACAAAACGAGACATATTATGACAAGTGTTTGCAAAACAAAAAAAAAAAAATGAGTTGGCAAAATTTGAACAAAATTATGTCCTTGTCCTCGGACAATTTAACACTGTCCTTGATCACTTTGACTGGTAAATTTTTATCCATCATAATCATGACCTTGTTAATATAAATTATAAACAAAAAAAAAATTAATAAAAACCACATGTTTATTGATGAAATAAAAATAATTATAAATCTCGATAACAATTATTTAACATCACCTAAATAATATTTAAATTGCAACAAAAAAAAAAGTAAAAAAAAAAATAAAAAACAAGACCCCTTTGAAATGGAAAATAATATTTTTCATCAAATGACATTCTTGATTTTATGTGAGTCATCATTATCATGACCTTGATCGACCTAACACGCTCAACAATTTCCGAGTTAATGAACGGTCATGTGCAGCATCATCATCATCATGTTGATGAAAATGAATTTAAAAAAATAAAAAATGTAAATTACACGTTGCATACAAAAACGTAAAACATACTGTCCACGTGATTGACACGAGGAGAGTTTTATTTTATATAAAAATGATTATCTAATATATATTTTCTTGTTATATTTTTATTATAAAAAAAAAAAATATGTTTTGTAATTTTATCGACAGGTCCTGATACGTGGGTGGATAAATTCCCGATGGCGGCAGGTTCTAGACAGAGTCCAGTTAACATTGAGACTGATCGAGCTGAATCTGATCATGAATCTCTCAGTACAAAACCACTGAGATGGAAGTATCCAGCTTATGCTTCAAGAAAATTGGTCAATCCAGGCTACTGTTGGCGTATTGATTGTGATGGTGAAGGAACATGTGAGTCTAATTTATTTATTTACATTGAAATAGCAATAAAAAAACCGCAATATATTTATTTTTTTTATATTATTTCTTCAACTAATTAACGCATTTATTGTTATTGAAAATATCAACGAGATTTTATTCATCATCAGGTAGATTATCACCCTCACATTTATACCGGAAAATACAAGTAAAAACCGCAATTTATAAACACCTGCATCCGCCTATATAAATTTAACAATAATTTTTTTTTTTTTTTATTAAAATTACATTTTAAATTTAGCTATTTTTTTCATTTATTTTTGAGAAAGTTTTTATCCTTTTTTTTTTCATTTTTCATTGTCATATATAAATTATCAATTTATTTATTTTTTATTATTATTATTTCTATGAATGTTTATTACTTTCACGTGATGCTGATAATGATGATTGTTGTTAATCATATCCGCTTTGAACTAGTGATAAAATGAGAACATAAATTCTTTATATTAATAGAAAAAAAAAATATAGTTCTACTAGTAGTAGTATTAAAAATAATAATTATAATTTAAAAATTAATTTTTTATTTTTTTTGCAATTAACTTTTTATGTGTTTAAAATTTTCTAATGTTTTTTTTTTTTTTCATTTGATATGTATTTTTTTATTGTTAATGGAATGTTGATTGAAAAAAAAAATCGAAATGTAATTTATTTTATTTAGTTGGTTGGATATTTTTGAATTTTGATGGAAATAATTTAATTGCAGTTTTAAGTGGTGGACCATTGATGGATGATATTTACAAACTTGAGCAGTATCATTGTCACTGGGGTTGTAGTGATTCACGTGGTTCTGAACATACGGTTGATGGACAAGCTTTCGCTGGCGAGGTAAGAATAAATAAATTAATTAACTTTATTCAAAATACAAATCTATTTTTCAACTATCATTGTATGTATTTAATGATACAATTACCATTTTACATACGTCATTGTGTCAATTGTTAAATGTGAAAGTTGATGCTAATAAATGTTAATGCTAATAAATGTAAAAAAAAAAACATAAATAATTTTCAAGTATGCAAAATTTGATTAATCAATTGATCAAGAATACATTTATTAAAGTCTTTTTATTATTAAATATTTATTACAAGCTGAATTATTTAATTTTTAACAATTTTTTCGTTAATATTATTTTAACTTTTTAAATCTTTCTTCAAGGCTGTCTTCATCAACTGTCAAAGAAATAAAATATATCATATTTTTTTTAATTAATTTAAAAAAAAAAAATAAATTCAACTCTATAAACAGTGTGTTCATCAACTGTCAACAAAAAAAAAAAATATATCATATTTTTTAATTAACAAAAAAGAAAAAAATAAATTCTTATCTTGATTTTTTATTTTTCATTTTGGTTATTTTATTCAACTTGAAAATATATATTTTTTTAAATTAATTAAATTATTTATCATTTATTCTATTAATTTTTTTGATTTTTTTTTTAAATAAACAAACAATAATGGCATTTAATTTTATGAGAAATATATATTTTTTTCTTTCAATTAAAGTTGCGGCATTATTATTAGCCGAAACACATATCGCTGTTATTATTTTATTTTTATTTAATAGAGCTACATATGTTGAGTCAATTACGTATTATATTAAGTACACAATTGACAGTATTTGTCAATTTATTTGAGAGGGGATCAACTACGCACAATCAACACAATCATACTCGACATTAATTTAAAAATCAACAATTTTTATTTCTTTATTTTTTTTTACTTTCATTATTTAGCTATATCTTTTGTTTAAAAAAATTATTATCACGTGTTTAGTAACTGTTTTATTACAAATTGAAAATTTATTTTTATTTTTTAAATAATTATTAATAATTAATAATTAATTTTTACAGTTGCATCTTGTTCACTGGAACACAACCAAGTATCGTACATTCGCTGAAGCTGCCAAGGCACCTGATGGTCTTGCTGTTCTCGGCGTTTTTCTCAAGGTATTTTAAATAAATAAATAAATAAATAAATAAATAAACATTATTATTATTATTATTGTTATATTAATATAAACAACAATAGAATCAACCAAAAAAAAAAAGGAAATGATAATAAATTCAACAGGTGTATTTCGAATAAATTTCGAATAGATTTCGAAGGATAACTTTGAACAATATAAATTTATTGTTTATTTATATTTCATGCAATTGAAATTATTTTCATTTAAATACATCATAAATACATTATCGAAGTATATTAGGTGTACTTTACAGTCTTCAGTATGACTTTGAATCCGTATTTTTTAAATTTAATCTCGGAAAAAAGAACAATGACATGTTTGAACTGTTATAAATTAATTAAGCAACCCCTTTTTTTTTTTTTTGCAATTCAAGGTTTATATTTTTGTTTTTAAAATATTGATAGTTTTTTATTTATTTATTTATTTGTCGTAATGGCTTTGGTGAATTTTTGTAAAATCATAATGTAAATTTGTTAGGTAACTTGAGAATTATTACTCGATTATTTTGTCGGAAATAGAGTTGAAAAAAAATGTGGAATTTAAACATTTGATCATACCTATATAACTCTACTTATTTCCTGAGTAAAATAAAAAAAATAATAGTTCAACTCGTCAAGTTACATAAAAAAAGACGTAGATTAAAATTAGTCATTTGCATTATTTCGATACACATATTTCTCGTGACTTTAATATCCATTTTAAATGTTTAAAAAAAAAATTTTTTTATCTTCTTATGACTCATCTTTACCACAAGATTTACAGCCAGTAAAAAAAAAAAAAAGTTAGCGTGTAAATGACAATTTTTTTGACCTTGATTAAATAAATATAAAAAAATGTAAAATTGTAAAATCAGATGATAAACATTTTTTATTATTTATATATTATTTATTTATTCATTGTCTTGTGATTTAATCGAAATTCTTTTTATCATGTATCTCGTGATACAAAATAAAAAATTTCAAACGGAATTATAAATGTTAATTTTAGTTATTCAAGTAAACAAGTAAATGAAAAACAAAAATATTTTTTTATACAAAATTCATCAAGTAAATAAATTAGAATATATATTTTTTATTTTTCTAAAAAAAAATACATGTATATTTATTGAACGTTGTAGTAATAAAAAAAAATATATTGACTTATTGTAAATTAATTTTAACAGGTGGGAAAAACACATGAAGAAATGGAAAAGATTGCTCGAATGTTGCCTTATGTCTCTCACAAGGACGAAGTAGTCGATATTGTTGATCCAATCGATCCAAGTAAACTTCTTCCTGGTAAGTTTCAATTATTAATATTATCAACTATAAATACATACCATTAATTTTCATGACAATAATAAAAATAAATAATTTAGCACAATTTCTTCACGAAAAGAATATAAAATTCTAACAAAAAATTAAACACCTATGTAGATTCACATTTTCTCAAAAAAAAAAACAAGAAAAGTAGCATAAATATTCATTAAATAAAATCGAAAAACATAAATATTTATAAGAAAATTACTTGCTGGGAAATTTAAATGCAAAAAAAAACGAAAAATTGTATGATGATTATTTGTGTTTATATTCAAAAGTCTCATGATAAATAATTGAAATAATGATACATTAATAATGTAATTTAACTCGACACTTGGGGGTTCGATTATTGAACTAATAATAGTTCGAGGTGGACGTGCTGGTAGATGCATTAATCCATGTATGAGGTGGGCAGACAGAATAATACGTCCGGATAACAAATGTGCATTTCAAGGTTGGTAATAAGAAGCCATCATGTGCACGCATCATTGTCTAATTGTTGATAAATACATATAAAATATAATTATTATTTGAAAAAAAAAAAAAAAAAATAATGTAAAATTAAACAATGGATGTTAATTGCACTTTAAACACAATGATATTTTAAAAAATATATACTGATAAAGACAATAACAAAAGAAAAAATATAAAAATAAATATTATACCTGTATATAAATTGTGATAAGCGACACGATAGCACCACTATGCTAAAATAATTTGCATGATTAACATTATGCCCCCAACAAAAGACGTCATAATTCTCAAAAAAAAAAAATACCAAATGACAAAATGAATATGAAAAAGCTTTTTGTTTTTTAATTATTTTGAATTTTGTTTTTTTAATTTTTTATTGATGTTAGTTTATTATTGATAATTATTTAGTGTTTATTGTTTATTAAATATTTGTTTTTTGTTTTTTTTTATAGATGATAATGGATACTGGACTTACCTTGGATCATTGACAACACCACCATGCAATGAAAGTGTAACTTGGGTACTTTTTAAAAAATTCATTGAAGTATCACATCATCAACTCAATATATTTCGTAATTTGAGAAAATTTCCAAGAGGTGAAGAGTGTCCATGTCATGAAAACCATGGAGCGGTAAGTTTTTTTTATTCAATTAATATTTATAATTTTAGTAGAAGAATTAATTTAATTATTTATAAAATAATGATTCAAAGAATTCGAAACAACAGTCATTTTTCGACTGATAATTTAATTAATCATCTAGCTATAATTAAATTTATTATTAACATTATTTAGTTGATAAATTACGACACTATATGATGATATTTACTATTAATAAATTAATTGCAATTGTAATTTAATTTCAACAGGTTATTAACAACTTTCGTCCACCTCTTCCACTTGGAAATCGCCAACTTCGCGAGTGTGGAAGTTTCTAAGTATCTTTCGATGATGAATCTGCAGCCAATCAACGGTTTATAACGAAATGGGAATTTCTTTTGTCGGCTATTACGGGGGGGTTAAGACGGGAGGAGGGAGAGTGATTTTTTTTTTTTCAATAAAATAAAATCAATCAGGATTCAATTTTCTACTAATAATATACAAAAATTAAAAATAAAAACTAAATTATTTAGAACAGCATAGATTTTCAAAGATTAATTTAACAATTAAAATTAATTTTTATTCATTATTGAAATGTGATTGTTAAATTTAGTATGAAAAATTTTTACAATAAAATATCAATTGATTATTTAAAAAAAATTTATAATAATATTAATAATAATTTTTAAAAAATTTATAAAATCACAATCCGTCCTCCGAATAAGTTATGATTAAAATTTTGAAAAACATTTAAAATTCAATGCCTTAAAATTAAATAATAACAATAAAATTTTTTTACGGAGGTTTTTAATATTATTAAACATTTTTTGTTTAATTTTAATAACAATTTTATAATACGTGAATTAATTTTTTTTTATTTTATAAGCAGGATTCAAGCACAATTGATTGAGTATTAAAAAAGTAAATGAATTTTAAAATATACACAATGAATTAAAGATAAAAAAAAAATATAATCAAAATAAATAAAAAAAAAAATAATTTACATAAATTAATAATAAATAAACTTCATCGAAATATTAAATCAAGATAAATAAAAATTATGTAATCACGCACTTGCATTTTAAATCGCAATTTATTTAAAACATTAACTTCATTTTCATGATAAGCCTTGATGGCATTTTCATTGATGTTTTTTTAGTGACGTTTAAATCCCCATAAACATATAACTCTATAAATATTAATAAACATAATAAACTCAAACAAAATATTATATATTCAAAAATTTTGTTTGTAGATTTTATAATCATCATTATATACAGCTCTTCTTTTTTTTTTTTAGATTTTAGATTAATGTCGTTTGATATAATACATGTATTTCCAATATTGGAATTAAAAAAAAATAAATAAAAATTATCAGAAATATTTTATTCTGATGATTAAAAAACATAATAATTATTTATTTTTCTACAGCCTAAATAAAAAGTTTATCCTCATAACAAGTTTTCATATATCCTGACTTATAAAATCCGGTCTTTCAAAACCTGAATCCCAAGGTTACAATAAAACATACCAAATAAATTAAATAATATAAATTTAGACTTGAAAAACCTCAAATAATATACCTTAAATTTAAAAGTTAAAAAAAATATTTCTTTATGAAAAATAAAAATTTATAAACCTAAGAAAATGTCATGTTAATATTGTGAAATTCAGAAGCTTATATAAGAAAGTAATGATTCAGTATTGACTCTTCAATTTAGCTATGGATTGTGATATTTTTATATACATGTATAATGAATCTCATCGAAAACCGGTTGTTGATGTTGTTGTTGTTGTTTTTGTTGTTGAAACATTTATATATGCTGTGAGGTTACTACACTTTTAGAAAATGTATTTTAAAAATATTTCAACTGCAGTTTTTTCAATTTTTAATTCAACTATATGAATAAATTGTAAAAAAATTCCACGCTAATTTGATCAATTATTTTGTCTTGGAATGTTTGTACACTTGTTAATAATAGATCATTAAATTTATGAATTATAATGATCGAATTATTCGAGTGATTGATAATGACATGGAAATTTTTTTAATTTTGTTTACTATAGGTACTTTGGTTGATCAGTTAATTAAATTATGTTGCGTTGTACAGTTAAATGAAGTATAACAATTTTAATGTCAAAGGAAAAGGTGTGTTTTAAAGGCGTGGCTATTGTCTCTTCATTGAATTTTGTATTTATGTGAATGGTGTTCGATTCAAGCCGTAGGAATTTTTTAGAGTTGATTTTGCAAATATTTACTTGAAAATATAGTAATTATGTATTTTAATTTATTAAAAATTAAAGATGAAATATTTACTGACTTGTTGAAAAAAAAAATATAGAAAAAAAGTTATTTTTGAATGTAGGACGTGATTATTAGTTTTTAATTTTTTATTTTATTTTAGCGTCGAGCTGTTGGGAGTCAGCGGTCAATGGCACATATTGCAGACCGTGATGGCAATAAAAAAATTATAAATTCAAAATCGAGTACTATGCTTAAAAATAAACTTTTATGTGTGATTTTTTTTTTAATGAGTCAGTTAAAATGCTAACTTGTTTTTATGATTAATCAAAAAAATTAGTCTTTAAAAATAACAACAAAAAATTAACAATTAGCATTAAAAAAAAAAAATTTTTTTTGCGTTTATTGATGGATTTTTTTTTATTTTAATTGTTAATTTTTTGTTGTTATTATTAAAGATGAATTATAATAAATTACTACACACATAAGCTGACATTTTAAAGAATCCGATGCGAAAAAAATTACACGAAATAATTTATTTTTAAACGGAGTTATCAATTTTTATTTTTTTGCCATCACGGTCTATATTTCGTGCCACTTTAGCTGATCTCTCCTGATCTCTCCTCTTCACCAACCAAATTTTTTTAATTAAAATTTCGTCTCATTAGCATGATAAAATTTAATAATTTACTTTGTAAAATAACAACAAATAATAAACAGTCACTAATTAATAATACTATATCCTTTTATTCATACCAAAATTTTTAAAAACGATTTCTATTTTATTCTCAGCTGGATAAAGATAATTTTATTTAATCTACTGCTAAACTGGCTGATAAACTAGATATTGTTTAAGACGATAAACTTAATTAAACATTATAAATAATTTAATTTATATTATTAATTATTATTATACAATTTATTAAAATTATTTTCATGAAAAAATTAACTACCATTCTATTATAATTTATAAAATTAATTTACAAATGGAATTTATTAATTTTTTTTTATTATCATAATACAATATTAATCTACTTAAATAATTTAAAATAATAATTAAAATCTTATATAAATTCCTTGATTTTTTAATCACCATACACTTATAAAAATTACTACAATTTTTATTTTTTTAAAATATTTTTTACACAAAATTTATCTACAATAAAATAAAATATATAATATGTATCCATAAAATTTTATAGATTCTTAAAATAGATTGAAAAAAAAATAGTAAAAAAAAATTATAAAATTACATTTATTTAGTCGTCTAAAAATAAATAAGATTGTAAAAATTATTTTTTTTTAATACGTATAAAAATAATAAATAAAGATCATCATCAACATTATGATCATTTAAATAATGAGTCATACAAATGTTAATAATTATAATACGTTAATTAGAAAAAAAAAAAAAAAAAAAAAAAGCGCCTGCGTATTGAGTTATGCGGTGTGTTATTCGAAAAAGAGGGATCGAAAAATCTCCAGACAGTTTCGTTCGCATGCGATTCAGTAAAACGTTGCAACTCGAAACAAACGGATATATTTATTTAAAGTAAAAATATTTGTAATTAAATAATCAACAATATGGCTATTTGTAAGTAAATATAAATTTAACAATAATTGATTATTAATCTTAATTATCATCAATAATAATTTCACTTTTATTTCGTTTTTTTTTTCACACATTCAAGTTAATTTCATTTTTTTTTTTTACGTATTTATTTCATAAATGGGTGCTTCTTTTGGTCCCTGATAAATTATCAATTTAATATTCAAAATTAAAATAAGATTAGTACAATATACAAGCATCAAAGTTCATTGAGAGAATTTAGTTTGGAGAATGTATTGAATGTTTTTCTAAATATAAATATTCTCTTTCTTTGGGTGGGGTTTCGATAAAGTTTGACATAAAATTATATTATCATTTGCCGGCCGGCATTTTTAAATAATATTTATAAATATATTTTTAATTATTGTTTAAAATTAATATCATAAATATTGTCACAAAAATATTCACTCAATAATTAAACACTCCATGAAAAAAATTATAAATGTATTTTTTAAATTCATCAATGAAATTTCTAAATACCTAAATTATAGATAAATATTTTCTCAATAATAATCATGTAAAATTTATAAATTTAAAAAATGAAATTATCAGCTAATTATAATGCTAATAAATATTTTTTTTTTTAATTATATTTAAACCGTTAGATAAAATGTCTAAAATTGTTTTTAAAAAGATTTATAAAACTATTTTTTTTTTTTAAATTCTTTAGTATAGAAATTATTTCTAATTAATTATTTCTATTATTTAAAATTAAACTCATCATGTTTTTATGTCAAACAGCTTTTGTCCTTGACAAAACATATTTAACACATAAAATAGAAAAATATTTCAGCTCATTTATATTTATATTTTAATGTTTTTATAAACATGAAATATAAACATTTGTGTGCATTGAAAAAACTTTGCAATAATTAATATTCAAGGTGTTTCCTAGAAGACAAATAAATATTTCAAAATAAACAACAAGAATATTTTATTTTATGTTGTAATTAAATACAATTGATATTTATTTTCTACTAGTTTCTATGCAAGGTCATTGACAGAATTTTGTTTCTTCCAGCTACTTGAGTGTAGATTACAATTAAAATATAAATAAAAATTTTTTCAAAACAATGTGTGTGTGTTTGGCTAGCCAAGCGGAAATTGTCTTCTCTCTACGTGTTGTGAAATAAAATATACTTGTTGCCATGCAAAATATTTATTAATAATAAAAATAATATTTACAATATTTATTTAAACGATCACCTGTTGACAGGTGATAAAATTCAAAAAATAATTAACAAATAAATACTTGTTTTCAAATTTAATTCAAAAAAAAAATTATTTAAAATTTGTAATATTTTTAACTCAATGTGTGAGATTTAAATTATTTAAAAAATTGAAAAAAATAGGATATATTTCAAGTGATTGCGCAATAATACAAAATTGATCTCAATTAGACTAATTTAATGATTGTTATGTTAATTAAATGACCTGATTATAAACTTGAAAATAATATTCTTATTAATCTTTAAATTATTGCTATGATTTATTTAATATTTATTTATTCATTGGGGGATATCACTAATGAGATATGAATTATAATTGTTTATTTAATTTCAAAATATAATCTGATGTCATCAATAAATTTACCACGTTTTTCATCATCAAAAGGTCAATCGCAAACTGATTCAAGATTTTTTTTTTTTCGTGGCATTGATTTATCAATGAACACACTTTAAGAATGAATAAAAAAAAAAAAAAATTACAAATTGTTATTATAAACATTACTATAAATTACCAGCTGTATATATTTTTTTTTTTTTTTTTGTGATTTAATCTGAAAATTACGTTTACTCGTTGCTGACATAACACAGTCAATTTATTGATCAAAATATTTTTCACCAAGAGTATCCTTGAATGACCTAGTTCTTTAATTTATTTTTTTTATTTTTTTATATGCATTAGTCTATTTACTACCCACATTTGCACTTAAACAATTTTTATTATCTTTGTAATTTTATTTTTTTATTACTTTATAAATTTCGAAAAAGTAGGTTACACAAATCGAAATAAAAAATAAAATAAATTAATAACATTGATAAAATAATTTTAAATATTATAATTTTTTTGTTGTTTATTTAAAGCTCTTACTACTGAGGATAAATTGGCATACAAATTTTATCCAGCATCTGGAAGACAGTTGCAATTTCGTGTGAAGGCACCAAATGATGCTCACATTGCATTGACAACTGGTCCCTCTGATGACCAACCAATCTACGAGGTAAACTATATTTTTTAAATCCCAAAATTACTCATTTAATAATAAATAAATGATTAATTAAATTAAAGGTCTTTATTGGCGGATGGGGAAATAGTAAATCAGTCATTCGTAAAAATAAAACTCAACCAGAAGTTTCTCAAGAAGAGACTCCAGCAATTCTCAGTAATGATGAGCTTCGAGGTTTTTGGATAAGGTAAATTTATCAATAAACATTTAAATAATATCACTAAATTTTATTTAATATATTTTATAATTTATTCAAGATGGGGTGATGGACAAATTAGTGTTGGAAAAGAAGGTGAACCATCAGCAATATTGAGTTACTTTGATCCTGAACCATTCGAAATAAATTACTTTGGGTTAGTATTTACTATTTATATTTTAAAAAATAATAATTTTCTTTATAAAAATTATTAATCTATTTATTTTATTTAACAGAGTTTGCACAGCATGGGGTGCACAAGGCGAATGGCTTCTAGAAGGTCAGTAAAATAACTTAAAATTCAATAATAAATAATTATTAAAATACAATTTTATTACAGAAATTTGCATTGGGAATTATGATGGTCGTACGTATTTAAATATCAATAGAAAAAAAAATCAAAATACTCAAAAATAAATCAATAATCATTAAATGCTTTTAAATTTAAATAAAAAAATAATTATTATTATCAAAAAAATTAACAATGCCAAATAATTTTCAACTTGTTTTAACTGGATATTTTTTTTGCTAATGTGTTGAATTAAATAACAAATAATTTAATTTTGTAAATAATATTATTTTAATTATTTTTGTAATTAATTGATATTTAAATATTATTTAATATTTGTTTTGAATGTGTGTAATTTTATTATGAAGATAATGATCAATTGATGATTGTTTATTTGTTAGATTCAAATGCAAATGCATCAGCACCATCAGCACCAGCTGAATTATTATCAGGTGGTTCAGTTTGTTGGTGTGATGCATCAGGAGGTAGTATTCCACCAGGTGCTCTTGAGGGTGGTGACGATGGTGAGCCACTTTATGTTGCTCGTGCAAATCATGAGGGTGCTGTTATTCCTGGTAAACTCAAACCAAGTCATGGTGTTTGTTACATAGCTTGGGGAGGTGAAGAACATGGAAAAGCTGATTATCAGGTATTGATTCGTCAAAGTATTTAAATTTTATAAATATTTTAAATTGTTTTTTCATGATTTTTTGGTTTAATTTTAGGTTCTTTGTGGTTGTACTGGTAATTGGGTTGCTGCAAGTGGTGGTGATGTTCCATCAAATGCCATACCAGCTGGTGAGACTGAAGATGGTGAGCCATTATTTGTTGGAAGAGTTAATCATGAAGGTACAATGACTATTGGAAAAGTACAAGCATCACACAGTGTATGTTACATACCATTTGCTGGATCTGAAGTTCCATTTGCTGAATATGAAATTCTTGTTGGCAATTAAGATCTTTGTTAAACAATGCTGAGATGAAATAATTTTGATAATATATTTCAAATCTCATAATTATTATTGCTTGCAAAGCCACTTCAATGACAACAAAAATATATAATAATATTAGTTTTAAGAAAAATATAATTTAAAGCTTTTTCAGCACAATAAAATATATATACAACTAAGCTTCGTTGAAAAATTTATAATAATAAACAATGCAGCTGCTTTGGCAATATTATTTTTGATAGAATATACTTGTGTTAAATTTGTGATGAAAAAAAAAATAAATAAAGAGAAAATAATTATTAAATAAAAATATATTCATGAATGAAAATAAAATTCAGTGTTATTTTTAATAACATTTACTACATTTGTTTATGCAATTTATTTTTAGTTAAAATACAAGTAGTGAGTAAAAATATTTGTTGAAATTTGTTGAATTATTTTTACTTGTTTAATGTAGCTGTTATTTTTTTTTACCATTTATATTTATGTTATAATTAGTGTTGATATATCTTGATGTTTGTTCTTCGGGGGCAGTATTAGGCTCTGTATAGTAGGGCTCATCAGTTGGTTGTACCCAATGATAATCAGTTGTTGAACTTGGTCTACCTAAACGAGCTTTGTTTCGATTATTTTTACTTGGTAAAGAGACACTTGTCACTGCTGGATTACTTGATTCATCATTCATACTGCGTCAGTAATTACAAACAAAATCATCCAAATTATACAATGTATCGTCATTCTCTTCAAACTTATATAAATCAAACCAGATGATATAAGTTTATAATAACCACGTCGTTCAGTTTTTGGAGTTATTGATGATTCATCAACGTATAAATTTAAAGGCTGAGCAGGTGGTGTTGTCCAGTTCATAAATGTTTCAGATAATATTTTAGCACCATAAGCTTTTTTTAAAGATATATTGTAGAATGTAGATGAGTGTAAATCGGTGAAAGCCACATTAACTTTATCAGAGAACTTTATGTTTTTCTTTTTAAAAATTTGAATTGGTTCAGCTGAATCAGGTGGTTCTATGCTGACAATGTAATGTGTAAATTTTGTTTTTGATGGAAACCAAAATAGATTTAATGATGTTTCATTTCTTGACCAAGAATAAAGCTTTTCTAGCGAATTTTCATTACATGGTGAACTGGTAAAGCTTTTTGGTGTTATTGAGGTGACTGGATCTCCTAATTTTCTAGCGGATTTTGCGTATGTTGAAGTGACCTCCGTAGTTTCTGTGGTTGCTTCAACTTCAATTGTAATTGGGTATGTAGATTCAGTGGCTGGCAGGTTTGTGCTTTTGTCTTCTTCGGGTAATGGGTAGCTTGCTTCGGTTGATTCAATTGTAGTTAAGTCTACAGGTCCAGTGCCTGATCCATATTCAACGAGTTCTTGGCTTGTTATCAATTTTATTTGTAAAATTAATAATAAAAAAAACCCAACTATTGTTGATTCTAAAAATTGTAATGAATTATTTTAAATTATTTATTAAACATAACACTTGAATGTAATAGAAAATTAAAATTACTTTAATTATTTAAACTTGTAATTTTGTAATTTAAAAAAAAAATTATTTTACTTACTCAGATTCATTTTTTTATTCGAAATTTATTGAGTAGTGCGGTTTATTTAGAACTTTAAATAAAACTGAAAATATTCAAAGACGAAAAGCTATATTTATTGGATTTTTAGACAATAATCTAATTTCGTTGTCTCAAGTACGTGTCAAAGACTACTTGTTCAATATATTTTTTTATTTAAAATAATTTAAAAAACATGATTAAGCACGAAGTATACATGAAAAAAAATTGTATATATTTTTTTTGCACGTGCTGCAAACATAAATATTTAAATTCTCATTTTGTAATAAATTTAAAAATAATATTTAATATTTTTATTATTACGAAATAAAACATTTAACAATGTTTAATTTTTTTCATTTTTTTTTTATTGTCAATTATCATACGAAAAAAAAAAAATAAAACAGAAATTGTATTTTAAATATAAAATAAAATAAAGAAAATTAAAATATAAAATTTAGAAAAAAACGTATAATTAGTTTAATATATATAAATTAATAAAAAACTAATTATTATTGAAGAAATATTTTTTTTTTAATAATTGTAGACAACATTAAATTGACGAATAGGAGAACATGCGTTATATAAATTAATATCTATTTTGAAATCCTTGATTGGATGGTCCACCAAAGCCTCCACCATGATTTCCATAACTGCCTCTAAAATTACCACCACCTCCTCCTCTTCCAAATGAACCTCTAAATCCACCATTACCACCACGTGGTGGACCTCTAAAACCTCCTTGCCCTCTGTGTTCATTATTATATCCAGAATATCCTCTTGTATCTCTGTAATCATTATCACTTCGCATTAATTTAGCTGGTACATCATTTGAAAAACTAGTAGAATGACCTCTTGGTGGTCTTCTTGATTGAAATCCACCAGATGTTATTGGTTCCATTTCATATCTTCCAGCATTCATTCCACACAATGATTTAATAACAGACAATACTTTTTCTTCAATTGGACTAACATCAAGAATTGTTTCTGGATTATTTGATGCACGTATTACAAAACTTTCCAATGCTGGTCTTAATGCAACAATTGATGCAGCATGTTGTGGATCAATATCTAAATTAATCCAATTATCAAGACGTACAACATTATCAATATATTCAACTTTTCTTGAACCAAATAACAATAAATGAATTGGTGATACCATTGTCATTTGTTTACATGATACAGCTCTTGTTCTTATTTTTTCACCAAATACAAAAAATGGAAATGGAAAATTTTGATCAAAATTACTACAATTAACTGATGTTTTATGTATTAATGCTGCTTTTGATTCAGTTGTTAGAACTTTTCTTTTTTCTTTATGATAACATACATTTGGATAAAGTCCCATACATAATAATGCTGTTATTGTGTCTAATCTAACATCAGCACCAGCTTGATAATTTAATGGTGTTGGACATAATGTTGTTTCTGGAAATCCAGTTTGTTGTAATAAACCTTGTAATTGATTTTTAGCTTCCCATGTTACTCTCAATGTTGGCATACTTAAACCTTTTGATTCACAAAACATTTGTTCAGCATATTCACCACCACCTCTTGCTTCTTCCCATGTTTGAAATGCATGTAACATTGCAACATGATCACTGTAACGTGCACCAGCAAACCATTTTTGTTGCATTGATAAACGTCTCATATCAGGACCTAAATTATATACCTCAGGAAATGTTGTACTATTTGCAGCCATTGTTGATAATGCATCACCAACTCTAAATATACAACCGAGTATCATCATTTTACCTAATCTTGGTTCAATTGGTAATCTTGCAAGGATTTTACCCAAAGGTGTTAGCTCGTCATTCTTATCAAGGCATTTCATTTCACGTAACATAACTTCAGCTTCAATAACAGCATCAATTGGTGGTGGTTCAATGGCTTTTGATAAAAATTGTCCAATATTACCAAGTCTAAGTAATTTAATTGATAATGCAAGTTCATGTAATGGTGTACGAAATATTTCTGGTGTAATATGTTGATCCATTCTTGCATGACGTGCACGTGAACATAAATGAAAACAAAAACCAGGTCTAACACGTCCAGCTCTTCCCATTCTTTGTTCTAAATTTGTTTTAGATGCCCATACTGTTGCATAATTTGTCATATTATTATGTGATGTAAATAGCTTCATTTTAGCTTTACATGAATCAATAACATATACAACATCATCAATTGTTATTGATGTTTCAGCAATATTTGTTGATAATATAACTTTTGTTATATTTGTTGGTACTGAATCAAATACTTTTCTTTGATCTTCTCTTGGTAATTGTGAATGTAATGGTATTATTGTATAATTTTGACCACCAAATATTGGATGTTGTTGTAAATGTTTCATAAGTGCAAATATTATATTCCAACCAGGTAAAAATACTAATACAGCACCAGGTATACCTTGATGTTTAATATATTGTAATAATGATTCAATAAGTTCAAAACTTATTTCTTTTTCTGATAATTGTGACATTGAATTTTTAGTATGTTCATCATAATCATTACCAATTATTTTATTTAAATTTTCATCTGGTTCACCAGCATCAGCATAACTTGCTTCTTCAGCATCACGTGTTTTACGTTTTTTAGAATCCATTGGTGGTACAAATTTTGTTAAATAAATACAATCTTCAAGAAAATATTCTTGTACTGGATATGCTCTACCTGGTACTTCAATTATTGGACAATCATTAAAATATTGACTGAATAATGTTGTATCAATTGTTGCTGACATTAAAATAACACGTAAATCTGGATAATGATGTATCATATCACGTAGCAATACCATTATAAAATCTGAATTAACATCTCGTTCATGTATTTCATCAACAATAACATGTGATACACCACGTAAACCACCCTCAAGTTTACGTAGTAAAACACCAACAGTACAAAACATAACACTACCATATGGACGTGGTAGACATGATTCAAAACGTACTGAATAACCAATTGATTGACCAAGATTTTCACATCTTTCATTGGCAACACGATCAGCAACTGATACTGCTGATATACGACGTGGTTGTGTTACAACAATACTACAATAACCACCTTGTTCAGATGCAATATAATCATCAAGTATAAATTGACAAACTTGTGTTGTTTTACCACATCCAGTATTACCCCTTATTATTATTACTGGATTATCATTTATTGCTGCCATTATTTCATTTTTCTTTAAAAATACTGGCAATGATGAACGTTGTTTATTACTTTCTTGAAGTGCCTGATTTTGTTTTAATCTTTCACGATTTTCTTCCATCATATCTTTTGATAATTTATCCAAAGACATTGTTGCCAATGGTCCCTCATCAATATTACAGCCAGTCCATGGATTCCAATTTTCTTGTGGTGGTGACCATGATACAACACCAGCTGGTTGTGGTACTGATGATATAAAATCATCAAGTACATGTTCAGTTACCAATGATATACCAGGTGCTGATGATGTACCACAATCACCATCATTATTTTGATCCACTTTCATTGGTGCTGGTACTGCATGAACATTTATTGGCTGTATTTCAAGTGCTGATAATGTTTCATTAATATCATTTACCAATTGTGGTGATAATTTTACTGGATATGGCTTTATTTGTTCAGCATCACGATTTTTTTTAAGTGTACCAGTAAATGCTTCAATAACACCAAGATGATAAAGTTGACGTACTATTGAAAGTGCACAACTTTTTGATGCTGTTTGTTTATTTGAACCAGTCTCATGACCAGTTATATCTGTCAATTAATAAATCATCATTTTAATAAGCATTTTTTTTTCATTTTATAAATTATTTATTGATAATACTTACTTCTATTAAGTTGCTTCACATAAATTGTCATCTCTGCCATAAAACTCCTGAATTAAATGGAGAAAAAAAATAATAATATTAACAAAAATTTGCTCATTGATTTAGTGTTAAATATTAAATTACATATTGTAATTTAATTTATAGACTCACCAAGTGATAGAAGTTGAATCAAGGCCACATTGTAGTACACAATTCATTTGTTTTTTTGTTTTTTTTTTTCAATTAATTTAGTGATTAATTAATCCCAAATTTTTCATTGATTAATTAATTTCAATGGAAATTTTGGTCACATAAATTGCCTCTTTTTTTTTCATTAATTTTATTGATTATAAATACTTTTTTTTGTGTACTACAAAGTGTCCTTCTGAGGATATTCATTATTTTAATACAAAAAGAGGTGTTTAGAGAGAAAAAAAAAAAAGACAAACATTGATTAAATTGAATATTGTACCTTGTATGATCTGGACCAACTGGTGTATATTTATAATCAGTATTAACTTTAATTGTTTGTAAATATTGATGTAATTTTGATTTAGCATTTTCAATTGTCCAATTACCATGAATACCAGCATTAACATCAACATCTTCAGCATCTTCAACACGTTTTTGTTCAGCAATACGATCAATATATGTATAATCTTTTTGTCCTTGTTGATTATATGGTCTGTATGCTTGACCAATGTCATTTGGTCCCATTCCATCTTGAAATACAGATCTAAATGGTGTTGCATTGACATTTAGCTCTAATGTTGATGATGATGTTGATGCTGGTGTTGGTGTTGTTTCTTGTGTTACAGTTGATGTATTAGTATCTGCTGGTACATCATTTGCATTAACTTTTCCAACTCGTATTAAATAATTTATAAAATCACGAGATGCATTTCCTTGAGCATCTTTTTTGTTTGTTGAATTACCAGCACCAACATAATCAAATCCAACAACTCTAAGTTCACATAAAAAACGTTGACGATGCTTTGGTCCTAGAATAATAATTATTATTATTTTAATTAATGTACATATTTATATTTAATTTTGGTTAATTAATCTTGTTAATAATTAATATATTTACCGGTTGGTCTGACGTCAAATGTTGGCTCTTTTCCATTTTTTGCACACCATTGATGCAAAAAAGATTTTACGTCACCCATTTTTTTGTTTATATAATAAACAAATTACCTTGTTGAGTTGACAACTTTTTAATTCACGTTTAACAATTGTTTATTTGTTTTTTTTTTTTGTTTTCTTTGTAAAAATATATAACAAAGGTAATCAGATATTTTTTTATTGACTGTTTGTGTCAGATGACACTATGACAGGGTTACCTCATTCATCGTCTCTACAATAGTGGCGCTAATTTCAAGTAAAAAAATGGCTGTTATATATTTAAAAATTTTATTAAAAAATAGAAAAACTCTATCAAAATTTATTTATTTAACTTTTAAATAATTTATTTTACTGTTAAATTTTTTTTTACGTTCAATTTTTGTAGAGTAATAAAAATCGAAATAAAAAAATAATAAATTAGCAGTTTTTAGCTTCGGGTTAATTAATTTTTTTCTCCATAAAAAAAAAATATTTTCTAAATTTTTAATACACTAATATTTTTCTTATTGTTTCTAGAATATCCTGTAAAATTTCCAAGTAATTTCTTCGTTTCGTTTGTTTGTAGAAAAATAAAATATCGAAAAAAAAAAAAAATTGAAAAATAATAAAAACCCAATTACCCAACTTTTATAGCTTCTTGTTAATTAATTTTTTTCTCTATAAAAAAAATATATTTTTCAAATTTTTAATACACTCATATTTTCAGTATTATTTCTAGAATTAACTGTAAAATTTTCAAATAATTTCTTCGTTCCGTTTAGTTGTAGGAAAAAAAACAGTTTAAAAAAAAATAAACAAAACTTACAAATAAATGAATTTTAAATTTTCTTTTATTATCAATTTAATTGAAAATTCATTAGGTACATTTTGATTGATATTGATTAATTGAGCATGATTAACAACAATATATAATATAGTGGAAAAAATATTTATGGTGGTGGTGAATATTGTGGATAAGGCCAACAATAATGAGTTGATGTTGAAGGACTTGTTGATGATTGACTTGTCGTTTCTGGTCTCAAAATAGCTACAACATTTGTGCTGGTTGATGCAGGTGAATATAAGTGACGAGCTGGTGATGAAATACTTGATGATGTTGATGATTCAAAGCTGACACCAGCTTGTGCTTGACAAGCCATCATCAAACCATGAAAATCAAATTTATATGCATATCTTTTACCATGCACTTTTGTCATAATATTTTTATCATAATAATACCTAGAGAAACAACAAATTTAATTTCAAAAAAAGCAAAAATAAATAATTAAAATGTGATAATTTATTAGAGCAATCAATTGCTTACCTAAGTGCTCTTGAAAGTTTATCATAATTCATATTTGGTTTGCTTTTTCTTTCACCCCATCTACGTGCAACTTCTTCTGGATCAGTTAATTTAAATTCACCATTATTACCATCCCATGCAATGCAAGATGAGTTTGATGATTCTGATAACAACTCAAGAAGAAATTGCCATAGTTGAACTTGCCCGCCACCGACCGCCCCCGAGTTACCAACGTTACCAGTTGAACCAATCAACGCACAAGTTCTCTGAAAGAGGTTGTACCTTTCTATAAAAAAAAATAAAAAATACAATTTTTTATAAAATAATTTATCTACCTATTTTTTTTTTTTATCACATAGATTAATTTTAGAATATCAAAATATAATTAAAAAAAAAAAAAACAAATTTTATCTACTTAAAAAAATTTAAAAATATATATTTTTTTTTCAGATAACAATGTTTAATTAACAAAGAAAAAAAAAAACATTTTAGTTTATTAAAAACCACAGAATATTATGTGTCGTAAATAATATTATTTTTTTTTTTTTTTTATAAATAAAATTAATTTTATTTAATTTTATCCTGAAGATTTAGTATTTAAAAAAAAAAATTTCAAATCGAAAAAATTAGTATTGTTATATCGAGAACAAGGTGAATACTAAAATACTAATTTTTAATTTTTTTTAATAGATAAATATGTGTAGTTTTTTTTAATAACAAAAAAAAAATTATTTAGAAAATTTGTCTATTGTTTTTAACGTAATTTTTAGGTGATATAAATTTACAATGTCATCAACATCAACATCATCAACAACATTATCAAATACTCCAAATATAACTGGTCTAGAAACAGAAGAAAGTGGCAGCATAATATTCCCTGTGTCACTTTTAGCTGGTGGATTATTAATAATAGCAGTACTTTGTTTATTTATGTTAATATTAAAAACTAAATATAAAGATGATGAAAATCATGAAAACAGTGGATCTGGTTATTCAAATGATTCTCAATCAATTGCATCAGCTTCAGCTTCTTCAATTTCATCAGGAACAAGTGATGAATCTGAATTCAACAAAAGCTGTTCGTCTAAAATTTATGATGATGATGAAAAATCATACACAAAAGTTGAATAATCAATAATAAAAATAATTAAAAATTCATTTAAAATTATCAAATATAATTTAATTTATTTTTACTATTTTTTTTTCGTTAATTTTATTAATATCATTATATATTTTTTTGACTTTTAAATTATAAAATATATATTTTACAAGATGACCATTGACCACCCACTTGTTCACCGCAAAAATATATATTTAAATTTCTCAGAAATAAAAATGAGAAATTTTTTTTTTCACGACATTATCGTGATAAGATTTAAAATTGAATAACAAAGTCACCGCCAATATATTTATATATTTGTTTTTTTTATTTAACAATGATTTAACATAAAAAGATCACACACAAATTTATTTTAAATATACCGACATAGTGTTGTTAGGAATTTCCGTTTTATCACACGTCTTGTGTGGCGCCAAAAATAACGACAGGATAATAAATTATTGTCCTATATAAAATACTAAAAGCATGATCAAACAAATTCACTTTTGTCGCGACAATTTTTTAAACACTTATTTAAAAAATAAATAATAAAGAGTTTTTTTTTAATTTTAAATATTATATTTTAATTTACCGTTGTAAATAATTGCAGCTGGATCAAATCGAGGATCTCGATGATGAAGATGCAATGAATGTGGCTGAATTCTCCACATAACGTATCAAAATAATAATTTTTTTTTATTTAAATATACAAAAGACTAACCCATTGTCTAAATTGATTCTAATTTAAAAAATAAAATATATATTTTATTAAATTCACTTGTTAATTAAAAAAAATAAATTTTTTAAAATGAAATTTTAATAAAAACAATTTGTTTAATAAAATATTTATAATGAAAAAAAATACGTTCTGTTTGTTGGCAAGTGTTGTGAGAATCTGAGCAATCTTTGGCTTCAATGATTTCAGTTCTTATCTCACTTTCCACTACCACTGCACCACCATATCAACGGGGTTTCTCCACCCTCTTATAAAAAAAAAAAAGCTACATAAATCCCAAGTAACTATATGTCACTTAAATAATATTCCATCAAAAATAAATAAATAAACAAATATTAAAATAGAAAAAAAATATTCGAAATTTTTTTTATCATAAATTTAATTTACAACAAATTATATTGTTAATAATAATGTAATTTTTGAATGCAAATTTTAACTATATAATTTACCAGTTTATTATTTAGTTGAAAAAATTAATTTCATTTTTTATTTTTTATTGAGCTAATTGAATTTATTTTGAATTGTTTCGTTTTTTTTTTTAGAATAATTTATTTACTGTTTGAAAAATAATTATTTAAATTTTGTTTAGTGATAGATTTATAAAATTAATTAATAAATTTTGTTTAAAAAAATTTAAACAGCTTGAATATATATGGATATTTGTTGGGCGTGAATTGTAAATGGGGGATGAATGTTTCAAGCTCATCAAGAAAACAATATAGCCGCGCCCCGTGGTGAGCTTACCACCCCAAAATCCCGTTTGAATTTTATAAGTTGAGATGAAACATGACAAAGAAGATGGTTTAAATAGTTTATATACATAGATATATATAAACTTTATCCAACGATAGTACTTGTTCAAGTCTTGGTACTTGATTTCTCTTTTTTTTTTTTCTCAACATTTTGTCTTTCTTTGGCTGAATAATATCAAGGTGCAAGCACAGTGAAGTTTTTCTTCACTTAAATGGTTTATTCATGAAGACATCACTCCAAAATAATAACGCTGATTTATTTTATAAATTATCAACAGCTTAAAATATTCGAAAATAATAATTTTTAATTGATAAAATTGCAGAGAAATATTTTTCGATATATTTGAAATAAATTATAAAAGGATTTATCTATTAGAATTTATTTTTTTTGTTATTTATTTATTTTTATTTATGAGATTTTAAAGATAATCTCATGTGGTACTTGAACGGTCAATTTATATATTTACTTTTGTATGTCATTTACCCTTAAAAGATTGCAAAAAAAAGAATGAAAAAAAAAATATATTGCTGGAGATTAAGGTGTCCAAGTGTGAGTAGACATATAGTTCAAGTTAAGTGTGTGAAAATTCATTGTTTTCTTTATTTTTTTCGTGTGGAAAATTTCACCCTTGGGAATTGTTAGCTTGCACTGCTGGTCATTCTCTGATCTTATCAAAATTCAATATATATAGAGTGTAGAAAACATTGAGTGTGTAAAGGATTTAATAAAATTCTCGTATCGAAATAATCATGACATTTAAATTTACGAGGGTAATTCTATTATTTCTGTTCTTAAACAGTATTACCTTTTTTTTTTTTTTGTTTAAATTATAATTGAAATTACAATTTAACTGGATTTTTTATTAAACAAATAGAAAATTTTTTTTTTAATGCAAATTTATATAGATTTTTTATAATTTACTTTTTCAATTAATTTTTGTTAATTAAAAATTATATTATTTAAATTCACCAGAATAAAATCTATTCTTTTTATTCCAAAAAATATTTACCTAGTTTTTTTTATAAATTATTTACGTTATTTTTTAAATAAATTTTTTTTCAATATTAATAAATTAATTTAATTATTATTTAATAATTTTATATATTAATTTATTATTTATTTACCATTCATTGATTCTTCTTGAAGTAATTTCGGCAGATGAATACCAGTTGCTTGAAGATGTAAATATCCAAGATGTCTAGCTAATAATTTACCACCAGGTAAACCCTTCCATTTGTCATATGAAATATCTAAAAGTTCTTTTCCATTACTTGGCAATTCCTCTGGAGATGGAAGATGTTCAATAGAAAATGTACGACCACACCAAGTCAACCATGCTTGTACATGACTTTCATTCCATTCCGACGGATCTGTAAATTATTTTTAAAAAAATAGACAACATTTTTTTGTTGACAAACTAACAATTAAAAATATCAAAATATATTTTCTATTTGTTTATAAATTTATAAATAAACAATTATAAAATTAATTAAAAATTATTCTTACTCGTTGGCAAGATGACTTGTCTATCATCTGTTGTAGAATTATCATCATCATCATAATTTCTATCACAATTATCACAAATAGTATCATCAACTGTTTCATTACCTTCACAAATTTCCATATCTAAATTTAATAGTTTTATAACACCACACAGTTCATCACCACTATCACGATTACTATTCATTTCTGTTTTTAATTTTTAATAATCTCATTTACTCTTCAAGACATCCCTGTTGATAAAAAAAATTAATACTAAATTGTTTATTGATAAATAGCTGATGGATTTTTATTTGGCGAAACTGATGCACTTGTTGACTTGCTCCTTGGTTGTCTTGTAAACCAATGAATTTTATTTCCAAAACTTCTGTATGATGATGATTCATAAACAACCATGCCGCTTGTGATACTTACATATATATTTTTTTTTTTACTCGCATTCACCTTTCTTCGCTAACCGATGAAGAAATCACCACATGATGATTCAACTTTACCAAGTAAATACAATTTTTTTTTTCTTCCAATTCCGGGTTTAAAATTCGTCATGTAAAAAAATTATTAAATTAATTAAACTGAGTCATTCATAAAAATTATAAACAATAAATAAAATTATTAAATAATTATTTATTAATTAAAAAATATTCTTCAATGAAATTGTTTTGAAATTAATATTAAAAAAATAAAAAAGATTTTTCTTTTTTCATTGAAGAATCTTTAAATCTTTTAAATATTTTTTTGAGGATTGATATTGATAACCTTCCAATTTCGTAATGAATCGTTAAAGTAACTTTGTGAATGGAAAAATATAACGAAATTCCATTTAAAGTGGAGAGGGTAGCTGCGAATACTGGGAAATGAGAGAAGGACAGATGCATTGTCCAGTGTTGACTCATCATCATCATCTCCAGGTCTCATCCTCTTCGTCATTGCCCAATTTTTTTTTTTTATTTTTTCATTCTCAAGTATCCCAAGAGTGTAGACTATAATTATATATATATTTTGTTTATTTATTTAATATCAAAATTTGTAAAGTATGATTCACTGAATGAAAAATAAATTTACAATTAAGTAGAAAAAAAAACAATCGAAATTTAAAAACATTTATAAAATTCATTAATCATTACTTGGTGTAATTTTTTTAAAGGTAAATTATTAATAAAATAAATAAATAATTGTAAATTTTTTAAAAATGATTATTTATTTGATGAAAAATAATTTTAATCGAGGTAGAATGTTTGTTGACATTTGATCGAAAAAAAAAAAATAATAATAAATTGAATTAATTAGCAATAAGAAAGTAATATATTTATAAATAATAATTGTCAAATTTATTTTGGAAGTAAAGACCATACGTCTTTAGTTGAATTGAATTTTTCAATAAGAGCAACAAGTTTTAAATCTTTTTTTTCACTAATTGTTATTGATTTAAATCTATTCCAATATTGATTAGTTAATTTATCTGTATCATAATTTTCTTCAACAGTTTTAATAAGTACACATAAAAATAGAGCATTACTTTCAGATATATATGTGAAATAATATTCAATACATTTAATTAAAAATGTTAATGATAGCCATTTTTTAGCACATAAATAACCAACTAATGCTATTAAATTAAAACTTCCCATTGGAAAAAATTCTTCACATACTGTTAAAAATACATCAGTCATATCAAAACGACCTTTATGAATGTCAATAATTGTATGCATAAATCTAAATACAACTGATGATAAATTTGGTTCAGTTGTTGGTACTTTAGCATGAATAAAAAATAAACGTATAACATTTGTAAATGCTATTTTTGATACAACTGTATAATTTTTAGCATCATTTTCAACTTTTAACTTTGTAAATGATCCTGGCTCGTATATTAAATTTGTAAAATATTCATCAATTTTATCAACAACTTCATCATCAAGTTTTTCAAGTGAATCAATTATTTTTGATTTTCTTTTTCTACCACCAACTTGATTATCTTGATCATCATTCAACAAATTTGCTTCATTTGATTGATTTTCTTTTGTTGATTTTGTTTTTTTAGTTCTTTTTCCACGATGAGTTGGTTTTTTTAATTTTAATAAAACTTGTTCATCATTTTTTGGTAAAATTTCAATTATTTCTTGTGGTTTTTTTTGTACAGGTGTTATTGTTATTTCAGGTGGTATTTGAATTATTTGTCCTTGTGATTTTATAAATGCCTGATGATTATTTGATGAAAATATTTTATTTTTCGTATCAAAAATATAATTATTTTCTATTGTTTCTGTTGTTTTGTAATCATTTTTTAAATTATTATAATTCATTTTATATATTGATGTTTCATTTGATTGATCATTATTAATATTCATAATTTTTTCATCAATATCATGATGATTTTGTTCTTTTAAATTATCACAATTTGGCTTATTTTTTTTTGTTCTTTTACCTCGATGAGTTGGTTTTTTATTTTTCCCTGATTTATCTGTATTTTCAGCACAATTTCTAATCAATGATTCATCATTTTTATCATTTAATTTATTTATATTTAAATTGTTTAATTTATTTGTTGTATTTTCTATTAGCTCAATAGTAATTTCATTATTATTTAGCATTGAATTCATTATTATTTCATTGGAATTACGTTCATCATCATCAACTTTTGTTTTTTTAGATTTTTTAGTTCTTCTTCCTCGATGTGTTGGTTTTTTTGCTTTAACAATCTTTTCATCATTCATTTGAGATTGTAAATTATTTTCTTCAACATTTTTCTTATCCAAATCATCAATATTCATTCGTAAAATATTTGATGAACACGTTAATTCTCCAGTATCAATATCATTTATAATTTTAGCATTTGTTAAATCACTTTTATCATTAGAATTATTCGATTTCGAATTTTTAGATTTCTTTGTTCTTTTACCACGATGAGTTGGTTTTCTAGCTGGATTCAATTCATCAATTGTTCTTAATAAATTTGGCAATGGTTCAAAAACTCTATCATGATTAATAATTTCCATATTGAGTATTTCTTTGAGTTTTATTTTCAGTATCATAAAAAATTCTAAATACAACTGAAATATAAAAATTAAAAACAAATCATTATTAATTTTAACTGACCTATTTTATGTTCTAAAAAAAAATAAAATACATATAGTTGTTGTATAATCAGTAACATGATAATTAAATAATAAAACAATTATACCTTATTTTTATCATTGAGTGATTGTACATGGGCTTTATTGTTTATTGCATTTGTTGAAATAATTTTATTACCAAGCCTAGGCACCTCTGGTACTTTGAAGGCAGGCATGTCATTGATTTATCACATGAAGATTTTAATCTATAAATAAAAAATATATTAATAAACAAATGTAGCATTAAATTATAAAATTAAAAAATTTAATTTACAATTTAATTTAATTTTTTTTTCATTTTAAAATGTTTGGTTATAATTTAGATTATCTTGATTATTATCAAAAATAAATTTAATAATTTAATCAAATATAATCTTAAATTAAAAAATAAACAAATATACATTCAACTGATAAATTAACAAAATACATTGATTATTGATTGTTTGTTTTATTTGTGTAGATCAATAAATAAACTGACAAAAATAAAAAATTAATGAGATTAAAAAATATGAGACAAAAAAAAATCAAATAAATAAACTTTAAATAAAAAAATATGAAAATTATTAAACTTGCTTAGTTGTAAATTTAATTATGTTGTAATTGTTGTTAATTGTTGAGTATAAATAACAATTGAAATAATTGAAAATTATTAAAAAACCAAACAACAAGTTCCAAGTTTCCAACCTGTTTAATGTTCCACGTGTCGAGTTGGTTGTTGAGTCTAATATAATCTCAATGTAGCTGATAAAAATCTCCAAACAAGCTAATTGTTACATCAAGTTTTTAATAATCATTTGTTTTGGTTAATTATTGTAATATGTAACTTGTTTTTGCAATAAAAACAACTGATTACTCCAAGATATTGACAGCCCGCGAAAAAATTATCAAAAATTGCCACAACAAATGTGTGTTTTTTTTTTTTTCTTTTTTATTTTTTCTGCTCTTTTTTTTTTTTTGGCTTGATTGCGCACGCATAGGTTGATAGCTTCATCAGCAGCATCATCAGCATCATCATCTAGGTATCATCAGCAACACCAAATGGGATCTTGCTTTTCAAAAATATCGGTAATACAGTTTTATTTTTGTCAACGCTTTTCTCTGCTTTTCTCTCTTTGCAGAGAGTGCATTTGTGTGTGTCTATTTTGATATTAAAAATATAAATATTTTTGACAATTTATTTAATTATTTATATACACTGATTATCAATTAAAAATGCCACCAAGTAAAAAAGCTTTGAGCCAATCATCTGTAGATTCTGGTAATTATTATAAAAAATATAAATTTATAAATGAAAATATTGTATTTGTTATTTGTTTATTGTTATTTGCTAGAAAAATAAACTAATTTTAGGTTAAAAAAATAATAATATAATATTTTTGTTGATGTTTTAATGAAGGTTCAGAGTCTGAAAGTGGTTCTGTATCATCAGCATCATCAAGAAGTGCTTCACCAGAACCTAATGCACCAATTCCAACTTCAGATAATCATGTAAGTGATAAATCAGATGTTGAAGAAGGTCCACGTTCACCAAATTCACCAAGAACAAGTCGTAGTCGTTCAAGAAGTACAAATAAATCACCAACACATGTAAGTCCATCAACAAGACGTTCTAGTTCAGCTGGTTCACAAAGTCCAGTAAGATCACGTTCTGTATCACCAGCTGATAGTGCAAGATCAGATAGTCCAAAATCACAAACAAGTCAACATTCTAAAACATCAAATCATTCAAGATCAAGATCACGTAGTCGTAAATCACCTACAGCATCACCAAGAAGTCGTAAATCTGTATCTGAATCATCACGAAGTAATAAATCACAATCTGGATCACCAGCAAATAGTAGAGCAGGTTCAGCAAGTCCAGTATCATCAAATAAACGTTCTGGTAGTCGTGTATCACATACAAGTAGAAGATCAACAACACCTGGATCACAAAAAAGTAATAGATCAAGATCTCCAAGTGTTGACAGTCATAGATCACGTTCAGGTTCACCAAAAAGTACAAGATCAAAATCACCATCAAAATCAAGATCAGTTAGTCCAAAAGAACCAGGTAGTCCACATTCAAAAGCATCAGCAAGTCCAAAAAGTCCATTAAAAAGTGATAATGATGATGATGATGAAAGAAAAATTAAAAAATCAAATATTATTGATGACGATGATGATGATAGTGATATTGAGGTAACAAAAAGAAAAAGAATTGACAATACATCTGATTCTGATAATGATAAAAAAGATACAAAAAAAAAACAAAGACTTATTGATAGTGATTCAGAGCCTGATAATGAAAATACAACAAATCAAGCTGAACCAACAGCTGATGCATTGTTTGGTGATGCAAGTGATATTAGTAGTGATGATGAAAAAGAAAAAACAGCTAATGATGATGGTGATGATAAGAATAAGGATAATGATGATGATAATGATAAAAAAAAACAAAGACGTAGTAGAAGTAGATCAAGAAGTAGATCAAGAAGTAGATCAAGAAGTAAAAGTAAAGATAATTCAGATAGTGGTGGTGAAGGACCAAGTCGTCCAATGATTGAAGATGATGATGAAAAAGATAATGAACCAGAACCACCACCAGAAACAAGAATTGATGTTGAAATGCCAAAAATAACAACAGATCTTGGTAAAGAAATACATTTTGTTAAATTACCAAATTTTTTATCTGTTGAAACACGTCCATTTGATACTGAAACATATGAAGATGAAATTGATGAAGAAGAAACACTTGATGAAGAAGGAAGAGCTAGATTAAAACTTAAAGTTGAAAATACAATAAGATGGAGAGATGCATTTAATGATGAATCAAAACCTGTTAAAGAAAGTAATGCAAGATTTGTTAAATGGTCTGATGGTTCAATGTCATTACATCTTGGTTCTGAAATATTTGATGTTTATAAACAACCATTACAGGGTGATCATAATCATCTTTATATTAGACAAGGTACTGGTTTACAAGGACAAGCTGTATTTAGAACAAAATTAACATTTAGACCACATTCAACTGAATCATTTACACATAGAAAAATGACAATGTCATTGGCTGATAGATCACAAAAAACAACTGGTATTAAAGTGCTGTCACAAGTTGGTATGAATCCAGATCAAAATAGATATGAAATGATTAAAAAAGAAGAAGAAAAATTAAGAATGGCTGTTAGGGCACAAAGTAAAGTTAAAAAACCAAGTACAACTAGATCACTTGCTAGAACTGCTGGTGGTTATGGTGGTGATGCTTATCATGATGATGCGTCTGATGATGATGGTGCAATATCACTTGCTAATATTAAAAATAAACATAAAAAAGCAACACCTGCTAAAGGTATTTATTATCTACAAATATTTTTTGTTAATTTGTTTTATTAATTATTGGTTTTGTTTTTATTATTAATTTTAGTATCAAATATTTATTCATCTGATGAGGATGCCTCTGATTTTGAAACAACAAGACCTAAAAAAACATTTAAAGGAACAGCTCTTAAAGACTCAGATGATGAATCAAAAGCATCATCTGGTGAAGCTTCTGGAAGTGCAGCTGGTGGTGATAGTGATTAAATATATATTTTTTTTTTATCTACTTTACTCATTATAATTTTCAATTAATTATAAATTTTTTCTTTTCTTTGTTACATTGAGAGAAAATAAAAATAATTTTTATCAAATTGCTTTCGTGATTTATTGAATTAAATAAATAAATTATCAAATATATTTTTATTTACTTTTTGATAATTTATTTAAATTTAATTTTCATTAGTTCCAGCACACTTGTCGATTTTAAAATTTCAACCGACAAATCACTTTTTAAATGATACTTAAGATGAAAATTAATATGATATTAATATTCTTACAAAATTTGAAAGTTGAAAAAATAATCTTTACATAACATTTAAAATAAAATTATTAATTTCAAAAATATTCTCAATATATTCCCACTAATTTAAAATAGATAAATAAAAAATTACAAGATCAAAGATAAATAAATAAAAAACATTTGTAATATAAATATTTTTATAAACAATTTAAAAATAATAATTTGCAGAAATTAATTTTATTTATCATCAATATGACAAAGTACTATATAATTTTTGTATTTAAAATTATTTATTAAGTATTACAATATAATTAGTATCTAAATAAACTATTTGTTTTTTTTTTTTTCTTAAATATCACCCATTTATTATTAAAATCAACGGGATTTTTCATAATAATTATTAATAAACTATGCATTAAAAATAATTTCATTGTGATTTGTCTTTCCTTGTCAATTTCTTGACATTCAAAAGGTCATTGTCTCAATCAGGCAATGATTACATGGGTATACATTTAAACCAACAATGATAAAATTAATTATTTTTATAATTTACTGCCGCAAGTTAATTAATTCAACTCAATTGTTTATCATTTTTTTTTTTTTTTTTTTTTTTCAAACAAAACAATGAGCACAGTGATTTTCCAAGTTGCTTGTTTGCTTACCAAATACAACAAAATGAAAATTATAATTCCAATTATTATTGTTATAAAAAAATGTCAATAAATTTTCAAAACAAAAATTATATTTATATGAATCTACTATACAAGAAATAATCTTAAATAAATTAATAAGACATTTGAAAAAATTTTTATAAATAAAACTGAAGAAAAACCATGAAAGAAAATTTACATTTTTTTTTTTTGTAATCGAATGGTATTGTTGAATTTTTGGGTGATAAATTTGAGGTGAAAACATTGCTTTATCACAATATAACAAATTTGTATTTTTAATAATAAAATTGTGCATAATTTTTTCATTTTTTATTTATTTTTTTTGTGGAGCTTTTAAAAGCTTCATTTTAATTATCTGGTTGGCAAGCGTTGATTCACCTCGTGGCAGTATTATTATTTCAAAGCAGTCTCAAGTTTTTTAGCTGGAAGCTTAAGCATTTTTTCCATAATTTTCTTCATTGTTTTTTTTTATATTTTTAATATGTACAAAAAAAAAAAGTTGCAGGATGTCACAGATATTGTAAATCCACCAAGTTTGATAATCACCTCTCAACAAGCCTGGAAAAAATAAAAAAACAAAAATTATTAGTTGTTAAAATATTGTCTATATTTATTGGATGATTAAAGATATTTAAAATGCCGACAAAGGTCTCAACCCTGACCCCAGGCAAACGTTAAGATCCTATCAAACGAAAAAAAAAAATATTACACAATAATAATAAAATAAAAAATCAACAGGAGAATTAATCCCACAAGCAAGAGCAAGCACACACGATCAACAAACGGTACAAAGAAAATTCACAACAAAATATCGAGATATTGCTTGGATTTGTTGCTGAAGAAATATTGTGAAGCTGGAGAGTTGGCTGAACTTCAGATTAACGATTCATCCGGTCAGAGTTTACATCAGTCCAACATGTACCCTCGGTACCACACAATAATCAAACAAACAAAAATAAAATCAACAAATGAACATGAAGAAGCTAAAAAAAAAATTGAGTCCAGTCATCGAAACTTGGTTCTTGTTTGATTCAACAAGATCGTTTGTGTGCCAACAAGTTTTGTCGACGAATAAAGAAACGAACAAGTGAAGAGAAAATAAAAATAATAATGTTGAAAAAATAAAAGAAAGATTCATCAACTAATTTGATAAATATTTGAGGAAAAAAATTTTAAAAAACTAAATTGAATGGACAATATACTGGCACAACAGAAGTCAAATGAATTTACATGTGAAGCACGTGCTTCATCGTCATCAACTGCATAAAATATACTCTTTTTTCATTTATCTTTTTTTCAAAAATGGACAGAATAATGTGCAGGGTGTTTGTGCAACATGCATTGGAAAAAAAAAAATTTTTTTTTTAAACTGGTTTTGAAGCAATGCTTGTTGATCTTTGTTTCATCTTGTTGACCACGTGGTCCAGCTCAATTTTATTCTTCTTCTTCTTCTTCATCTTGTGTTTATTTAAATAATAAAAATAAATAAATTTTCTTTTGTGTGTCTGTGTTGAATAAGCTCCAGGCTTTGTGTATTTTTTTTATAAAAAAAAAAAAAAGTTTAATAAGTAAATGTTATTTTATATTGAACAATAAATGTAACTATTATTTAATAAATATTATCAATGGTAATTTTTAAATAGATAAAGGTGATAAAAATTAAAATAAGTAAAAAATTTTTGCATTAAATTGCTATGAAAAATTTACTGAGGTTTAATATAAGCAATGAGGATGTCATGGGTCAATCGAAACAACGCCACCAGTCCAATGAATCATACTGTTTTTTTTTATTAAAATTTTTTTTGCTGTATTTATTATCTCTCTTATTTATTTTCCTCAAGAATCTCTTCACCATAATATACGCTCTACTTTATTTTTTCTATCCTTGTTGGTAAGTCTTGGTTGTAATCATTCTCGTCTCATCTTTGTGTTGGCTATGCGTTTTTGTGTTGTTGCTGTTCACAATGGTGAACCCAACAAGACAATAAAAATAATAGAAAAAAAAAAAACGATATAATGTACACGACCTCGTTGATGTATCTGTATTGTAATTTTTTTATTTATTTTTTTTATTTACTCTTAGAGTGGAAAATATATTCAAGAGACAAAATCAATTCTAAGAAACGATTTAAATCCCTGATCGAGTTGCATTTGTGATGACCTTCAGAGGGCGAATAATTGTCTGAGAATAAATACATAAAAAACAAGAGCAATGACGAACAAAATAAAATTAAATTTTTTAAATTGTGATCATTGGTTTGGCATTAGCACAAAAATATTTTAAACTTTATTTTTTGTTATTTTTTTTTATGTCACAATTGAGTCGTGTGAATTCCACACTCATTCTTCAATAGCTAAATTAAATGCTTTGAAAAAAAAAATAATGTATTATTCTTCAAGGCTGCAAATGATTAATGATGAATATTTTTCATTTAACAAGTAATTATCCTTGACAATAAATTGGCACTAATTTTCAATAGTTAAATAATTGTAACAATAGTATTTGAATAAAAAAATATATACCTTAACTCCAAATGATGCTTCATATCCACCTTTTCCTTCCATTTGATTTTGTATTGCTGTTAAATGTGCACTTGACATATCAAGTTCACCAGAACCAATGTGTGTTGTATGTTGAAAATTCGTTGGTGCACCAATCATACTTCTATCAATTCTAATTCTATTTTGTGGTCGTTGACGTTTATTTCTTGCACCAGGTCCTTGTTGACTCAAGCAACAGGTAAACCATTGAATCCAAACTTCACCACTGCTTGTCATTTTGTTGTTGTTGTTATAATATCAACCAATTTACTCTGTAAACGAAGAAAAAAAATGAATTATTAATTTTTTTCATAATAAACAGGAAGTATTTCTAACAGAGACAATATTGAGGGTCAAATTTGTTGGATTTAATTTACACATACAAGCTTGTGTTCACTGTATCATCATCATAAATAAATTATTAGTTTGATATTTTTTTTTCAACTCACTCTCGTTGGAGAATTATTCCAGACAACAATGCGAGAGAGAAAGAGAAATAAAAATATTAATAAAATGTTTACGGTTTGTCGAAATAATCCTGGTTATAACGGTGCATTTAAATTATACACCATCGTCATCATCATCACCATCATCATCATCATCATCAGGGTCTGAATAAAAATAAAAGTAATTTTAAAAAATATTTCGTAATTTATGAATAACTTGGTAACAAAAGAAACAAAAAACAAAAAAACATAGACAGCTTAAATTTTGATATATCGAGTTTATAAATTTAATTATATAACATGATTAAATGATCATTGAATGATGGTTGAATTAAATTCTAAATATAAATTATTTGCCACTTGTCCCAAAAATATACATCAAATGACTTGGAAAATTTGTTGTAGTATTTGAGTCTATTTTTGGGACAAGTGGCAAATAAGTAAATGAAAAAAAAATAAGTAAAAGTAGATGATGATGATAATGATGATGATGAGGATGTTGATGAAAGGTGTGAGAAACATGAGCAAGTATTTTTTTTTTACTGTAAACATACTTGTGACTCTAAAAGGTTCAACAATTTACGAGCTATACAATCAGCCAGCTAACCATCATCATTTTATTTAATGATTTTACCAACACCACAACATACTGACAGATCAAAAATCAATGAGACATCTTGGCAAGATCCAGTTAGTAACTCTTTTATCTATCCTCAATTTTATCTATTTATTTTTATTTCTTGCTGACACTGCGTGATTTTGGGGGCAAGTTGAGTCACTTGTGATGAAATTCAATAATAATCAAGATGAAAAATAAAAAATATATTTGAAAATTCAAGTAAGTTGGCAGAGACAGTGAAATCGATAAGACTAGGCTGTATAAAAAACGTACGTGATATTTTCTATGGCAATGCTCATCTTGGTAAAAGCTGATGTGCCTTTTTTTTTTTATTATTTTCTTTACATTTTTTTTTTTTTCTTTTATGGTCTTCTTTTATGCTCTCCCTCTCTCATCATCTCTTGATTTTTATTTCAACTTTGTATGACTTCCGGTTTAGGATTAAAACACGCAAACACCCGTGTATTCATACATGATCCCTTTTTTTTTTTGTGTTAATATTTTTATTCTTTATCTTCATCCTTCCAAACTTGTTTTTTGAAATGAAATAAATTTTTTTTTTTTGTATTTTATTACCTCATTGAAACTAGAAAGTAGTTATGAAAAGTCATGATGTTTTTTTATATTTATAAATATTAAATAATGAGATGAATAAAAAAAAAGGATTCACTTTCAATGAGTTTTAATGATTAACAACGAAACTAAGAGCAGCTAAAATAAGGACCCCAAGATATATCTAGGCCAAGATGATGATGACGAGACAACTCACACAAGCCTGCTTCATTTTTATACTACTACTTTCACTCAGAAAGTCTTTCACCCTTCGAATTATGACTCACGATTAAAATATGAAATAATAATCATAAAAATACTTTGAAATTGTGGTTTTTTTTGTTTTGTTATTTTTGGCTTTAAATTATTATTATTTTTCGAAATAGTAGAACATTGTGTATAATAAAAATGAGGAAGAAGAAGAAGAAAAAAAACATAGGTCCAGACAAAATTGGCAAATGAATCACAAGACTGGCTGCTGATCGAAATAAAAAAGCAGCTTGAATTTGGCACAATTTCAAACTTCCTAGAATCGACCCGGACACAATGTACTTCTTCAACATACTTTCAAAGTTTTTTTTATCAAAAAACAGTCCAATTTTTTGTAATGTATAGTCGAAGAAAAAAGTGGAAAATTAATTATATAAATAAGTCAGATATACATGTTGGAATGACAGTCTGATTATTCAATGATTTATAGAAAAAAAAAAATTGTATTTTTTTGTTTTCTAAAATTATTAGTATTTTTTTTTATTAATAATTCAAAAAGCAGATAATAAAATTCACAAATTATTTATAATTAATAAAATTTGTAGAAATTTTTTTCTTCAAGTCGTTAGAAATAATTATAACGATATTATTCGAATATTTATTTCGAAAATAATTTAACAATAATTTTTTTTATTTCAATTTAAATAATATTGTAAATGTAAATTATTTTTTTCACTTATTTTAAATGAGTGGACGTTAAAAATAATAATTGATAAATTATTAAAGCTAAAAAGTTAATTTAATAAATTATTAAAATTATATTAAATCTATTTTTCGTTTGGTTACTTATCAATTAAAATACTTAACAATAAATAGCATGACTAATCAAGTGTTCAAACGTGCCTACGAAAAAAAAAAAAATTAAAAAGATAAATAAGTGATAATAGAATCTGGTGGAATGATGATAGACAAAAGAGATTAGAAATTGACAAGATTGATCGACTTTTGTCCCGTTGGAAGCTACCAATTTATCACCGTAAAAACCGTTATTCTGTCGATTTAAATCGCGTGTCCAACAGAGAACTCGTTCACCCGAAAAAAATAATAAGCGAAAAAAAAAAAAAAAAAATTATTTAAAAAAGTTTAATCTCGAAAATAAAGAGCTAAAGATTACACACATAACAGCTGATAAAGCATATATGTATGTTTGATCTATGATTTTGTTAATTTATTTACAATTGATCTAAACATCAAATGAAAATTTAAACTTACATAAATATAAATTACAAAATAACATGTAAATAAAACATAATGTATATTGTTATTTAATAAACAATTAATAAATAAAATAATAACATATATAGGATAGCCCTTTTTAACAACAAGGCGTGGATATTTTGCCTTTCACCAATTCTTTTGTTGGATGACCTTTTAAACAATATTTATTTCGATTATAAACCGGCCAATGGTACTTTCGAATTTGGGTATTTTATTTCTTATCATTAAATAATAAATACAGCTAAATATTTTTTTATGTAAACGAAACACGAGGGAATATATTTTGTATGGATTTTTTTTAAAAATATGGGTATATTATTTGCTCACGATTTTTTGAACAAAGAACCCTAAAAAATATACATTTTTATCTATCATCACAATCGAAACAATGTGCCATTGAACTACTTGCTTGTTTGACATAACACCTTTCAAATTTTTTACCCTAAAAATAAAATAAATAATCTCTTTTTGAGTAATTATATTCACTGGGTGTTTTTTATTTTTATTTTATATTGATTTTATAAAATCACATTGAGTGATGTAATTTCATGTTTAATTTATTTTTTTTTTTCAATTTTAATTATTGGTTTTTATTATCAGTGTCGGCAGGTGTTAAAAAAATACATAAAAATAATTTTAAAAGGTTAAATAGCAATTATTGTAACACAAAAAAATATTATTTATTTTTCAAATATAAATTACAAAATAACAGATGAATATTTATAATTTTTTAATTGAAAATTATTTCAAAATGAAAAATATTTTTATGTAATATTTAAAAATAAAAATTCTATGATATTTTTGGAGTAAAAAAAAAAAAATATATATACTGATGAAAAGAAAAATAATTTATGATACACGTGTATTGAAAATTATATCATGAAAAAAAAAAAAAATATATATGTTTATTTAATTTTAAGTGATCTTGAAAAAAAAAATAGAAAAAAAATTTAAAAAAAAAATGTTAACATGGTAAATAAGAAACAAAATTAAATTTCAACACACGAATTTTTGTGGTAATTATTTGAAAAACATATATATGTATTAAACAACGATAATTTAATGTTAAAAAAAAAATATAATTTGTCGAAAAAAGTGGTCGTCATTTCAGGCATTTGACAGAAATAAACTACGGCATGAAAAAAAATAAAAAAAAATAAAAAAAACTGGATCAAATAACTTGAGGTAGTTATGTCAAAGGGAATAGAGATCAAATGACATTATTATTAATTCAAACGAACAAATAAATTATTTAAAAAAAAGAGAAGAAATAATAGATAAAAATAAAAAAATAAAATAGATATTGAACGAAGGCGGATTCAGGTGGCATGTGAGAGAATCTAGGGCTTTTAATTCGCGAGGCCGATTTATTATTATGTACATAGAAAGACATTATACACAACACACATATTTATAAAATACATAGAAATATTAAATGTGTATTTGTTATTTTATATTTTGCATGTGTGTACAAGCAGTTGTAGAATTATTTGCAATGTTTTATGGTTCACGTTGTAAGGCTCGTCTGGTCGGTCGTTACGACATCATCGATTTCAAGCTATACTCCAAAAAAAATATATATATAAAATTAAATCAAAATATATGGAAAAGGCTCATTGACGAGTTTAACATGTGTTATTTAATGTGTCGATGATTCATCTACTAAAAATTATTTTATTTACTAAAATAAAAATTAGAAAAAAATGAAATTCTTGTTTTGGCTTTTTTTTAATTAAAAAAATTAAAAATTAGAGATTTTTTTTTTTTTTAGAATTATACAATAATAAAGGAGAATATTAAATAATTTTATTATGAATATTAGAATATTATTAGAATATTAGAAATATTAGAAAAATTAAAAATATCAAAGTTTGATTTAAATTTGATTTAAAAAAAAAAAATATGAAAAACCGATTTTCTTTGTATTTAAAAATTCAAAAATTGAAAATTAATTTTTTTTAAATAACAACAATGCTATTATTAATCTAACAAATAATAATTTAATCAAAAAAAAAATTTTTTTTCATACAAATAACAAAACAATTAGTAACAAAAAAAAAAATTTAATTTTTCGATTTTAAAATTGAAAATTACAAAATTACAAATTTATATTAATAATTTTTAAATAAAACTATTATTATTATAACCAAATGAATAACAATAAACAGCTTTATTTAAAAAAAGTTTAAAAATTAATAAATAAACTATTGTAGTTATTTAAACAAAAAAAAACATCCGAATAAAAAAAAATACTTGTCAAGGGTAAAGTGTAAATTTGTAGAGACAAATTGTTGTATAAATAACATTATACAATATGTTTAATGAAAATTAAAATATATAATAAAATGCTATACAATTTTATATAATAAAATGTAATAATAATAATAATAATAATAATGATTATTTATAATTCAATCATCGTTGTACGTTCAATCACTCTTGTTGCATTGACTCCACACTCGCATGTGACTCACGTGCTCTCACATAAAGCTACACATATTATATCGCGACTTCTTATTATTTCAATACTTTATTATTTATTTTTTTATATATTTAATCTCAACGTACAATTACGTGACCCTAGAATAAACTCCACCTTCTCATCCTTATCCGTTTTTTCTAGCTAAAAATATACCGGAAATACTATGACCATTTGCTGACAATTTTCATAAATTTATTTATTTATATTTCCTCTTTTATTATTTTATTTTATTTATAATAATTATTTTTTTTTAATTAACAAGTGTGGGATTTATATTAAAATGATAATAAAAAATTTTTAATTCAATTAGTAATTAAAGAAAATCTTGATAATCTTGTTAATTAATTAATTTTTTTTTTTTTCTCTCTTTTTTATTATTGTGGGTGAAACAGGTGTTTAAAATTTGATTTTTTTTTTTTTTAAATTTTTATATTTATCCCCTTTTTATTAGCAAGAATATAATCTTTTTGGTTTTTTTTTATCTTAAATATTTCTTTTAGTAACTCGTGTTGAATATTTTATAAAATGAAGCCATTGAGAATTATTTATGAATCATCAAGCACACGCAATCTAAACGCATGCTTCGATTTAAAATATTTGACGAGATCAACGAGGCGACAATAATTGAAAGATGATATAAAATAAATAAAAAAAAAAAATTAACGAGAAGAGAAAAGTATTGAAAAACATGACATCGAGCCGATTATGTGTGTGTTGGACCACCACGATTCAACGAGAACGAGACCGTGAAGTCTGTACACAGTATGCCCCTGGATAATATGAACAACATGATGAAAAAGAGATAAAAAAAAAAAACTTAATATAAAATAATGATAACAAAATAAAAAAATAAATAAAAAAAACAACAAACCAAGTGGCAGATGGTGAACACACATATTACGCATTGACAGCGGAATTTAAACTTAATTTTTTTCAATTTTATTGTTAATAGAAAAATTATATTAAAAAAAAACTTAAATTAATTTTTATTTATATATTTGTTTTAAAATTTATGACATTTAACATAGACAGCTGTTCTTTTTTCTGAATAAAATTTACAAGGTGACAACAAAAATAACTTTTATTTCATAAAAATACTCCAAAAATTAAAATCGAAAAAAACATTTTAAAGAATTTTTTTGTTTTTCATTTTGCAAATTTAAAATTAATTTATTTAAATTTTTAAAATAAGGAACATTTAAATAAACTAAAAATTAAGCATAAATTTTAAGTTATTTTTATAGAAAAATTAAAACTTACTTGGATTAGTTGAATTTTTTTTTATTTTTATTTTTCTTTTAACAACACCAACACAAACACGTGATTAAATTTTTTTTTTTTTGTTATCAAAGTATTATTCCGAATAATGATAAATGACTATTGTTGTTATTTTTGTTTATTTGTTGAATTTTTAAAAACAATTTTATCAAGAAAATAAACGTTTAATTTCCACTGAACGCCAACAACTTGCAGTCACTTTGTCGAGGTAATTTTTTTACAAGTCATTTGTGGTGTTTGTATATGTTTTTTTTTATTTTTATTTTTATTTTTTATTATTATCAACTTGGAGTATAATATTTTAATTGTTTTTTGTGCATTATATACGAATAGTGTTACTTGAAATATTGAAAAATAATAGAGGCAAGATTGATGTATTAAAAAAACAACACTAAAAGTTAATTTGTTTATTTAATTATTATTGTTTATATGGTGTTTATTAGGTGATGGTTTTGGCGCAACTGACAAACTTCAACAAAAATTGTGTATACTTAGTGATGAAGAGTGAAAAGAATATACACAGCTTACACAGCCGGTTTGGAGCAATAGACCGGTAATTCATTGTGTTTCATAACGCGCCGAATAGAGGCGCCACTTGCTGGGGAAAAAAAATAGTAATTACTATTACGATTATTTAATTACTATTTTTTTTAGGATGGAAAAATTAAACATTCATTATTTCGATATAATTTATTTTTTTGATTGAAAAAAATAGCCAACAATTGAATATTTAAATGAAATTAATTTTAAAATTTTTTTTTCGATTTCGATTTCAATTTCGAAATTTAATAAATTCTATTTTTCTATATAGAAATGTAAATATTCATATAGTTTTTCTTTTCAATTGACAAAACATAAAAACAATTAAATATTTAAGAAAATTAATTTGAAATTTTTTCTTCTTTTAAATGAATTTTTTTCGATTTCGAAATTTAAATTTTTCAATCTTATTTTTCTACATGGAAATATTCGAAATTCATATTGATATAATTTTTTTTTCATTGATAAAAATTATAAACAATTAAATATTTAAAATTCTATTGTTTTTTTATAATATATTAGTTAAATTTTCCATCAAAGAGTTTTTTCGATTTCGAAATTTAAATTTCGTAATTTTTCTTTTTCTTTAAAAACAATTCATTTCGAAATAATAATTTTTTTGATTGACCCGGAAAATCAACTTGTAAATAAGGTAAATATAATAACAATAATAATTATAAAAAAATAAAAAAAAATTTTTTAAAATGAGAACGAGTTGAATGAAGCCTTACCATATAGCAGGCAATTGATAATGGCAGGGCGGAATGTAGAGCACCCACTTCTAACGGAGGTGTCATGTTGTACCTTACGGTTTGTTTTTTTTTTTTATAATTATTTCTCTTTTTTTTTCATCTGTAACAACGACATCGTATACTATTTTAAACTTCTCGATTCATTAAATTCATTATACGTAATTTCATTTGATTTTTATTGTTTTTATTCAATTATTTTCCCCTTTTTTTATTTCACTATAATTTAATTAGAAAAAATATATATTTTTTTAAATTTATCAATATTTTTATGTCATTTTAAAATAATATAGTCTTAATTTTTTTTAACAATTACTAATTACTATTTTTAAAGCTATTTCATTTCTATTTTTCAAAAAAATATAATAAAAAATTTTTGTAATAAAATTAATTGTTTTTTTTTTTAAATATAAAATATAAATTAGAAAAAAATAATATTAATTTAAGATTTATCTGTATTTATATTGATTAAAAAATCAATTAATATTTATCAATAAATTTTTTTATTTATTCTTATCAATGATATTAATTAAAATATAAATTTTCTATTTTTGTTTGATCAAAAAAAGTTATTTTTAAAACGTTAAATTATAATTTTTATTTCATTGGATCATCAGTAATGTCTATACATATAAATAAATAAATAAAAAACTAAATAAAAACATAAATAAATATGATTTTTTACAAGACAGCAACACAACTGTATAGAAATTCAAAATAAAAAACAAAAAAAAAAACAGCTGGATTGCCTGGTAGTGACGTAACAAGTGTCGCTGATAAAAACAATTTCAAATAACAATAATAATATAAAAATCTTTAGATTAATAAATACTAACATAAAACTGCATTAAACATTTCCAACGAGTAACAACTTCAAGGCTAACCACTTGAATTGATAAAAGATAACTAACTTAACAAAAATAAAATATATTTTCTTTAGGTTACACACCCACTGAAGTTTTTTTTAATCATAAAAAATGAGTTTTAAATTTGCAAGTAATATTAGTTTTATGTTCACCGAGTGTCCAAGTATAATTTCAAGATATAAATTAGCTAAAGAATCAGGTTTTCAATATGTTGAATCAGGATTTCCATTTGGTTATTCTGTTGAACAAGTGTGCCAAGCAAAAGAAGCTGCTGGAGTTGATCAAGTTCTTATAAATGTATTCACAGGTTTGTGTGTCTCAACTCACCAATAACATCAGTCAAATATTAAATATAAATTTAAAATTAATTTTAGGTGATGTTACTAAACGTGAGCTAGGCTTTGCTGCAATTCCTGGTAAAGAAGAAGAATTTAAAAATAGCATTGAGCTAACAATTAACTATGCAAAAGCTCTGAAATGTAAAAAGTAAGTTGTCTTTTTTTCAACAACAATCAACAAAATATAGTCAACCAGCTAATAATTATTTTTACTTTTTAGAATTCATGTTATGGCTGGAATTGTTGAGACACCAACACCAGCAAATGATAATGTTTATGAAAAAAATTTAAAATATACTGTTGACAGATTTAAAGCTGAAGATATCATTGGACTTATTGAGCCTATTAATAGCTACTCTGTGCCAAATTATTATCTAAATTCTTATGACAAAGCAATTGAGATTATTAAAAAAATAAATAGCCCTCATTTAAAGCTGATGTTTGATATATTTCATCTTCAACATATCAAAGGAAACATAACAAACACCATCAAAGAAAATTATTCACTTCTTGGTATGACAATTAATCTTCACATAATCTCCAAACACTTGTCAATGATTAATATATTTTTTAGGACATGTTCAAATTGCCCAATGTCCAGGTAGAGGTGAACCAGATACACCAGGTGAATTAAATTACAAATACATATTTTCTGTTCTTGATAACATTGGCTACACTGGCTTCATTGGTCTTGAATACAAACCAAATGATACAACAACACAAGGCCTCAAATGGATCAATAACTTTGGCTATAATTTAAACAATTAAAATTTCATATATATATTTTTTTTTTCTTCATTTAATACAAACAATTATTTTCACAAATTAAATATTCAATAAACACTTGGATAAATTATTAATATTAGTTAAAAAAAAAACAAACACACACACGTAAATTTATTTTATTTTAGTATGAAAAATTAAATAAACTAAATGATTGATAAATTTTTTTTTTTAAATATACAATTTCCTGATTAATGTATAATTTTGTGAATAATAATTTTTATAATAAATGAAATATAAAAATTAATTTAATGATGATTATTTAAACCGTTTCAATTTGTGTTACAAGTGGCTTATTGGCATCAACAGTTGGTCCTATGACTGCAGTACTAAAAATCAGTAATAATTAATTATTATAAAGTACATTTCAATTAAAATAAAAATAGCAAATTGATGATTAATCAAGCCAAGAAAATTATGCTAATTAAAAACGTGCTGAGTTAATTTTTTGTTTGTTTTTTTGTATATTTATTTTTTACCCAGCACCAAGAGCAAGAATTGTTGCTTCCTCTACCAAACTCATTGTGTCAAGAGTACACCTAAAGCCAAAAGTAAAATAAACATTTACAATAATTAAATAATAAGTCATTCATTTAAAAAAAAAAAAACATTTCAAAGCAGTTAATTATTTTCATGCTTTTATTTTATTTTTTTAAATGCATATAAATTGATAAACAGCGAAATTATTATTCAAAAAAAATAACGAAATTTCATAGACACTTGTGGAATATAATATTGGGAATTGGATTTGAAAAAATCAGCATCAATATCTTCGAAAGTAAATACAATTATTAAGATATTTATTTGATAAATTTTATCTTTTTTTTTTTTTTTGTTTTAAGTCGATATGTAAATACATAAAATTGCAATTTAATTTTACTTACACTATTCACAGTGATATATATTTTTATGGAATGTATTTTTTTATTTTTATAATATTTTTCTGTTTATGTCACGGGCAGTAACAATTATTGTTTATTGTTTTTTTTTTTAAATTTAAATATATTTTTATATCTCTTGATTTATTGTCTTTTTTGACAAAATATTTATCGATTTTTTATTAACAATAATTAATAATAATTTTATAAATTATTTGTTTGTTTTAATTATGACTGAAGTTGATGAAAATAATATTTATAAAACGTGGGGTAAAATATAAACACACTTGTAAATTTTTAAAATAAAAAAAATCGAAATATTCGAAAAGCTTTTTATTTCGATATTTCGAAAATTAATTTTTTCTTTTGGAAATATTGGTATTTTATTGAGGTGTTTATTTTACCCTACATGCCTCAAAATAGTATTTTATTTTGTTCTCGCTCAAAAGACGCCCAAAGTAGAAATGAAAATAGAAAAAAATAAAAAAACATGAATAAGTAGTTTACTAGGTACCTGAGATAAAAATAGATAAACAAAAGAAAAAAAAAAAAGGATAATAAGCCTTGTATTCCTTGACTAGCTTGATACTCTAGGCCATATTACCCAGAAGAGTATGTGAGTCCTCGTCGCGGAGCCTCTCCGGAAAACTTATTCCATCGCCAAAACTGTAATTCGAATCCCAGATCGTATTTTATATTGTTTTTGAAAAATTTCATCAATTTAACTCAATTAATTTCATCACACTGTGATGAATTATAAACAACTAATTGTTTATTTAATTTATAATTCTAGTCAGGAACCAGATGCACAATACCAATCAAATGGTAACACAATTATCTTTAGAAATCACTGTGTCTAAGTGATGCACAATTTTTATTTTCCATCGCAATAAACATGCATGATTGTCTACTGAATCAGTGAATGAATTTCATTTTTTTTTTTCAATAAGAAAAAGGTCTAACACATCAATGAAGTACTAATGATGCTGTATAATTTACACGCTGGAATTGCAGGATCATTTGTGTTTAGTTATTTTGTGAATTAATTGTTACAATTTTTTTTTTTTATTACGTGAAATTAATATGGAAGTTTAGATGCATTGTTGAGTTGTTAATTACATTTTAGAGTTACAAGAAATTGTAGTTAATTTTTAGCGAAACATGCACATGCATTTTAAATTTCATAACAATTATTAATATAAAATTATTTGTAAATTAAAAGAAACCCATTTATTGTATTTTATAATTTTTAAATTTATATTATTTCTAACCTGCTTTGAGTATTGCCCATGGAGTTGTAAGTATTAGAACCAGCTTGATGCTGCGGGCGTACTGGATAGACCACTCCATTTCCAAAACTAAAACATATTTTTTTTTTTTTTTTCAAAAAACGAAATCCCCCCTCAGTTAATTTATAAATATTTAAAAAATTAATTACCCTCATTGACTAATGATAAATCAATTTAAAAAAAAAAAAACAAAAAAATTGAGTAAAAAATTATTTTTAGTATATTTAGTAAAAAATTCATTAATGTATTAAATAAACAAACAAAAAATTAATAAATAATTGAGTTAAAAAAGTAAAAAACTAATTTATATACTAAATAAACAAAGAAAATCGTTAATAATTAATTTAGTTAAAAAAAAAATGAGTTAGAAATTCGAAATTAACGAAAAAATATTTGAGATAGAAAAGACACAAGTGCACAATAAAATTAAATATAAAAAGCTTATGCAAAATTAATAAATAATAATAATTATTACTAATTTCTTTAAATAATTAAACAAGCATGAAAAAAAAAAATGACAAAAAAAAAATGATTAATTAGATAATGGCATGAACTGGTATTGTGCAATTGGTTCAAGTTCCTTTTGTTTTCCTTATAAGCAATAATAATTGTTATAAATAATTGTATAATAATTTACCTGGTAAATACTGGAAGACACCAGAGTCTTCTATTGTCACCAAATACTTCTTGAAAGTTATTGTATTTACCAATGCTAAATCCATCTTTGTCTTTGCCCATTCGAAACATTGGTGGTCTGAATGCCTCTGCAAGTAAATAAATAAATAAATAAATAAATAGTTTAATTAATAATAATATTTAAATGACTATCAGCAATAACATACCAAGTGTCGATCGATTGTGAAGAATAAGATAACAGTGGTAAAAAAATAATGAATTCAAACTGACAGCAAACATGATTGCAACGAAGAAAAGAAATAGTAAATGAAATTTAGCCATTCCTTCTGTTTCATTCTGTGTAAAAGACTGTTAATTCATTTACATAATTAATATATATGCAATATATTTAATTGGATAATTAATTTTTAATAATAAATAAAATTTAACAAACCCTCCAAAAACGAATGAAATATTGTAAAGTTGTTGCAGCAATAAATACACAATAAAGTAATGCATACATCAAAAATAACATGAAAAATTTATAATTATGAAATGCAACACAATTATTAACCCATGGACAATGATGATCCATTTTTAATACACAAGTACGACAAACACTGCAATGATGAGTTCTGTCTGGTTTAATAACTTGGCATTTGTCACAAAAACGTACAGCTAAAAAAATTAAACAACAAAGAAAAATTATTTTTTAATAATTTATTTATAATTAAACAATTGTTTATTAATATTTATTACCTCCTCTGACTGTTCTATTTGTTATTGGAAGATCTTGTGCAAGTCTTTCAAGTATTCCAAGTTGTGCATCTTCATTTGGTGCTTGTTGTAATTTTTCCATTTCATAATCAGGTACTTTAAACTAAAAATAATTTAACTCATTATTCTTTTTTATCTTGTTGTTATTATTGTTGATATTTACCATGTCAGGAATTGGTGTAAGATCTGTTGAAACAGTCTGCCAATAAGCCCAAAGAAATAGCCCCAATAATATGTGAAAAAAAAATAAATAAAATACTGAAAAACAAATAAAAATACATAATTAATTATACTGCAATTATTATTAATAATTAATAATAATATAAACTAACCTTTTTGAATAAAACTCTCAATTGTATCTGTAAAAAAAAATAATGATTATTGATTAAAACATTCGATCAAACAAACACAACAGATTACAATTAAATAGGTCAAGGGCTTGCAAGTAACCTACATCTTGTTGATGTTTTTATTTCGATTAAAATATATAAAATTAACCTGAATAATTTTTTTATACTTACAATAACAAAGTTGCACCACGTATGCATAATATGACCAACCAACGATGGTCAGTATGAACAACACAGGAACCCATTTGAATGCTTTCATGCACCACCAACATGATTCACTTTGTTTTCCCATTATTAAGCCTAATTTAATTGATAATTAATATTGAAGAAAAACAAAAATTATATATACAATTATCTATCACACTTTTTGTGTCGACTTTTATTTTGATTCATTTTTTTATCAAACTGGTAATCATCATGATCATCATGGACATGTATTTCTATTTTTTTTTTTTATAATAAATTATTAATGTAAGACGTAAATCATTGAGTTGAATGTATAATATAAATAATTTTTACCAAAATATGATATATCATTTGTCAAGATAAAAATTAATTTTTTTTTTTTGATGACTAAGAGTGAAAAATAGAGCTTATTTTTCCTACACAAATAAACAAAAATTTTTCATGTATTTTCTCTCTTGGCAACAATACCGCTATTTTAAATATAATTATTATTAATTTTTGATGTTTATTTTATTTTTTTTTTTGACGAGTTTATTAGAACACACACATGCACACATGTATTGAACGTTTACAATTATTAATGATGCACTTTGATGCACACAAAACACGGATTTGACAGTAGAAAAAAATGCATCAAATACGAGATAGAGAGCAATAGAGATTAGAGAGAGATCAAGAGAGATAGTCAAAATAACGGTGGTTATTTTTTTGATATCGTGTCGGTATTTATTACGGTATTTTTATTGTATTTATTGCTAAATTACCTGTTTATTTACAATTTTTTGATATCAATTTGCTGTAAAAATACGGTAATATTAGTAATCCGCGGCGCTAGTGTCGATTTTTTTTTTTTATTCGCCATCTTTTTTGACGGGGAATTTAAAAGTTTTTAACATTACAAATTATACAATAATAAAAAAAACAAGAATATAGTATTAATTATTGTAATTATTTAATTTATAAAACAAAGTTAAAATATTAATACAATTAAGAATAAAATGAATGAGAAAACAAATAAATAAAATAATCATTAAATAAATAATTGAATAAAAATTAAACGAATAATTGGAATAATAAGTTAATTATAAATTAATAAAAGTAAAATATTTGAAATATAAATCTAGTAAATAGTAATAATATTTATTTATTTTTATTAATGACTTATATGTTATTTAATTTCCATTTTAAATGAATATTTTTCTTTGTATTTTTCTAAAATTTATTTATAACTTAATAATATTTTTTTCAAATAATAATCAGCACTTTCTTTAATTTATTTAATTTGGTGTTGACTTTTCATTCACAATTTCATTTCTACTATTTTTTTTAAATATAATATTTCCATTTATATCGCTCGGCGATTATTATTTTTTTTTTTTTTATCATATTTATTATTATTATTTTTTTACATTATTAATAAAACAATTTTATTTCACATATTTTTATTTCATAGAGAGACTGCTCTTTGACACAGAGATTAAGACAAGTTGTTTTTTTTTTTTTATTTTTCAGATAAAATTAATTTTTTTCGATGTTGTGTTACAATCGTTTTTAAAAAATGTTTGATTTGGATAGTATTTTTTTTTTTATTTGAGCAAACTATGATATTTTTTTGATGATTTTATTTCGATCATAAGAGTTCGATTATTCTCAAAGCTACTAAACATAAAAAGAATTTTGCTTCGTTGATTTTACCTTGTGAAAATTTTATTTTGATTGAAAAGTATGGATTATTCAAATTGCAAATACTGCTTGACACATTAACTTAATTTATTATTTTGATGATATTATTAGCTAAATTATACACACTAAATTGTTCTGAGCAATTGATATCTATTTGGAGGGATTTTTCATAAAGTTTTTTTGGAATAAATGTACAATTATTTTATAATATTCACTCGACAGTTACAACTATCGTCTCAATTAATTTAATTACACTCGAATTCATCTTTTTATTTCAATTTCCAAATCATATTTTGTCTGTTTTTTTTTTCTTAAAAAAACCAAGCACTTTTTTTTCATTGTAACTTTTCCTTCGACAATTATTTTCAGGTCAATTTTTTTTCCATTCAAGTTTTTTATTAATTTTTAAAATTACATTCCAATATATTTATTCATATTTTTCAAATATTTTTTTGATGACTCAGTCAGGTATGATGCAAGACTAAAACTATAATAAAATTAAGTTCTATTTTTTTTTACAAAACAATTTTTTTCAGCCCTAAAAAATTAACACTCAGATGTATACTCAATTAGGCCAATCAAATAAAATTATTTCTCTACTCCAGAACAATCTTTATAAACAAAAAAAAATCCTATAAAATTAATAAAAATTATGGAATAAAACTCACAAAAAAAAAATGAAAAAAATGTGTCCACGTTTACATATTTTTAAATTTATTATTATTTTTTTTTTTTTTAAGTCTTTTGTTTAACTGTAACATTTGAGCTTTTTTATTTTGAGAATTAATTTAACACGGAGAATCGAAGCATTATCGAAATTTAAATTTTTTTAAATATAATTTTTAAAATTGATTAACGTGAATAAAAAAATTAAAGTAAAATAACAGTGATATTAAAAAAGTTCGTGCTTTTATTAATGATAATTTTTTTCTATTTAAAAACAAAAAAAAGACAAATTATTTTTATCTGAAGTACTTGAGTCCCGTGACTAGAAGAAATTTTTCAATAAAAAGTTCAGAATCAAGAACAGCAATATGAGCTGCACGTCCAATGAGAGCATTGGCTGTTGGTGGAAGTGCATGATGAACATCATATCTAACAAGACTAACACCTGGTGTTGACATTACTGGATATAATATATTGTGAACCATTTCTCTGTATGCTGATCCTAAAAAGACAACAAAATTAAATCATCTAAATCATTTAAATCATGTAAATAAATTTAAATAATGTTACCTTGATCAGTTGGATCACGTACAGCAGCTTTGCATAATTCAATTCTTGCTGAATGAAGTGGTACATAACGATCTTGTGCACTTCCACAAAGTAAAACATGTTTAAATCTGTGAAGATTACTTCGTTGACTCAAACGAAACATAAATGATCTTCTAACTTCTGATGAATCTTTCATTGCAAGTTGCAATAATGAACCAGATTTTTTCCATTTTTGCATAAACCACATGCCTTTTTATAATAAAATTCAAATTAATAATGATATTTTATATTAATTTGTACTTTTTTTTACTTACCAGCATTTACAAGGCCACTGGTATTGTACAGGGTACCAAGATGTGGACCACTTAAACTTAAAAATGTATGTAATCTTGGTAAAATTGGTCTCAATTGTGGCCTAGTTAATGCACTTCTGATGATAATATTTCCCAATGAATGACCAATAAAACTAACTTTTTTTGGATTTAAACCTGATGTATCAATATGATGTAATATTTCTTCAACCAAACGATCAGTCATTGTGTCAAAATCAGAAAATGTATCTCCCTAAAAATATAAAATTCTTGTATCAATCAATTTATAAAACTTAAAGTTACAAGTAAAAAATTACCTGGTTTCTTTCGGACATAAGAAAATCAAGATGTGCACCAGGCAAACCAAGTTCCATATAAGTTTTAACAAGTCTAAGATCAGCAGCATTACCCTCAAGACCATGTACACAAATAATAAGATGTGGACCCTCAGGTGAAAATAAACGATACTCATCACTTATGTAAAAATATGGTAGACTTGTTGCCATACCCGAATAATCACTGTGAGTTGCATCAAAAAACCTATCATAAATAAATTTAATATTAAACAGAAAAATTAAATGATAAATTAAATAATAACATACCTATAAATTTTACCAGAAAAATTCATTTGTCTTTTAAAATCTTCTTTACATTTTTTAAAATTAATAACATCATCTTGTGTTGATTGAAGAATTTCTTTACCTTCTTGATAACAATCAAGACAAAAATCTCTACTAGTATAAATATTATCTCTTTCATATTTATCACGATTTCTTTGTGGACTACATGGAGCTGTTTTATTTTGTTTTGGACTTTTAGCTCTTCTAACTGTTTCATAAACATGATACAACGGATTATCAATCATTGGCACTGGTGCTGGATCACGAAATGCTTCTGGTGGTGGTGGTTCATCTTGAAACATTTTTGGTGGTGGTAATCTAACTTCTTCATATGAATGTTCATTATTATTATTTAATTTTAATTTATTTTTTTTATCTTTTTTTGGTGGAATTTTTGTCAAGCGTTGATTAAATTTATCTCCCCTTGTTGTGTCTACAAAAAAAAAAAGTGTATTTGTCAAGGAAATATGTAAATTTATTGGAAAATATGTTAATTTGAATTTTACCATTTTTTTTTTGTTCTGAACTTGATGTATCACCACTGCTAACCCATCCAGAACACTCTGATGTTAAATTACCAGAATCTGAACTTGTTGCTGGACTACTTGGTCTTGATGAAGTTGGACTTTTTGGTGTAATAATTTTTTTTTCATCATTTTGATAATATTTTGCATCACGAATTGGCATACATGGTAATGACACAGCACTTCTTGGTACAACAACTTTAGTTTGTTCAACAGGAACACTTGCACATCTTAATCTTTTTGATGTTGGTGGTGCTAAGCCAGGACTTGATTCATCAGATACTGGTGTTATAATTGTTGTAGCTTCTAAATTATCATTTTTAATTATTAATTTATTTGTATTATCATTTTCTTGTATATTTTTTGGATTATTTTGAATTTGTGTCATTCTAAATTTTGGCAATGATACAATTTCATCATCTTTGTATGGTGTTAATGTTTTTCTAGCTCTATGAGAACATCTTTTAATAGTTTTATCATTTTTAATAATAACATCATCATCAATTGCTGGTGCTGAATGTGGTCTTCTTCCTCTTTTATTATCATTTTTTTTTTCAACTTTTAATGCTATTATTTCATAGAGTGGCTCTCTTGATACATCATTTTTTTTATCATGTCTACGTACTTTATTATCATCATTTATTAATCCATTATTTATTCTTGGTTCCCATATTACTTTGCTTTCATAAATATTTTTTAAATCATTATCTTGACAACAATCAATTCCATGATCAACATCAAATAATCTTTCAGTACTTTTTGGACGTTTTGGTTTGTTATCTTGAAGCCCTGAATTTACACCATTTGGCGGACAAAAAAATGTATCTGAAAGACCACCATATGTATTGTTAAATCTTTTATTTAGAGGATCAACAAGTAGGGAATATGTTGATACATTTTCTTGTATTCCATTTGTTAAAGAATATTTTTTTTCTTGATTTTTAATTGTTGTTTTATAAGCACCAGTTGTACTTGTTTTTCCCAATGTATGATATCTTCTTGTATCTGAATTATTATCTACTGTAAATTTATCAACGATACCTTGATTATTTTTTTTAGAATTTCCACGATAAGTTGCTCTATCTAATGTTGCTGTACGAAGTGATTGATTAACATCACTTTCACCATTTTGTGGTTTTTTATTATTAACATTAGTTAATTGATTACAATTAATTGGATATAAATGATGACTTCTTGGTTCTAAACGTAATCTTCTGCTATCTAATGTTGTACTTACTTCATTTTTATCACTAATACAAAGTTGAGATAAATCAAATTCACCAATGTAACTTGGTACTTGAAGATTTTGTTGTTGTTTTTTTGAAGGTTTATAACCAGGCAATTCAGATGTCGTTGATAACTCTGGAAACATTGCTGCTAATAATGATGTTATTGATGTTGATGGACGATCTAAATTTTCATCTGAATTATTATAACGTTGATATGAATTTTCTACTAATATTTGCGTTGATTTTGCTCGTGGAAGAGTTGCCACTGGTGTAAAACCTGTAAATAATAATTTTAAAATTATCAAAAATATTAAAATAATACATTTTAATGATTTGTTTGCATGAAAACTCGGAAAAAAAAAATCAAAAAATATTTCAATAACAAATTGAGTAAGTAATGAATATTTACTTGATAAAATTCAAAATTTTTACTCAACTTGTTATAAAATATTATGCTAAACATGCGCCACACTGCAGCATTTGAAAAAAAAAAAAAAAAAAAAAAAATTAATTATAAATTGAGCAACACAAAGCAAAAGCAAAAATAAAAGAACCTAATGATGGATTCGGTGCTGAGGAAGCCAGCTGCTGACCCGAGGGTGGATATAAAGTTGTACTTCTTGCTGTATGAAGTGGTGCCTGTGATCTTGATCTGCTTTTTGATGGTACTGATGTTGGTGGTGTTATATTTCTTCCAGCACGTTGTTTACTAAATAATTGTGTTGATGCTGATCTTGGAAGTGTTTTTGGTGATGTTGGCTGTATTAATTGTGGTATTTCTGGTCCCAATTGATCCAATGATTTACTGTGACGTGCTGGTAATGCTGATGGTGCCAAACCAAAACGTGCTTGTATCATTGATAAATCCTGAACAGCTCCTTCACTTCTTGGTGACCATACACTTGATGTTTTTGATTCTATAATTCCAGAAATTCCACAGCTGCAATCTTCCATCGTTGGTACTATGTAAAATAATATTTTTTAATAAACTTATTTTTTATTTTTATATATTTTTCAACTCTTTTTAAAGTCTAGTAATTAATTTTAATAATTTTTTTTGATTGAGTTAATGATGAAGTATTTTTTTTTATGTATATTTTACCACTATTTCGATGTCTCTGTTGCATATCTGAATATTGATCCTCAAAAATAAGTGGCAATGAATTAATATCACCATCAACTTCAGGACAATGAACTGGAAGTGGTGGTAAAGCAGCTAAGTAACGTGATCTTCTAGCAGCTTCACTTACAGCTTGATAATTTTGATAATTTGCATCGTAACAACCAGCTGCTGACATTCTTGGATTTTCTAATACAAAAAAACCTTCGGCAAATCTTTTGACTCTGAGTTGATGATGAATTCTTGCTAAATGTTGTTGTATAACTTCTTGTCTTGTAAATGCCTCAAGAAATATATTCCAAAGAACAATATTTTGTGCACAAAGTTGAGCAATATCAACATCCTCTGAGTCGATTAACTTTATAACACATAAAAAGATATAATTATCAAAAATATGTCCAACAAATTTCATCATCAACTTGACTTAGATGATATTGAAAATTTCAAGTAAATTGAAAATTCTTTCAGACATGCAAATGATACCTTTGTGGCCTCCTTGCGTTTTCGTTCAGCAATTTCTAGATCACGTTGTTCCCATGATGGCAATAGTCTTGCCAAGTCTGCAATGTCATTAAGAAGATTTTCCCTTGATGCTAATAAAAGTCTCGTAACTTCTTTTTGAATGACTCTTGCATGTTGAATTCTCGTTGTTGATCCAACACATCGTGTCAATGTTTCCTATTTTTTTAATTCAAATTTAAATTATATATTATATATATTTTTTTTTATTATAGTAAATTATTGGTAATATTTTTTTTTATAATTTACCATATTTGAAAAGTCATTTGTTATTGTACTTGTTGGTGGTTGTTTTGATTGAAGCCATTGTTTACCACCCCTTGGTGCACTTGATCCAAAAATAAACAAAATAACAATTAAATAAATTTATATTTTCATAAAATTATATTAAAATTGAATTAAAAAAAAGCCCGCAAAGTGGATTGTGTTGGTACATATTAAGTACAGTACTAACGAAGCTATCGTGGTTGAAATTTCACCGCACCCAAAATCAAAGTATCAAAATTCTTCTTAAACACAAAACTCATATATCTGATTTTACAATAATCTTTCACAAGATATAGATAGGTATTTAGCAATTAACTTGGGTTCAAAATCACATCTTTAGAATTATATAGAACACTAAAATCTATCGAAAAAATATAGGAAAGCTAACTTTTTTTAATCTTTAAATTCTTCAAGTTTTTTTAAAACAATTATCAAGACATTTTCAAAATAAAAATAACGTACAGTACTTTTTTTTATTTCATTTATTTATTATATAAATATTATAAATAATAATAATAATTAATAAGAAATTTATTTTATATCAGATTTAAAAATTATTTATAAAATTTTAATATTTCTAATAGCTAAAGTTTGGGTAAATTCAAATAAAATATTATATATTTTTTTTCATATTAATATTATTTTATTATGAAGAAATATAAAAAGCAAGGATTGTTTTTTTGTTTTATTTAAAATGAAATATAAATAATAATTAAATAATCTTTTTTTTCAAAGATAAGAGAATTGTCTAGAGCATTTTTTTTTAACTTGAACGTCCATATGTTGTCGAAATTTTCTTTTTCATCTTTCTATCTATCTATCTTTTTCATCATCTTATCATATGCTGTACAGCTGTACAGCTGTACCAAACGTGTTTCGAAAATTTTCACCTGCCGTTCGCAACCTATGACTCATCTGCAGAGGGCGCAGTGAAGCACAGGAAGCACATAGAAAATAGAAATATCCGGTCTTTGTCTATCGTATATAAAAGGCAGTCCTAGACGATTTCTAGTCAGTTCTTCTTCTGTTCGTGCCACGTTAACATCTCTTTAAATTTCTCGGTCGTTCGCGTTAGGTTAGAAATTTTCGAAACTACCTCGTGGTTGCTCGGTATGAAAAAAAGTTTAAGTATTTAATTAATAAAATAAATTCTTTGATTTTTTGTTGGTTAAATTTTTTAAAAAGTGTTTTTTCAATATAAAAAAAAGTATATAATTAATAAAATAATTTTTTCGATTTTAGTTAGTTTGTCTCATTTTTTCGGAGTGTAATCGTTTTAAATTTTTTCGTTCGCTCGGTTAGGTTAAAAATTTTTCGAAGCTGCCACGTGCAGACAACCTCGTGGTTTTTTGTAATAAAAAAAAAAAGTGTTTAAATAATTGAATAGTGAAAGTGTTGTTTAAAAAAAATTATAAAAAATAAAATTACAAGTGTGAAGTAATCATAGTGCGCGATATAGTGATTGATTACTTCAAAAAAGTGTAAGTGTAAAAAGTGCATTTTTGGATTAGAACGAGCCATTCACTTATCTTCATGGATTATTGCTGAGAAATTTACCTGGACATTTTATTTGGATTATTGGAGATTACCTGGATATTTTAATTGGATTATTGGAGGATACCTGGACGTGTTTGCTGTTTGCTGTAATACGTTAAGTCCCTCTAGTCAGGATCCACAAAGTGTGAATAAAAGCCAGGATCACGACTGACTAGTTGTAATTTTTAACCCATCCCGGAAAAGTGCTCTAATGTCCTTGAAGTTTCAAAAAATTGTTTTTCATATTTTTTTAAACTTCTCGTCGTTCCCAAATTATTTTTTTTTAGATTCATTTTGACGATTTTTGTGAATGATCATATTCAATTTCGATGCCAAATTAAATGGTGGTAGAGTGAAAGTCAAAATGGATCAACCTTGTCTATCTCAAACAGAGTAGACGAGGGTGATTAGGATGTATTATAAACTATCGTGATAATTTATAATAGATAAATTATTACCCTATTTTCCAATCGCGATGTATGTTAGTATATAAGATTTTTTTATTTGACATTTTACGCACTTTTCCAACAAAAAAAAATTTATTACGCTTGGTTTTTAAATACTGCTTGAAAAACTGATTCTAGAAATTGCGGAAACAGATGGCCCAACGGAGGAGATGCTGCACGGAGGACATTGGACAATTCCCAGATGATTGCTGAAACAGATGGTCAACGAAGGAGGTGCACGAAGGACATTGGACGATTTCTCAAAGGTTGCTGAAGCAGATGGTCCATGATGGAGATGCAGAGGGACTAGCTCAGGGTACATTCAACAATTGGTAATATGTAAATGTTGGTAATGTTAATGGTAATATTGATAACTGTGTGACTGTGTTTTATCATTTTTTTTTTTTTTTTGTTGTTTTTATTTTGTTGTTTTGTTTTTTGAACCCTTCGTACTTGCAGCTATAAGCGCAGTACGAATAATCCCAGCGATAAGCGCAGTATGAATACTTGCAGCTACGTGTGATAAATAGCGAGAAGTAATCATAGTGACTGATAGTGACATGGTGAATTAAGTGAAGATAAAAAATGTCCTATCGAATAATAAATGATTACTTCGAAAAAATTACCGTGTTGTTTTCCCCCGTATTTTTTATGCGTGTACTTGCAGCTGAGAGCGCAGTACGAATACTTGCAGCTGAGAGCGCAGTGCGAAGATTTGCTGCTACGAGCGCAATCTAAAAATTTATATAAACCGAAACGAAATAGTTATAGCTGCAGCTATGACTTGCGAAAAGCGTAATTTTATAGTGGAATAGGTCTATTGGAGAAACCACTTAAAAAAAAACGAATCAAACGTCTTACCTCCTGGGTGATTTGGAAAAGACGTAGCGAAGGAAGACGTACGTATAATTAAGAAAATAATTATTTATGATTTTATAATATAATACACTAATTTACGCCTAATTTAAACTGTCTATGTTAATTATTATAGAAACAATAAGTGGGATTTTTATGAAGTGCACAGAAAGCTTTGCGCCTAGTCCTGCACCTCCGTAATATAATTAAAAGGTAAAAAATAATTATAAACACTCACCAGCTTTGAACGTAGTGTAAAATACTTTTTCTAATAATTAAATTTATTTTCCAAGCATGTAAACAAAAAAAATATAATTATTGTTATTTAATGTTTAAGATAATAATTTGATTGGATATATTAGAATATAATTAATATACTGACTTAACGAAGGGCTGATGTAGAGCAACTAAACAAGCATGAATTGTTATTGATACTGCTGCAAGATGAAAATAATCAAACAGCACAGGTAGATGATAATGCAAACCTCTTGTTGGTACAAAGTTCAACTGCAATGCTCTAAAATAAATAAAAATAATTAAAGTACAAATGAAAATTTAATTAAACAGATGAAATTTTATTGCCAGGTGTAAAGAATAATAATTATTAAAATAAAAAGTGTGATAAAAAAAAAAAAAGTAAACCCTTCAATTAAAAGTGCTAAATTTTAAAATATTAATGTAAATTTTTCATTTTTTTTTTTCGTTTATGTTTGGCAAACCTTGTCGTGTTCTAAAAAAAGTTCATCTACACCCAAGTGACATGACGAGCCAAGTCTTTATAGAGATAATTCTGAAAAGATGACTAAAAAAAAAAATGGAAAAAAAAATAAATAAAAGAAAGAAAAAAAAAATTACAATAAAGTATAAAAGCAAAGGTAAAAAAAAAAAATGTATTTTTTAAAAAAATAAATAACAAAGAAGAAAAGTATCATTAGAATCAATATATTAATTTGAAATTTCTCCAGTTTGATGATATTTATATTTTTTCGAATTTTTAAAAATATATTTTTCATAGTTAAAAATATTCAGTGATTGAACTTGTTGTTTGAAATGATAATAATAAAAATATTTAATATCCATTGTATGTTTTTTTTTTGTCATTTGAATTTTATTTTATATATGAAAAAGGAAAAAAAAGATGAAAATGTAATTTTGAATAGAAAATAACTGACCTGGAGGACACACAAGCCATATTGCCTGGTTGGGTTGGCTCACTGAACCAAAGTTCAACGCCAAGATTAAAGTGAGTACGTGACAGTGCTTCTTCAATTTTGTGACTATGCACAAGAACATGAGCACGAAAAATAACTGATGTGCCTAATGTGACCTCCTCATTTCTATATAATATTTGAAATCTTTTACTTGTTCCTGGCTCTTCGAAGGTGTCTAATGTACGTTTATCTGAAAATTATTAATTGTTAAATAAATAATAGCAAATTGTGTCCAATAGTATCATTTTTAAAAAAAATTAAGTTCTAAATTTTATTGTTACCAGAAATAATTTTTTTTTCCACATCAAAACACTCTAGAAATATCGAAACATCTTTTTCGATTTGTAAGGAATTTATAATTAATTACTATTTTAGAAAAGTAAAGATCATTATTTCGAAATTTCGAAATAATTTAACAACGTCAATTTCATTAAACTAAATTTTTTCTATAGAATTTTTTATTTAAAATTATGTATTACAATTAAAATCAAGTTAAAAAAAATTAAATTTCCATGAATTTCTGAACAATTAAATTATAAATTAAAAGTATTCATTAAATAACTAAAAAATTAAATTATTTAGTTAATAATTTAATTGTTTATTTAAACAATAATTAATAAAATAATAAACTTACTATTTCGAAGTTGATCAACTTCAACTTTGATTGGAAGTTTTGGTGACACACGAAGAGCTGTTCTAATTTGATAGTACCTGTAATAATAATGATCAAATTTCGAATATATTTTCTACATTTTAATTTATATAATATTGAAAAAAATTATAACAGCAACATCAACAATTTATCAACAGTCTATATTGAAAAATAAAAAATATATTCTCACCCTCGTTGAAACAGATCAACATTGTAGAACTTGCATAGCTCGAGGGAAAACTCGAGGGTCGCCTGTAAATCGCTCATCGCTTCTTTGCAATTTTAAAACTACCCTTCTCTTTTTTTTTTTTTTCTCTCAAAAAAATTTTTAACTATTATTTGCTTATTAAATAAATATTTATTTTATGTCACTTTTATATATTAAAATTTTTTTTTTAATTAATTTATTATCCTATTTTTAAATTTTCCTATAATCACTCGTTTTGGCTTAAAATTTTATCATCATGACGATGACGTGAACGACTCGTTCTCCACGAGACATCCAGCCTTGTGTCCAGTAATTTTATCAGTCTTTCTCGTGATCCCTCCATCATGCGAATAAACCCTCATCGGTTATAATCGATTCTGCAAACCAATTATAAACAAAATCAAACAAAATAATGTCATAAAAATTTTAATATTCATATTATTTTCCTTTACAATAAATTGAATTGAATAAATTTTAAAAAATATATTTAAACTTCAATAGAATATATAAAATAAAATAAAAAATTTCAATTTTTCATTTCTTTTTTTATAAATTGACCCTTGTAGAATTTTTTTTTTCACTTTGGTTTATTTTTAACCTATAGAATTTTGCTTTTAGATAATTATAAACATAAAAATTTCAACTTTAATTCAAAAACATTTTCAATATAACGTCAGACCTTTTTTAAAATACATAAAAATCTTTTTGAAATAATTTTACAAAAATTGTATATATAGCCTTGGGGTAGTTTGTCTCGAGGACACTTAAATAATTCAAAAAAAAAAAATTCTCAAAAATCCTTCGTACAAAAAAAAAGCATGTGAATAAATAATCAAATAAAAAAAAATAGTATATTTTAGTAATGTTTATAATTAATTAATGAAATAATATTTAGAAAAAAAAAATATAAAGCTGATTAAAAAATGAATTAGGACAAGAAAAACAGTCGACCTAAAAAAGCCATCATCACCATTAAGTGAAAAAGAGAAAACAAGATGAAATGAAAAAATAAGAAAAAAAAAGAATTATATATTACTTTGAGCACTAATGACAAAACGAGTGGTGAGTAAAAGAGAGAGGCTGAGAGAGAGAGGATGAGGGAGAGAGAGTTGTTGAAAACGCAAAGAAGCATTTTTCGCGTAAAGTTAAACTTTTTTCGGTCTCTATTTGAATGCTTATAAAGTTTGTAACCAAAAGAGGAATACGATAGTAAAAGAGTATACACAAAATGTTTTGTAAGTATTTTCTAGTGACTTTAAGTGCACATGAACAAGGGTAGAGGGTGAAAATACATAAATATGTATATGTTTCTTTCTTAACTCCCCTTGGATTTTTCATTCTTTCAAGTACGTGACACAAAGCTCTTGATTATTATTATTTTTATTTTTATACTACCCCTTATTCTTTTTTTTTTTTTAAGCTCCCAATAAACCTCAACCACAAACGTTATTTTTTTTATTTTTACTGTGGGAATCAACGTGGCACATTTTGCCCTCGTTTGTCCCTTTTTTCTGCTGATGTTATATATATCAAAATATCAAAATTTATTTTTTATTTTTTGCTGGTTTGCCTTGTTTTCTTTGGGGGTGATTTTTTACTTGGCCACAAGAGTTTGACGTGAGAAAAATAAATTTTATAGTTATATTTTTCTTCTAATTTTTAAGTGATAGATAAATGAGTTTTTAATTGAAAAAAAAAAAAAATTAATAATTGCTTTTTTCGGTTATTTATGAAGGAATAAATTTGATATTTTTTGGTGTAAATATAGGGAGTATGTAATTTTGTTTGGTATATGAAAATATAGGGTGGCTTTTGAGTTGGTTTAAATGAAACGATTTCATATATGAGCAAAGGATAAAAAGGGGTGCAAGTTCGTATTTGGTCAGACGTCTAGACATTCATATCCGATCGGAAGTGAAAGTAAAAGTACAGACTCAATTTCATAACTTTATTCAAAATTTCATTGTAATATGACCTATAATTTTACAAACTTATTTTCATATAAATTTTTGAACAATAAATGTTATTTTTTATTTATAAAAAAATAATTTTAGTAGTTTAAAAAATTTTTGAAAAAAACTAGACGTTGTAAATTGCAAGTTTCGATTGTGTGAGTTTAATTTTGATCAGGTCATTTGATTTAATATTAAACAATTAAAAATATAATATAAATTTTCAATAAAACAATTGAATAATAATAAACATAAATCATTTAATTAAAAGTCTTTTTTCATTTGTTATTATTTAGATTAAAAAAATATTTATTTTCATACAGCTATAAATTGAAATATATTGTAACATTTACCAAAAAATAAAAAGATGAAATATTTTAAATAAAAAAAATCATATTATAAATTTGTAAAAAATTTTTAATTATTTAAAATTAATAATTTCAATAGTTACGTAAATTTTTATGAATTTAAATTTATTAAAAATGCCATTGTAATATAATTTATAATTTTATAATCAAACTTTTATATTTTTAATCAATAAATATTTTTATTTATTTATAAATTTTTTATATTAAAAAATAATTCAAGTTGTTCCAGAAGATTTTTATTCTACAACAAAAAACTATTAGCTTATTGAATTTATTTATTTAAATTTACAAAATTTATTATCCAACATGAAAAAAAATATAAGAAAAATATATACTGATAAATTTTATTATTCTATATAATTCAGTAACTCAATGACGATTCACTAGAGACACTCTCTCCAAGATATATCGTTTTGAAATAAAAAAAATAAAAGAAATTTAATACAGTTTGCTTTTGTACACTTTTATGTTGTTGAAGCAACGTGACGCATATATTCTGTGCAATATAAAAAACTACATAAATATATCTATATGTTTAAATAATAAAAATAATAATACATAGTTATAAAAAAAAAAAAAAAAATGATAGTAAACTCGAGGTGGACAGATAGGTACAGTCGTTAAATAGGTTATGAGACATTGTACAGATATATACTTGAAAATCTATATAGTAAAGAAAATTAAAAAAAAAATAAATAAATAAAAAAGAAAGAAAGGAAGAGAAGGAAAAAGCATCGAGGGAAGTAAAGTGAAATATATAGACATTGGTCTATTGTATTTTTTTCACTGCCTCAAGGCAAAACAGGAACTCTGGGGAACATTACGTTGCTATGTTACTGAAAAGCACTTGAGCAGAAAAGCTCACATCTATATATATTGATAAACACATAACACACACACGTACAAGACATTGGCCTGTTTAATTTACATCGATTGCCATATCTGTATAACTTGCAGATTGATAAGTCTATAAAAGAAAAAAAAAAAGAACATAAATTTTTGTTGATTTAGTAGTTTCAATAGGTCACTTGTATATTATGTAATATTAGTATTAAATTATAAAATTATAAAATTATAATTCAACAAGTTACTGGCAATTTTGAATTTTAGACACTGGAGAATTTATTTACGTTTGAATTTTTTTTTTTTTTTCGTTTAGTTTTGATATATTTAAATAGGTGTATGTATTATTTTTATTTTAAGAGCTTGAAAAGCTCTACAAAAAATATTTTATGAAAATGCTTTGGACAGTAGAAAGTCGGTCAAATCTTTGGCTATATTTTCAATATCTTATATTGCTTGAAAATAATAATAATTATTCTACTAAAAAAAATAATAATAATAAATATTATAAGTATTTTTTACATTAAAAATAGATTTATTATTATTTTTTATAAATTAATTTTGTATAATTTAAAAATTTACTGATTGATGAAATTTATTGGAAAAAAAAGTATTTATTTGTGACATTTAAATTTTCCGAGAGATTATTAATTAAATGGATTATAATTATAATTAAAAATTAATAATTAATAATTAATTGGAACTGTGATATTTAGTAGAAATTGAAAAAATTTATAAAATCATTTATTTTTTTAAATTACAAATTATTTTTTGTCAGTTTGTAAATTAAAATAATATACCTAATTTAAAAATTATCGGGAAATCTGATTTTGACAGATAATATTAACCTTTCAAAAAGGTCAAAGCTGTTATAATGAATTTTTTTTTTTTCCATTTAATAATTAAATTTATAATAAATAAAAAAAAAAAATGTCTAATGGTTTTTTTTTTTTGGAAAGATGAATAGATGAATTATCAACGAAATAAAAAGGTTACATTGAGATATTGAGTATACACTTGAAAATTAATATGGCATTATTATTTTCTCCATCTTTTTTAAATTCAAAAATATGTTTTTGTATACAAAAAGTGACCTAATTAACCTCAGCCACGATTTACGTAGCAACTGTGCTTCATTTTTTTTCATTTTTTTTCTACAAGATTTCTGGTAAATTGAAATGCAATCTTATAAAAAAAAAATAGCCGCAGGAAAAAGGCGTTATATCAAAAAATATTCTCTAAAAATACTTTTACCATAAATATAACAATTTTTATTTCACATAAAAATACGTGTAGATAAATTTTCATCATTTAAACTTTTTCGAAATTTATTTTTCTTATTTAGATATCCATATTTTTCAAATAAAATTCCAATTGAATCATTTGATGCTATTAAATATATCATTGTTAAATTTAATTTGGCTTATTCGCCGGAACTCTTGCAAGTATTCTCAGAAAAAAAAAAAAGCTTTATTATAGAGTTCATGCACCTCTGTAGTTTTAATATTGACTGGCTAATAAAATCGTCCAATCAAATAAATTGGATAGAAACTTTTTCGAAAATCAAATTCGAAATAAATGAAATTACTCGAAAATATTTTTTTTCATTGAATTTTGATGAGCATAAAATTATGAAAGTTCTATTTTTTTTTTTAAATTTCGAACTAAAAAATATAAAATTCATTATCTAAAAATTTTATAAAAGTTTTTTTTATTTTTTGTTTAATTATTATTATTCGAATCGAATCGATTTCTTTTTTTTTTTTTTTCTTTTTTTTGACGTTGATGGTTGTGCTTTTTATTTGAAAAAAAAATAAAAATTGCATCGTATCTAAGCGACGACTGGTATTTCCGCAAGAATAGATAGCTCGTTGCAGAATATTTACGTTTACTGTAAAATTTTTTCTCTCTGATTATCATCATCAACTTCCCCTTGAACGACCAATCATCCTATCAATTCATTCCCCATGGATAAATGCATCGATTTAACGACAGATATAATCTAGACGTTGTAAATTGCAAGTTCCGGTTGTGTGATTTTAATTTTGATCAGGTCATTTGATTTGATATTAAACAATTAAAAATATAATATAAATTTTCAATAAAACAATTGAATAATAATAAACATAAATCATTTAATTAAAAGTCTTTTTTCATTTGTTATTATTTAGATTAAAAAAATATTTATTTTCATACAGCTATAAATTGAAATAATTGATTGAATAATAATGAAAATATATTGTATTATTTATCAAAAAATAAAAAGATGAAATGTGTTAAATAAAAAAAATCATATTATAAAATTGTAAAAAATTTTTAATTATTTAAAATTAATAATTTCAATAGTTACGTGAATTTTTATGAATTTAAATTTATTAAAAATGCCATTGTAATATAATTTATAATTTTATAATCAAACTTTTATATTTTTAATCAATAAATATTTTTATTTATTTATAAATTTTTTATATTAAAAAATAATTCAAGTTGTTCTAGAAGATTTTTATTCTACAACAAAAAACTATTAGCTTATTGAATTTAATTATTTAAATTTATAAAATTTATTATCCAACATGAAAAAAAAATTCAGTAATTGAATGACGATTCGATTGGATAATAAATTCAAAACAAATTGATAAATTAAAACGTTTCAAGTTAGTAATTATTCATATCGAAAAAAAATTGTAAAAGAATAATTTAAAAAATTTAAAAACATGTAAATATAATCATTTCTTAAATAACATAAATTTCCATGTTAATAATTGACAATTTATTTGTTTTAAAAAAAATAAAAAAAGCATAAAAAGTTAAACTTAAATGAATATATAAATTTATTACAAAATGTAAAATTTAAATATTGAAATCATCCGTGGTTGTGAATATATTATACCGGAAGTAAGTTGTTTAAAATATACAAGGGTAAAATTTCTAGCTTTAATATATTAATCTATACCTATTTACACTCACAAATATACATGTATAAATAAAAAATAAAATACCCCGGGCGTTACCAAAAATTGCCAGAGAAAATATATCTTTTATTGTTTTTCTTTGAAAAAAAAAACTAACCAACTAAATAAATAACGTTAATAAAAAACAACAATTAAACCTCTATAAATTTACATTTAAATACATAAACAATAATATTAATTTAAACCAAATACCAAATTTCTTTTTTAATTTTAACGAGTTTTAAAAAAAACATCTTCATGACCCCACGACCTCGAAACGTAGTTTACCTTCTTCACATGACCCACAAAAATGATAAGAAAAAAAAAAAAAAAATTAAACCCTCTTTAAAAATTCTCCACATTTAAAATTTACTTTTGTTTTTTCTGTTAATAATGTGAATTAATTTAAAAATTAAATATAATCTAATTAGATAAAATTATAAATCATTTAATTTTTAATATTTATCTATTTGTTTATAATTTTTTTGTATATTTACCTTTTGTCCTTGATAAAATATCTGTGCAAAAATCATACGTTAAATTCAACTGCGTCGACGTAGTAATCCATCGTCAGGCGTGTCCTCCCTTCCAACAATTCACCCTCGTTTTAATATTTTTTATTTTTAATATTTTCCTCCACCGAAAGATTTTACAATTGGCTCTGCACCCCAACACACATACACATTATTATTTTATATATATTTATAATCTTTTTCTTCCTCAAACCTTTTTTTTTCTACTCGTCCTTTAGCACAACCACAATCTCACTATGATCACTTCAAGTTCCATAAATAATGAAGAAAAAAATTGATAATTTATTTATCATTTAACAATAATAATATTTTTTAATTTCCACTGTTACCTTGTTAATTAATCTGGCTTATTTTTAAATAAAATTTTAGAATATTGGTTGTATTGGAGCCTGGGGATGACACTGGGTCACGATTACAAACATCAAGTACTGTATACCCTTGGAAAAACCACGGGCAACTGATCTCACTTTACAATTGAGGTGTGTGTGCCAGAGGGCAAAATATTTTCGCGCCTGCTCCATACGATACTCACATTATATATTATTTTTTATTTTTTTCTCCCTTCTTTAATTCACCCTCGTCATCTGGGTTAAACTGATGGTGACGATGCTCTTAAGTCATCAATAAAAGATAAATAAAAAGCACAACCATCAAAAAAACGAAAAAGAAAATTATCGATTTTCCCAGAAATTATAACATGTCTATAGAAATTACATGATATTTATTTATTTTGTTTGATTTAAAACAAAAAAATACACTATATAACAAGATAAAACAAAATAAAATTGATAAAAAATTATATTCTTTTATATTTTTCATGTAAAACAGTGGTAAATCATTTTTTTTTTTTTAATTAAATCATTACCAAGTTAACCAAGTTCTTGGATTGATGGTAGTAATCATATCAATTTCATTTAAATCGAAACCTTTTGAGCTCATTCTTGGTAAAACATTTGTAATAATGTGTGAATAACCATGTCCTCCATATTCAATCTGACAAATGAAAAATAAAATAACAAAAGCTCAATTATAAAATAGAGATAAATATATTTACCAAACGATGTTTCGTATGAATATCATGACTCATGAGAATTTTATCAACTCCATTATCTTGTTTAATCCAATTAATTCTATCAAGTCTTTGTGCATCTGATGGCATATTTATTTTTTCATCAAGCTGATAAAATGAACATTCTGTACCGAATAAATCAAATTGTGTATAACATCCTAATTTAGCAAATTCTAAAAGTTGACATTTATCATCGATTGTTCCTGTTGTTTTTAAATGATGAAAATTATTTAAATTAATTATTGTTGGTATTATCATAATGTTGATTTATTAATGGTATATAATTACTGTCTAAATGTGACATGATTGCTTTATCAACATCTCCACCAGCTTCAGTATAAATTCTCATTATTTCGAATGGTGCTTGAGGATTTCTACCAGGATGGAAAGTCACTGGACATTTTAATTGCTGTTGAACTTTTGCTGTTGCACGTATTGCCTTTTTTTCAAAATCTATAATAAATTTTATTAATAATTTATATTTAAGCTATTGAGTTTTCATTTTTTTTTTTTTTACCTGTTATTGGCCAACTGCTTCCTACTTCACCAATGAATCCAGCTTTAACTGATGGATAATCAACACAACCTTTTGTCAGCTCAGTTATCATCAAATCATACATTTTTTCTTCAGTCATTTCGTGATTTATTTTATCCTGAGTTGCATCAACATAGTGACCTTGATAAATCCATCAATTTAAATAGCAAAAATTAACTTTATTATTAAAAGAAATAAAATTAATTTTACCTGTTCCTATGATAACATTTACACCAGTTTCTTCACTTATTTTTTTCATAAAAGGAATATTTCTTTTCAATCCATAATTTGAATTTTCAACAATTGTACCACCTCCATATTTTTTATATATTTTAACATCTTCCAAGACAGCTTTGTAAGTATCATCATCACAAAAATTAACATTGTATTTACTACTGTATCTAAAATAATTTAAATATTTATTAATATCTCATTTTTTTATAGCTTGATAATTAAAGATAAATCATCAAATTTACGTACGGATATTGCTTGATAAAACCAACATTATTCAGTTGTATTTTATGCTCAAAAATATTTGTCAGCTGACTCGGTGGTGGTACATAAAATGTACAAAAATCAAGAGCTAAATGTTCATGGGTCAATGTCTTTCCAAGCTCGTCAAGTTTCACTTTTCCTGTGACTAAAAATAATATAATTTTAATTATTATTTTAAAACCCAGCAATGCCATCATACTCACCAGTCTCAATTGACGCGTCCATTTTTATTATTTTTCAATAACAAAGTACTCTCTGATAATGTCTGAAAAGTTTACTTACCATTTATTGAAACTATACTATATTTTAATACATATATATTTTCTTTTCAATAAATAAAATTCATCAGTGTAAAAGCAGCTGAATTTCTTTTATCACAAACAACGTCATCCTATTTTTTTTTTCTTCCAAAGATATCAAGAAATATTTACAATTATCTTGAGTGCCATCAAGTAAAAATTAAAAAGATAAAATTTTCATAATTAATTTAACTGCTATTATCTTAAAATAAAATAAATAAAAATTGTTGTAAAAAATAAAAAAAATTCATATTTAAAATTTTTTTTACTCCAGAAATAATTAACTTTTGATTAAAATAAAAATTAAATAAAACTAATAAAATTAAGTAAAGTTTTTTAAATTTTTTTATATATATATCATTTTTTTTTATTCATAATAAATTATCTGAGTGTTGAGGGCTAAAAATTGAAACTCTGATTTATTTATTTTCGATTAAATAATCCATTTGATGAAGTTATATATTTATATATATTTTTAATTATTTTAATGCGCTACACTCGTTTTTTTTTTTTTATAATCATCGATCGTTATACATAGACATTATTTAAATCTTATTAATCTTTTTCACCTGTTGATTCACAAATTATTATGTATTAAACGATCGACGTAATCGAGTCCTCCGGCAATTGCACGAATAGTCTTTATTTTTTTCATTTAAATAACTTTATGTTTTCAATTTTATTGTTAACTGTTTTTTTCATTAATCATCGGGATACAATCCCCCCAATTCAACGATAGCATATCATGATAATAAGTGTAACAATAATACTACTGACAATAATTTACATTTACACAAGACTTGCTCATTTTTTTTTTCACTTATAAACTTATTTTTTGCGTTTAGTATTTTTTAAAATCACACTTTCATGCTCATTCATTTAATCAATATTAAATAATATCAACCCCCAGAGCTACTTCAACAAAATATGGTGTAAATTAAAATATTGAAAAATGCTCAAAGTTTGTAGAAAACATACAGAACACAACACACACAATGTACAAATTACAATAATGAGAAAAAATAAATGAAATAATTACGAGGAAAAAGCAAAAAAAAAAAAATTGATTATTTCAAACATACCAACAATTTTTTTTATCATAAAATTTCATAGCTAATTTTTTTGTGTTATTTATAAACACTTGATTATTTTATTTGAAATATTAATATTAATTATTTATGTTTATATTCTTTTTTCTCATTTTAAATTTTTGATTTTTTTTTAAATTTAAATGGAAAGTACGTTTAACGCTGGGTTGAGATACTTTTTTTTTTTAAAAAGAAAAAAAAAAAAAGAATTTACTATATATTTTATTACTGTATGATTTTGAATGTAATTGAAAAGCTTTTTTTTTTGTTGCTGGCGATTAGTTCAAGATATACGCCGACGTCGATGTCGCTGGCGATGATGTAGCCTGGAAGTTTGACGTCTAATTGAATTAAAACGATCAGCGAGTATGGTACTGCCCATTTGGCTAATTCGGAGCCTTCATAAACTATCATCACTGTCATCAGCATGTGTTTCAATGCTAACTGTTCTTGCTAAACCACCACTTGTTTCAGCAGTTATATCACCACTTGTTTCAGCATCTTGTTCGGTTAATAAATTTTGTGGTTTTTCTTCATGTCCTTCTAATTAATTTATATATATTTAATTTACATTTAATTATTCATTTGTATGATGCAAAAGAAGATGAACAAAATGAGACACTCGATAAAAAATTTCGTAACTATTGTAAATTCGAAAATTTACAAGTTAATTTCATAAAGAATAATGTAAAGAATTTCTTTCCAATGAAAAATAAGTGTCTCATTTTGTTATCCAGTTTTTAAAATTTATCATAGTAATTATTAATGATGATTACCTGATTGTGGAGATGGTGACTCTTCATCACTTTGTCCTGGACTTAGAATAGCTTCTTTAATTTGACTATTGACCCCTTTTGGATCCAAATCAGTTGCCCAACTAAAGTACATCAAAGCAAGATGTGTATTGCCTAATTTTTTATGTACCTTGAATAAAAAAAATACATGAAAAATTAAATTAAATTTCATGTAATACATGTAAAAAAAAAGATATTAAAATATTAAAAAAATAATTTACTTTTCCTATTGAATAATAGACTAGAGACTCTTTGGGTGCAATATTCATAAGTTCCTCAAATTCTTTGAGTGCTTCATTGTGTCGTCCAATTGATAAATTAATACTTGCACGATGAAATTTACAACGTGTATTATCAGCAGCATTTGTTATTGCAGCATTAAGTGTTCTTAATGCTTGATCAGTTTTTTTCAACTGATGTTGTACAAGACCAATATGACACATGATAGTTGAATGATGTGGATTAATTTGATGTGCTCTTTTAAAATGTAATTCAGCAAGGCTATATTGTTCTTGTTTTGAAAATACACTACCAAGACCAAACCATGCATTATAATGTCGTGGATCTAATCTAATTGCATTACGATATGCTGTTATTGCTTTATCTAATTCTTCAGTTAAAACATATTCATGTCCAAGTAGAGTATATGCATAATGAAAACTTGGATCAACTTGTATTGCACGTTGAAAAAATTTAATAGCTGTTTCATGTTCAGTTTGAGCTGAAAATAAATTACCAGTTGCACACCATGATGCTGGTGAATGACGATCTTCAGCTACAAGTTCATGTGCAAGTGTTGATAACTGTACCTCAGCTGATAAATGCCATAATACTGTACTATACATTTCCATTAAATCAATTCTTTGTGGTTCAAGTTGTCGTACTTCAGAAAAATAATAAGCTGATTTTTTATAATCATTCATTTCAAAATGTGATTTAGCAAGCATTGATAATACCCAACCAGTATTATAATGATGAGCTGGTAATGCACTTAATATTTCAACAGCTTGATTACAATTATATTGACTTAAATGTTGATAAGCCATACCTAAATCACGTAATAGGGACATTAAACCTTCAGCACATTGTTTTTGTACAATTAACGCACAATGATTAACATTTGTTTGGCTATTTAATGTATTATTTGTTGCTGTTAACATTTTTTCAGATGTTATTGTTTCATTTTTTTCTTTATCAACAACAACAACATTACGATTTTTTTCATTTAAATCATTATTAAAATTTGTTTTATTATTTAAATTAGTCTTTGATAAACGATTTCCTTTGGTTTTTCTTGATGGTGATTTTGGAGTTGCAAATTTATTTCTGTTTGGTGATTTATTATTTTCTTTAACTGAATAACTGTGACTAAATAAACGTGATGAACGTCTTACATTTGGTCCTTGTAATGTTGGTGGTGGTGGTGTTGGTGTTGTTGGTGTTACTGTTACAATATTTGCTGTATTACTTGTATTACCAGATTGTGAAAATACTGGTTTACCTTGTTGTAATGGTGTATCTTTACGTGATATTAATTGCTAAAAAGAGAAAAATAATTAACGAAAATTCATAAAATTGTAATTTGACTTTTTTAACAAGGTAATTTTAATTTTTGTGATTTATAATTACCCCCACATGGGCACGCACTCGTTTGGCTAAACTTTTTTGATCATTTGCTTCTGTAAGTGTAACATGTGATGATAAATTATTTTGTTCTGGTGTATTATTGTCCAATGGAAGAATTCCAAAACTTGGTGTTAATGGACTAAATGAATTACTCAGCATACTACGATATCTTGATGTTTTAACACGTGGTGATATCGTTGGTGGATTACTGTAATTAAGTGGTACTGGTTGTGGACTATCATCAATTCCCGAATATAATCTAATACCTGGTGGTATTGTATGAACAATAATATTTTGAGCAGGTGTTCTGCAAACAAATACAAAACAAAATGTAAAATATTTATCTAAAAACTATTTATGTAAATTCATTATTTATTATTGGCAATTAATTAATCAACTTACACATTACTATTTGGTGTTGAAATAATATTTGTTGTTGTTGTATTAAACACTGTTACATCAGGCTCACTTACGTAATTTAATTGATGTGTACCATGACACATTGCAAAATTATCAAGTTTATCTAATTGAAATATTTTAACTGGATCAATTTTTTCTCCAACATTACATAATTCTTCAAATGAATGCCATAAAAATGGATTTAATTTTAATGCAAGTTTATGTGCTTCATTTGCTTTTGATGTTCTCATCATTTTATAATATATTTTAGCAATTATTTGTAATGAAAAACATGCTTGATCACCAAATTGTGTTACAATATCTTCAAGATTTTTAAGCTGTTTATAATAACCACCAACAATTGCAGCTTCAGCTTCAGCATATTTTTCTAAATCATAGCAACATTTTGCTAATAAAAAACGACACTGTGATGTACCAGGTGCTTTTTTTGATAATAAACCATGAGCTTGACGAATTCTTCCAGAACGATAATAACAAGTTGCCAATAAAAATAAAGTATCCTCATTATCAACTGCAATATTTAAACATCAATCAATAAATCCATCATTTATCTAAAATAATTTTCATTTTGCTACTCTCAATAATTATCCTTACCTTCTGCAAATAATCTTTCAGCTAGAAATATTGCATCTGCATATGCATAATGATTCAAACAATGCCATATGGCAGCCTAAGAAAAAACAAAAACAACAACAAATTAATTGTTGAACATAAATAATAGATAAAAAAAACTAACATGTCTCGTTAAAAAAAATATTGTACCACTTGTATGTCTACTCAATGACAATTAAAATTAAAATAAAAGTTTAATTTTTAGCAAAAATGTATTAATACTATCATTAACAATTTCTACAAAGTAATAATTCATAATAGAAGGACAAATTGTTTTATTTTTAAAGCTATTTATTGTCAAATTAATTTTTTATTTATTTTTTTTTGGCTAGATGTGAGTTGTATGTGTATATGTGTATTATTTTTAAAGACAACTATTGATTTTTAATGTTGTATATTTTAAGGAAAAATAGTAAATAAAAATGAGCAAAATTTAGATGCTTGATGAATTTCGATACGCAGAGTAATGATTCACTTGTAATCTAAATATACATATATATATTTGTAATAAATAATGGAATATTGCACTCATTCTATCACTCTCATACTGGCTAAATGTCGTCTCTATAATTCATTGATCCGTTGATGCACTTATTGCTTACCTGAACTGGCTCTTGAACAATCATTTTAATTCACAATATAATTTAAATAACATTAATTGTTTTAAATGATTTATATGTATTTTTAACTATCACAGTCTTTGTTGTTTTTTTAATAATATATAGTTTATGTTATGAGACAAATAACTGTGTTTCATGAGGCTATTTTTTTATACAAGAGTCCATCTTTGCTCTGTTCTTTTGAAGTGAACAACTGACTGCTTTTTTTTTTTTTTTTGCTCTCTCAATTATTTACCAACCAAATTATTTGTTTTTATCGTTTCCCTATGTTCAAGTTAATAGGGATATTTTTTTCGATGGAATTGTCGATTTCTATAATTTTTTTCTACTGTTTGACAGATGATAAAGGAGGAATTTGTTTTATCTTTGTTTTAAATTTAAACAATTTTTTTTGTTTCGTTTATTGTACTTGCGCAAAAAGAGCGGATTGTTTTCATTGATTGTTCGGGATAAACAGTGGCAGGTTGTTATCAGTTGCAATCAGTCGAGTTTTTAATTAATTTTTTTAAATAAATTTTATTCAATTTAAAAATATTTTTGTTACTTTTTTTTATAGATGAATTTGTTGGCTAATTATTCGCAGTGATTAAGAGTTTATTTATGTGTAATAATTTAATATTTTTAATTGATTTAAAAATTAACTTTTATTTTTTAATTAAGCAGAATACATGAGTAAGAAAATTTATAATTTTTTTTAATTGATTACATTAATATTTAATTGATGAAAAATATAATTTTTTAAACATCGAAAAATAAAAATTACAAGTGAGTTTAGTGTGTTTGTGTTTATTAATTTTCATTTTAAATTTTTGAATAATATATTAGCTTACAATTATTTTTAAAGCTTATTTTTTTTTTTAATATTAATTATTAAATTTTATCATGACATATGATTTATAGTATTCCCAATTGTACATGTAACTTTCATCATCTAATATATTTTCTAATTCAATTTTTTTTTCGGTTAAATTGATATTTAATTCAACACATTTATCTGATTTTTGATTATCAATACATTTGTCAAACATCATAAATCCAATGATAATAAATTCACGATGAATTTTCATAGTTTTTTCAATACAGCCATTAATTGATATTTCGAAATTATTAGTTTTTTTTTCTATTGTGTTTTTAATATCAGTGAATATATTTTTTTCTGGTTTGTGATTATCTAAACAATTTAGACGTGTTTTAATATTATCATTATTATTTAAACAATTTTTAAATGACGTGATATTTTTTGCCTGAAAAGAAAAAATAATTGAATTTAAATTTCTAATTTATAAATAAATAAATTTATTTTTTTTTATAAAATTTACCAGTATAGCTGATGAATAAAATTTTTCAAAGTTTAAACTTTCATTTTTAAAGCATCCAGAAATTGCATGAAGACTTTTATTTTTTAATTTATCAATATAATTTATTGACGTATTCAAACAACAATTATAATTTTTACCATTAATTTTCATGTCATTGACGACGTTATTGTAGCTAGAAATAGCTTTTGACATGATGATTTTTATGATATCAGCTTGTTTTGTCTCCAGACTTTTCAAAATAATATTCCAGGCATTGTACAAGCTTGTAAAATTTTTAGCATTTAAAATATCATACTTATTCTAAAAATATAAAAATAAATTAATAAATAATATTTTTAATAATTAGACAATTAGGTATATTTATAAATTTAAAAAAAAATTACCAAATTTGTTGAAGTTATAATATTATTTTTAGCAGTTTCATTTTTTAAACAAATTTTTGCTTTGATTATTTCACGAGCCACTGTTTCATTTGTGCTCGCCTCTATATTTTTTATACACTCATTTATTGATGATACAAAAATATTGTTGTTAATTTTAATCAATGACATTATACTTTCATACTCTTGAGCAATTTTTAAATTTTTATTTGGCATCTGGCTATCAATACAATCAAGTGTTTTATAATAACTGAATAATAATTGGAAGCAATTTGAAAAAATTGACTTTGTTTCTTTAGACTATAATCGAAAAAATATAAATAATTATTTAAAAAAAATTGCAATTAATTAATTAAATACTTAACCCAAAGTTTTGAATCCAAATTTTTTGTAAATTCTTGGGTTTGATTTCTCAAACATTGACTGATATTATGCATCGCTGATATGAAAGATTTAGTGACAATATTTCTTGAATTTTCAAAACACATTGTTGAATTATAATCGTAAGATTTTGAATGAGTACTTATATCATTGTAAATTTTCATTGTTGATAAATAGGATTTATGGATATTTAGCCAATGTTTTGATGTTGTTAATGATGCGTTTTCTTTTTGATAATTTAAATAACTAGTTATGTTTGAAAAATTATTACTGTATCCATTGATCTATATTTATAAATTTTAATTTATTTAAATAATATATGGACTAGACAATTGGGCATGTAATCTTTAAATAAAATATTATAATTATTACTTACCTTGTGTAAAATTACGAAAATAATACAAAAACCAAATACAGTTTTTATTTTAAAAATCATTTTTTTTAAATTATAAATTGTGATCACTCGAGAAGTTTAGATTTACTTATCACAAGATGTTAATAAAATCTCAGTATTTATATCATTTTTTTTTCAGGTCATTATGACGTATTTAAAAAAATAAATTTTTGTTAGATGATTTTATTTACAAAAGATTAGTTTTTAACAATTTTATATCTTTTTATTTTTTTGAAAAATAAATAGTGATTATATTTTTGCGTCGTGATTTTGATAAAAATAAAAGATAAATGAATAAAAGCGTAAATTTTTTTTGATTTATTAGTATATTATTTGAAAAAAAAGGATTAACTTTTATGACAACTTGGAATAAAATAAAAATATGAGATAAATGAATATAAAAGCGTATTTTTTTTGAATTTATTGATATATTATTTTTTAGAAGAAGGATTAATTTTTTTTTGTAACTTGGAATAAAATAAAAATTTAATTTTATCATGAATGAATATATATTATTTTTTAAATAATTTAAATTCATTATTTAAATTAAAAAAAAAAATTTAATAATTTTAACTTCATAAACTGTTAATATTGAGATGAAGAAAAAAATATTTTAAAAATTATTTCTCAATTATTTACATTGATATCATATGTACACAAAAAAAATTTGTTTTTTAAAAATTTTTTAAAGAACAAATAATGATTAGAGACGTCTCAATCTATATAAAAAATAAAATAAAATAATAAAATAACAGATTTTATTATAATTTTTTTTCATTATTTTAATATAAACAATTTCACAATTTTTGATATATTTTTAATAAACAATTTCCTCGTTAAAAGTATCCCTCAAAAATAATAATAAAAAAATAAATTTTTTCAATGAAAAATAAATACAATTTATTGTTATTGAAATAACAATTTGTCAACGAAGAATAGTTTGTAAAGTTAAACATATATACACTACCCACTTGTGTAAGTAAATTTCCATAGCTATAATTACATTCATAGAATGTAAAGAAACAAGTATCAAATCAAATATGCACCCTGTTTTATTTCCCTCACTATTCCACGAATAAACGACAACAAAATAAAAGGTTGTTATCAAAAAAAAAAAAAAATATATATATATAATTACTCAATTAACTTATACAAAACGACATAAGTATTTTTTCCCAGTATTTTATATAGCCATTGACATTTTCATGAGTAAAAACATCTGCATGAAAAACGCATAGACAAGTAGATGATAAAAAATCCACTTGTTATTTTTTTTTCTCCCCATTTACAACAAGTACAATATAAATTTCCGTGGATCATAAAAGACAATGACTATTCTCGAGTACAGTTTTTATTCTCTTCAATATTTTGGTGTTTGGCAACCGATAAATTGGACACCAGGATGGAAAACTCGTTTTTATTTAATTTATACAATTTTTATAATTTATTTAGTTTATTCATTTACTGTATTTGAATTTATCGATTTATTTGTTGCTACTGATAACATTCAAGATTTTACAAATAATTTATTTATGCTATTATCATTTGTAAGTCTTTGTGGTAAAATTATGATTGTTTTTATAAAAAGAAAAGAAATAATTCAAGTTGTTCGAGCTTTTCAATGTGATCCATATAGAGCTCAAAATATTGAAGAAAAAATTATAGAAAAAAAATTTTTTCGTACTATTCGGTAATATGTATAATTATTGTAAATAATATATTTAATTTTTTATTTTTATTAATAATTATTTAGCGATTTTTGGTTAAGATATTTTACACTTTTTTATGCAGTTATCACAGAAATAACAGTTACATATATGACGATTGCTGGAGCTATGCAATTTTCAAAGTCAAATGGTGTTTTACCTTATAAAGCTTGGATTCCATATAATTATTCAACTCGTAAAATTTATTTAACAACATATGGACAACAATTAATCAGTGTATGGATCACTGCAAATATTGACATTGGTTTGTTGTTACGATTTTTAATAATAAATTAACTTGGAATGTTGAAATAAATATGAAAATGAAAAATTGTTAATTAATATTTATTATTTGTATTTTAACATTTAATTTGTTTAGAAATATTTATTAAACATTCCAAGATGATAAAAATAATGCAAATTTAATTTTTAATTTTTTAAATTTGATGGTTTTTTTTTCTAGCTTTGTATAGAAATATTTATTGAATTATTTTTTTCTGTGGATTAATTTTGTTTTTTAATATTTTATTTAGGTTTTGATACAATTATTCCGGGATTTATTATGTTGATGTGCATGCAGTGTAATATTATGAAACATCGTTTTCGTGTGGCAATTGATAAACTTGAAAAATATCGATCTTTGAATATTGATAATTTTGATAATTATAATGATGAAGATTTTAAACGTTTGGATGAAAAACTACTGTCAGAATGTATTCGTTATCATCTTGCAATTTTTGAGTTAAATTATATTGGCTTTTTTAAAAATAATTACTGCAACTTTTTTACGAAATAATTTTGGCAATTTTTGTTTATGAAAATATCAGTAAATAATAGTTTTTTTTTTTTCCTGAATCTGAGCTTTTTTTTATCACGTTGAATATGTTGAAAAAAAATTATATAAATTTTTATTTTATTTTTCTATTATAAAAAGAATAGTTGTCATCCATTATTGTGTGAGAGAGAGATAGATAGAATATTTTTTTAAAAAAAAAAATAAAAAAAGGTATATTTGATGTTTAAGGCAAGTATTTCCTGGCGTAGACCAAGTGCGTAGTTCACATGGTCTATGCTAGATTATATTTGCCCCATACAACTTAGTAAATATGAACAGTCTTCATTATATAGGAGTAATAATCAGAGATTATTATAGTTTAATTCTATCACGTTGATAATTGTCAGGTGTTATATTTGAACCCAAGACCACAAGCATCGTAGGCAGGGTTCTTGTCAACTTAACCATCTGCTCACTCGATGAACTATGAAAAATAATCAAACTTTATTACTGATTTGAAAGAAAATTCAATTTAAATTTAAATTATTCATATTATGTCATTGCATTAACTAAAAAACAAAGCATATCTTAAAATACATTTAAATTACTTTTTTTTAATTAAAATAATTATCAATTGAAAAAATAAAATATTTTTTTTATAATATTAATTATATATTAATTTTTTTTATATATTAATTTATTAAATATTAATTTTTTTGTTAGTCAAATAAATCAAAGTTATTTATTTTTTTTCGATTTGAATTTTTAAAAGAATTTTTATAAGCAGATAAAGATTCAGGAAAAAAAACAATTAATGGTATTTTTATCAACGAAATCAATTGTTTAATTTTTAATTCCGCTTGGTCACAACAACTTATTTTATTTATTTATTTCAGTATGGCAGATAAAATAAATTCAATTTTCACAAGTGTAATATTTCTCCAGTACTCAGCAAGTTCAATAATCATATGTACAAGTATTTATTTGATATCACAAATGCCATTATTTACTGTTGAATTTGCAGCATTAGCTATGTATTTAATCTGCATGCTTATTCAAATTTTTTTACTATGTATAACTGGTAATGAAGCAACACTAGAATGTTCAAGTTTAGCTAGTGAAATATACAAAACAAATTGGCTAGTACTGAGTAAACGTACGAAAAGTTATCTTATTTTGATGATGATTCGTACGAGAAAACCCATTGTCTTTACAAGTGGACATATTATAACACTATCATTGGATTCATTTAAAAGTGTTAGTATAATATTATTTTTATTTTCTAGATAATTTATTCAATTTTACAATATTACATAATTATAATACTTTTTTATTAATTATTTTAAGAACAGCTTTTAAAGATGTCTTATTCGGCTTACAATTTATTGCAGCAGTCAGCAAATTAAATATTGATTTATAATTTATTTTTATAATTTAAAAATATACGAAACATAATTCTTGTTATGTTTTCTGTATTGGAAAAAAAGCTAAAACTTTGACTGAGTATTTTTTGAAATATTATTTTTGTTGTTATAGCTACTAAATAAATTTAATTTTTTTAGTTGACAATAATACTTGTGATTATTTACCTGAAGAATATCCATTTCAAGTAAAAAATAAAATGTAATATGTCATTTTCCAAAAGCCGTCGAATATAGATAATATTTTCGACAATGTATAGAGAAATAAGAGTGTGTAAAGCGACTTGTGTATTTCTCATTGTCTCTCCCCCATCAGATCGATGAAAACGAAGGGTGACAATATTTTCTAAGAACGATTCATTGTTCCAATGAATACAATAGATGTTGTTGCAACATAGACAATCGATTCGACAGCATGACAATTCTCATGCAATATCCACCACAACAAGTCGCGAAAATAATTTGAATAGAATAAATTAACGATCGTCATTGTAATTAAATATGAACATAGCAAATGTCACCCTATCTGTATTTCCTGAGTTTCCACTTATTCAACAATGCAACTTCTTCAAGAAAGTTTTTTTATACTAAAATGTACAGGTCTATGGAAACCAGCCAGTTGTTATGGTTGGCGTTCGTGGCTTTACAATTTATACATATTCATTATCCGTTTTAATTTGTGGATGTTTGTCATTACACAAAGTCTAGCCCTCGTATTAACAAGCAACAGCATTGAAGATTTTACAAATATATTATTTCTTTTATTGAGCGTTTTAGTTGTATGTGGTAAAATAAATAATATGCTGAGCGGTCGTAAACTGATGGACAAATTAATCAACAGTTTCAATAAATATCCTTTCAAGCCAGAAACCGATGATGAAATTAATATTCAAAATCGATTTAATCGCATTAATAGGTCAGCTAAATTAATTTATTTATAAATATATAATTTGTTAATTAATACTTTTTTAAATATTATAAATAACTGTTTAAAAATTTTTGTTAAACATTGAAGAATTAATACAATTCTTTATTGGGCAATAAATGGAATTACAGCAGCAGTGTGGTGTATTCGTATTCTACTTGATTTAAAACCAACTTATATTTTACCATATGGTGGCTGGTTTCCATATGATCATACTAAACCAATTATCTACTGGTTTACCTCAGTCCCACAAATCTTGGCACCATTTACGTCTGCTAATATAACTGGTAATGTGAATCATTTGTTATGCTCCAATTTATATTATCAACAATATTTTTATACATTTAGAAAAATTAGGGGTAAATCGAAACGCACCTTTAACTTTTTAAAATTATTTATATTTTCCGATGAGGAAATGATTATTAATTATTATTAAATGATTTTCATAGTGTTTTGTTTATTTATTCTTTTGTAATTCCAGTTGACATTATCGATTAATTTTATTATTTAGTTTGCTGCCCATTTTACGCCTCATGTGCTTACATTTTTTTAAAAAAATAATAAGTATGCATTATTTTAAATTATTTGTTATCCCTATAAAATTGTAAATTAATTTTTTTTCAGGTGCCTACGATTCATTTTTTGCTGGTATGATGATGCAAATTTGTTCACAAGTGAAAATTTTACAAAATCGATTTCATAATGAACTAGATAATTTGAGAAAAAAAAATTTCATTAATTTAAATCCATTATCACAAAAATATATAGAAAAAAAAATTTTTTCAGATTGTATTGAACATCATAATGCAATTATAAGGTATTTAATTATTTTTTTTTTTTTGTTATCATACCAACTAGCTGATGTCAATGAATGATAAGTATATTTTTTTATAAATTAATATGTTTTTCAGAATGGCCAATGTTGTTAATTCATTTTTTTCAACAATTGTATTTGTACAATACTCATTGAGCTCAATTGTTCTAGTCACAAGTGTTTATGTTTTATCTGATTTAAAACCAGGCTCATTAGAACTAATAGGTTGTTTGATGTATTTATCATGTATGTTTTATCAAATTTCACTATTTTGTTTATCTGCCCATGAGACAACACTTGCGGTAAAAATATTTTTCCATTAAAAAATAATTATAAAATTTAAAATTAATTTTTTTTTTTCATCAAACAGTTTGAAGAACTAGGTGATTCAATATATTATAGTAATTGGCTTAATTTAACAAGTTGCAGTTCTAAAAAAAATATGATTCTCATGATGTGTAGAATGTCAAGACCATTTGTTATTAAAAGTGGTCATATTGTCACTCTAAATATGGACTCGTTAAAATATGTAAATTTTATTATGGCTTTGAAAAAGTTTAATGTCTATATATTAAATACTAAATATTTTCATGATTTTATATTACTTACAGCTAATGAAATTAACATACTCAATTTACAACGTACTTTAACCTTAATATTGTATTCTCTCTCTTCTGGAAATAACTCAATTTATAACGTACTTTAACCTTAATATTGTATTCTGTCTCTTCTGAATTAAATAACTCAATTAATAACGTACTTTAAACTTGATATTGCGTGTTCTGTCTCTTCTGGAAATATCAGTAAAATTGTTATGTTATGTTTAATAATTTTTATTGTCTTTTTTTTCAACAAAATATTGGAGAAAACAGAAAAAAATACTCGGTAAAATTGTAAGTATATTGAATAATTCATTATTTTTATTAATATTATTGTTTATTGTTGTCAATATATTATGTGTCATTGTATAAAATTCAACTGTCAAATTTTAAAAATTCTTAAATTTATTTATTTTTCTCATAGAAAAATATTTATTGTCAAACAGTCAATTTTTTTTAGGTGCATAAGTCCTAGAAAAATTATCTAGGATACTCATTAGAAGCGTCTTAATTTGTAATATTTTGTACCGCCATTGATTTAATTTGTACCTCAAAATTATAAAGAGTGAAGAAAGGGTTAAAAATCAATTTCTTTTCCTAGATGACTTAGGGGGGGGGGGGGGAATTACTACAGACGCAGAATAATTATTTTACTAATTTGTACCGCACCAAGCTCATCATTTGTACCTCAAAAATAACAACAAAAAAAAATTATTTACTCCAAAATGATAATTAACGATTGCATATTTGCTTTAATTATGGAAAATGATGTTCAGCTTTTCATAATACCCCATCGAAATACTTGAAAAAATAATGCCATATTTACCAAAAACTATAAAGACGAAAAATCATCACCCAAATTTAGTATAGGTTTTAATATTCAATTTTAATTAATAGAGGATAATAAATTTTTGTCTTTGTCTAAATACTTGAGTGGAAGTGAGAAACAGTATTCTCTTTCTAATCTTTCGTCTAATGTTTACTTGACAATTGCATAGTGTCTTTAAAAATCAATATTTTTAAATAATTTTGTTTTTGTTATGAAGAGCTGAACATGGACTCATTTGTACCGGCAAAATTATAATTTGTACCCTCAATAATAATAATAATAATAATAATAATAAAGTGTTGTAAATTGATATTTTGGAGCATAACAATAACTTGTTTTTTCATTTTTATTATTGAGGTACAAATTCTGCTCTTATCAGTAAAAATAAGCCCACGTCCTTATATGTATAGCTACTGAATAAACTTGATTTTTTAGTTGAATTTCTATTTTCTTTTTATTTATATTGAAAAAATAAAATATAATATGTCATTTTCCAAAAGCCGTTGAATATAAAAAAAAAATTATATAGAAAAAATATAGAAAAAAAAAAAAAAAAAAAAAAAAAATTTTTTCACGAAAACGCATGATAATAATATTATAATAAAAAACGCCTAATTTTTTATTTTTTTATTTGTTTATTTAATTATATAATTTTTAAAAATTTGGATATTTTTTGAAAATTGAAAATATAATAATATAATATAATATAAAATATAATATAAAAAATATTTTTTTCTCGTTTTTACATTTATCAAATAAATATTTGTTTCTCTATTTGATGAAAGTTATTTGTAATTATTTACCTTGAAAGAATATATCCATTCCATCCGCGTGGTTGTACATTTTTCTTATCGTATGTATTTTTAAATAAAAAATAAAATATAATATGTCATTTTCCAAGAGCCGTCGAATATAGATAACAAAGATTTTCAACAAAGGATTAAATAATAAGAGTGTGTAAAGCGACTTGTGTATTTCTTATTGTCTCTCCCCCATCAGATCGATGGAAACGAAGGGTGACAATATTTTCTAAGAACGATTCATTGTTCCAATGAATACAATAGTTGTTGTTGCATCATAGACAATCGATTCGACAGCCTGACATTTCTCATGCAATCCACCACAACAAGTCGCGAAAATAGTTTGAATAGAATAAATTAACGATCGTCATTGTAATTAAATGTGAACATAGCAAATGTCACCCTATCTGTATTTCCTGAGTTTCCACTTATTCAACAATGCAACTTCTTCAAGAAAGTTTTTTTATACTAAAATGTACAGGTCTATGGAAACCAGCCAGTTGTTATGGTTGGCGTTTGTGGCTTTACAATTTATACATATTCATTATCATTTGCAATAGTTGGATGTTTGTTATTTCACAAAGTCTAGACCTCGTATTAACAAGCAATAGCATCGAAGATTTTACAAACATATTATTCCTTTTATTGAGCGTTTTAGTTGTATGTGGTAAAATAAATAATATGCTGAGTGGTCGTAAACTGATGGACAAATTAATCAACAGTTTTAATAAATATCCATTCAAGCCAGAAACCGATGATGAAGTTAATATTCAAAATCGATTTAATCGCATTAATAGGTAAATTAATAAAATACAATATATAATAGTAAAAAAAAATTGAATCAGTTTTAATAATAATTAAAATGTTGTATTTTATAAATTTTTTTTTTTTATTGAAGAATTAATACAATACTTTATTGGGGAGTGAATAAAATTTCAGTAACAGTATTTAGCTTTCGTAAAATTGTTGAATTACAACCGACTCATATTTTACCATATGGTGGCTGGTTTCCTTATGATCATACTAAACCAATTATCTACTGGTTTACTGCAGTGTCTCAGCTTATGGCACCAGTTATGGCTGCTAATATGACAGGTAAACTTTTTCGATTATTAAATAGCCATCAACAGCTACCAACAATATTGATGGAGAAAAGTAATTTAACAATCGGGCCCAGATAAAAGTACTTTTATAAATTTTTTAAATTTAAAAAAGTTTTTATTTTTCAATTGTCTTATATTTTTCGCTAACTTTTTATTTAGAAAAGCTGTCTGTTTTTTTATTGTACCATTTATAATGCATATAAATTTTGATATCCATATAGTATTTTATTATTTTTTTTTTTTTCAATATAAATTTTTAAATCAAATAGTTTTTTTGTTTTTTCATATTTTCTTTTTTTTTATTAACATTATGCTATTGTAAATTAATCATTTTTTTAGGTGGCTACGATTCATTTTTTTGTGGACTAATGATGCAACTTTGTGCACAAGTAGAAATATTAAAACATCGATTCAATAATAAACTTGATAATTTAGAAAAAAAAAATTTGATTAATTTAAATCCGTCAGTTCACAAAAATATAGAAAAAAAAATATTTTCAGATATTATTGAACATCATATTGCTATTTTAAGGTATTTAATAATTTATTTATTTTTTCTACGACTCATTAAATTTTATTCTACTAATGTCAATAAATAATAAATGAATAAATGAAATTATTAACTTGTACTATTTTCAGAATGGCCTATGATGTTAATTCATTTTTTTCGAAAATTGTTTTTTTACAATACTCATTGAGTTCAATTGTACTAGTAGCAAGTGTTTATATTTTAGCTGGCTTAAAACCAGGCTCTTTGCAATTTACCAGTGGTTTGATATATTTATTATGCATGTTTTATCAAATTGCATTACTCTGTACATCTGGCCATGAGATATCACTTGCGGTAATTTAAAATATTACTAATTTATATTTAAAATATAGCAATTATAATAATTTTATTTTGTTGAATAGTTTGAAGAACTTGGTGACTCAATATACAATAGTAATTGGCTCAATTTGACAAGTAACAAGTCTCAAAAAAATATGATTATTATGATGAGTAGAATGTTGAGACCATTTGTCATTAAAAGTGGTCATTTTGTCACTCTCAATATGGATTCATTAAAATATGTAAATTTAATATTATTTTGAAAATATTTACTGCTTATATAATACTAATTTTTTTTTTATTATTTATGCTTGCAGCTAGTAAAACTTTCATACTCTATTTATAACTTACTCTAATAATTAAATAACGTATTCTGGACTGAAAAAATAACAGAAAAAATGTCACATTTTAATTGTAAGTATGCATAGTGAATAATATAAGGCAAGTGTTATTATTTGTTATTGTTGTCAATATGTTATGTGTCATTGAATAAAATTCAAATGTTAAATTTTAAAAACAATTAATTCGAAATATTTATTGTCAAACAGCCAATACTTTTTTAATGAATTTCTTTAAACTTAATTGAATTTTTTTTCTTATTTGTTTATTTTTAAAAATTTGGATATTTTTTGAAAATTAAAAATATTTTTTTCTCGTTTTTACATCTATATCAAATAAATTTGTTTCTCTATTTGATGAAAAATATTTGTAATTATTTACCTTGAAAGAATATATCCATTCCATGTGATTATACAATTTTCTTGACGCATGTATTTTTTTTTTAATAAAAAATATAATATAATGTGTCATTTTCCAAAAGCCGTCGAATATAGATAATATTTCCAACAAAGGATTAAATAATAAGAGTGTGTAAAGCGACTTGTGTATTTCTTATTGTCTCTCCCCCATCAGATCGATGAAAACGAAGGGTGACAATATTTTTTAAGAACGATTCATTGTTCCAATGAATACAATAGATGTTGTTGCAACATAGACAATCGATTCGACAGCATGACAATTCTCATGTAATCCACCACAACAAGTCGCGAAAATAATTTGAATAGAATAAATTAACGATCGTCATTGTAATTAAATATGAACATAGCAAATGTCACCCTATCTGTATTTCCTGAGTTTCCACTTATTCAACAATGCAACTCCTTCAAGAAAGTTTTTTTATACTAAAATGTACAGGTCTATGGAAACCAGCCAGTTGTTATGGTTGGCGTTCGTGGCTTTACAATTTATACACATTAATTATCATTTGCAATAGCTGGATGTTTGTCATTTCACAAAGCCTAGACCTCGTATTAACAAGCAATAGCATCGAAGATTTTACAAATATATTATTTCTTTTATTGAGCATTCTAGTTGTGTGTGATAAAATACATAATATTTTAGGTGGTCGTGAAGTGCTAAAAAAATTAATTAACAGTTTTAATAAATATCCATTTAAGCCAGTAACTGATGATGAAGTTAATATTCAAAATCGATTTAATCGCATCAACAGGTCAGCAAAATAAATTCATATATCAATCTAGTATTATTTCTACAGTTTCTACTATTTAATACTTTTTTGAATATTATAAATTTTATTCTGTCATTAATAAGTTTTCAAAAATTATTTTTACATTGAAGAATTAATACAATCCTTTATTGGACAATGAATGGAACAACAGCAACAGTGTGGAGTATTTGTAAAATATTTGAATTAAAACCAACTTATGTTTTACCAGTTGGGGGTTGGTTTCCCTATGACTACGAAAAGCCAATTATTTACTGGTTCACCTCGGTCTCACAAATCTTGGCACCAATCATGGCGGCTAACATAACCGGCAAGTTGAATCATTCATTATGCTCCAATTTATTATCAAAATTTTTTTCATATACATTCAGAAAAACGAGGGGTAAATAGACACTCCAAACAAAATTAAAACGCACTTGTAACTTTTTTAAATTATTTATATTTTTTGAGGAGGAAATGCTTATTAATTATTAAATGACTTATTTATTTTTTTTTTTCAATTCCAATTGACATGTTTGACTTGATTTATTATTTAGTTTGCTGTCTATTTTACCCCTCATGTGCTTACATTTTTTTTTTTTTTTATAATATGCATTTTTTAAAATTATTTGTTTACTTCATTATAAAATTTTAATTTCATTTTTTTTCTAGGTGCCTACGATTCATTTTTTGCTGGAATGATGATGCAAATTTGTGCACAAGTAGAAATATTAAAACATCGATTTCATAATCAACTAGACAATTTGGAAAAAAAAAATTTCATTAATTTAAATCCATTATCACAAAAGTATATAGAAAAAAAAATTTTTTCAGATTGTATTGAGCATCATAATGCAATTATACGGTATAAATATATTTTTTATTAGATTAATTTGTTTTTTTAAATATAAAAAATTTATTAAATTTTCAGAATGGCCAATGTTGTTAATTCATTTTTTTCAACAATTGTATTTGTACAATACTCATTGAGCTCAATTGTTCTAGTCACAAGTGTTTATGTTTTATCTGATTTAAAACCAGGCTCATTGGTATTTATCAGTACTTTGATATATCTATTCAACATGTTTTATCAAATTTCACTATTTTGCATATCTGCCCACGAGACAACACTCGCGGTAAAAAATAAAAATATTCTTATCAAAAAATAATCATAGAATTTGAAAATTAATTATTTTTTTTTTATTAAACAGTTTGAAGATCTTGGTGTTTCAATATTTCAAAGTAATTGGCTCAATTTAACAAGTTGCAGTTCTAAAAAAAATATGATTCTCATGATGAGTAGAATGTTGAGACCATTTGTCATTAAAAGTGGTCATATTGTCACTCTAAATATGGACTCGTTAAAATATGTAAATTTCATTATGGCTTTATAAAATTTTTCAATATTCATAATACTTAATTTTTTTATTATTTATCATTAATAATTAATGCTTGCAGCTAGTGAAACTGTCATACTCTATTTATAACGTTCTTTAAATCAAATATTTAATAATTTTTATGACGATTTTATTTTTTTTTCAACACAATAATAGTTGAAAATTGTTTTTGGAAATTAAAAGTACTTAACCAGAATAAAATTTATTTATTAACTGTTATAAATATATGAACTTTGTTATTTTATTGTTGATAAATTTATTTATTTATTTACAATCACTGAAATTTTCTTAGAAATAAAAAAAAATCTATACAATTACTTTTCTGTAAAAATTATTATTTTATTTTTTCATTATTATTTAAAAAAAAAGTTAAAAACTCAATAATATTGACAGGAAATAAAATAGGAAATTCAAATAAAAGCATCCGGTAATGAACAAAAAAAAAGTTTCAAATACAAATATTTAAATTAATAGTTGAAAAAGTAAAACATTATTTTCTAATTTTTCTTTGTTTGTTTTTTTAAGTATAAGGTATAATTGAGACTTGTTTATACTATTATTATTTTTTTTTTTATTAAAATATTTGTGTTTGAAATGTGTTCTAATGTTTTGGTTAAAAAAAGGGTCAATTGTTTAGAAAATTTTTATTTTATTCATGAACTCGTAACTGACAAAAGTGAGTCTAATAAAATTGTGTTGAGGCTGATTGTCTTGATAAAAAAAATAACATCATGTCGTTATTTGAAAAAAGCTTTATTATTTTACAAATTTTTGGTATTAAAAAATCAAAAATTTGTAAATTTTCAAAATTATATAATTTATATACATTATTTATTTGTTCAATACAATTATTATTTTTTTTATCACAATTAATGGCGTTTTTTAAAAAAATTCAAGAGTTAAAATTTTCACAAGAAATTGCTGAAATTTTTGGTTTTACATTGACTATGTTTATTATACTGTGTGAGTCTTTGACTGTTTTATATTTCAATAATAATATTATAGAAATTGAAAAAATTCTCGAGAGAAAACCATTCACAGTTGAAAATCAAAAGGAAAAAATTATTCGAATTTATTTCGAGCGTATGACAAAGTAAGTATTTTAAAAATTCGAAAAAAATTATTACATTTTAGATTAAAAAAAATAATTAATATTTATTAATTTTTTGATTAATTAAATTATTCATTTATTTTTTTTCTTTTAAAAATTAATTTATTGTCAAATAACCAATTTTTTATAATTTTATTAATTTTTTTTTTCATTTTTTATTGTTTAATTATTTGTTAATTTATAAATTGTTTATTTTTTTTTGTAAATTCAAATATAATTTATCAATAAATTAATATAGTTTTAGGTAATTCAAATTTATAAATTTATTTTTAAATTTTAAGCTTGCTGGCATGGATATTTGGACTAGCAATGTCATCCGCAGCAGTTGGAACAATATTATATAAATTACAAACAGCTAAATCATCAGTAACTCCATTTAACACAGGAATAATAACATCTTATTATTCCTTCCCAAGATTTTATGAGCTAACTGTTATCTATGAAATATCAACAATACTCATTGCATTCTCCATTGATGTTGGACATGATTTATTATTCGTCAGCATGATGCTAGAAATTTGTGCTCAAGTATCAATGATTAAATACAGATTTAAAAGTATGATTAACAACATCAAAAATAATTATGATAATAAAATAATAATTGATTCATTTGAACGTGCTAAAATTGAAAAAAATTTAATTAATAATTTCGTTGAATATCATTTGGAAATTTTATATTTAGCTGATAAAATAAGTACTGTATTTTCAGCTGAAATGTTTATGCAATTTTTATTAAGTGGAATATTTATATGTGTACTGGCTTTTCAATTATCCGTTACACAATTATTATCATCTGGATTTTTTAGTGCAGCGTGTTTATTAAGTGCAGCACTTTCACAAGCTGCTATTATTTGTATTGTATCAGATGAAGTTAAAATACAAGTATGTTAATTATTTTTTTCAGAAATTTAAAAATTAATTATTTTATAATTACAATTTAAATATTTTTTGAAAATAATTTTATCACATTTTTCAGTTTGAAAATCTTAACCAAATGATTTATCATATTGATTGGACAATTTTACAAAATTCAACTAAAAAATCATTGATCATTATTATGATGAGAACATCAAAGCCATTTGTATTTAAAATTGGAAAAATATTTACAAGTTCAAGAGAAATTTTTAAAGATGTAAGTATTAAAAAAAAAACCTAATTAAAAATAAATCACACAAAAATAATTTAAATATTTTAATTAAATTTATTTTTTTATAATTAACTAATTGTATTTTATTTTAACTTACAGATTTTGAAATGTTCTTATTCAATTTTCAATGTCTTACATAAATAAATTAAAAATAATTAATTTAATTCTATAAAACCAGCGGAGCTTTTAAATTTTTACTATTTTGATAATAATTATTTTTAGCGTATTATTTTCCCCACATGTATACAGCTAAATAAAAATTAAAAATAAAATGAAAATAGCTTTAAATTTATTTACAAAAAATTTCCATCAAATTGAGATTGAGCCATCTTTAAAAAAAAAACAATCAAACATTTTAATATTTAATTTTTCTAATGCGTACTTTTCTTTTCGATCTATAATTTTTTCTAGACCCAGTAAATTTGTAGTAAATAATTTCACAAAATAAACACAGTAATCCAATGGAGTACCCCAGCATCATCAATAAAAATCCTGGAATAAGATCAGAAAGTTCAATAAAGCTATTTTCCATTGATTGATCTTTATCATTGTTGGTTTCTTGTCTAATTTGATTTTTCATTGCTTCCATATCACCAAGATGAGAAGCAATACCAGCCCACTTAAGTTGTCGTAATTTTTTTTCGATTCTACTCACACAAGGTAAACCTCGCCAAGCTGCAATACTCAATGAAACACTTGACAATACTTCTGGTAATTTTCTAACAATACTCGTATCATAATTATGACTTGCTGACGTTGTATTTAAAAGTGTTGAAAGTGCAAGACTTTTATTTTTTCCATTCATTAAATCAAGTAGTTTTTTTCTAAATACATCTCTTTCAAATGTAATAAATCTTTTCATCATTAATTTACTTAAATTATCAAATTTTTCAGATGTTCCTTGAACCCTTTTAAAAAATGTGGGTGATAATTTTGAACCTCCAAGCATTTTATTCGACATAACTAAATCTTCAAATGTATCCATCTTTTCAACTGGTCGAGACATTAAATTACCAGCCATTGTTGCCAAATAAAATTGACACAATATATAGCCAAATATAATCCACGACATGAATTTTATTCTGTATGATAATCTTATTGGCTGTTTGTTCCATGCAACACCAATAACAACAGCTAATATTTCTAGAAAAGATATTTTTCTAAACAACGTCAGTCTAAGAAATACTGAAAATAATAATACACCACCAACTGCCATCCAAACGGTATTTTGTAAAGGTGATATTAATCCACCAACTGAAAAATTAGTACCAATTGGTACTAAAAAAACAAACTGCACCATTTCATAGAGCATAATGAAGTCAGTACTTTGAGCTGGTCTCCAAATGATTCCACCAACAAGAAAATCAACAGTTCTATTTGTCAAAGTACGTGTAACACTGTCTGACCTTGTTTCATTTGAACCAACAACAATTTCCATTGGATTTATTGTAAAATTAAGTGAGCTTTGAATGATTTTTATCATTGATACTTCAATACCTGTTAATGTTTCATTGTCAAGATGAGAATAAGGCTCATGATCATAATATCCCATTGTAACACTACAATTATTCATTTTAATTGGCATAAAAAAATCATATTTCCATGTTCCATTTTGACATTTATCAACAATCACTGGATCCATTGGTTTACACAATATATTTGATTCAAATGAATCACTTTCAGCTGCGAAAAAATCATCTTTTACTGAGCCAATTATAACAACTCTAGACACTCTTTTTATCCACAATAATTGTATCAATATTTTTGCTTCTTCAATAAATAATTTAATGTTGTTAAATATATTAATTAACAAAACTGCATATCTACCATTTCGACCACAAATTTCATTCAATTTTATTGTTGCATCTAGCAAGTCTGTATGATTTTTCATGATGATAACTACGTCAAATAGTGCCTTCTGTGCTTTTGATGCATTTGAATATTTATTTAAAACAAATGTTGCCTGATTTTTTTGTAGCTGTTTTAAATAAAAATATGATATATCAGAAGTATGATTATCTGTTAAAACTACTGTAATACGTGAACGTTGTTGATTCATATAATTTGTTATAAATTTATCAACACAAGAAAATTGATTAAGTAAATTTTTCAATTGATCTGTTGAATCATTGATAATCAATTTATTTTGTTGCACTATTTTTAATTCTGGTACGACAATTGAGTTACAACTTTTCACAAGTATTGATGTGAAAATCAATAACGACAATAAGGCCATCATGGTGTACTTTTAAAAACTATATATAAATTAATGACAAGTTTATGACAGTAAGTACTGATTGTTAATAATTATACCGTGACAAAAAAATTTTTTTTTTATTTTATTACCTTGCCTAACGTGTGCATTGATGCACGCCATTAAAACAAAGATAAGATCAAACAAAGATATACTTCGACAACAAGGCTTGTATCACAAATAAAATCTTTCCACATTATTTTTATATTATTTATGCAGGTCGAGCATTTAACTGCAACTTTTAAAAGTATATTTACATTATTTGAAGATTAAAATTTGTATTATTTATTTACTTGTCAAGCCAATTGCATGTTGATAAATTATAAAATTTTAAATAAAATAGATGCCAGGTTAATTTTAATATTGATTATTATTAACTAATTACCATATGACGTGTGCATCACAATCACTATGACACGTGCAATAAAAAAATAACGCATACATAATTTAAATATATTTTTCTATGCTTTTAAAATTGATGAATTTTTTTTTCGATATGCATCAAAAGTTTTTCGACTAATTGTGATTTGTTTTGGATATTTATTTGCTAAATGTTTCAGCTTATTTTTGTGTTTTAATTTAGATTTTTTTATTTTTTTTATTTTTTGTATTTTAAAAATGATTAATTCACCAAAAAGTAATAACATGCCCGATATACAACCAGCTAATAAAAGATAAAATCCAGGAGCAATGTCATTCATTCGAAGAAAATTTTGTTCAAGTGATGCATCTTCTTGTTCTTTGGCTTTGAGAAATCGATGTTTAGATGAAATTGTAGTGCCAATGTGTGAAACAATACCACCTTGAACAAGCTGCTGTAGTTTTTCATCAACTCTCGTGAGATATGGAAGACCTCGCCAGGTAGCAAAACTGACTGGCAGACTAGCCAATGTTTCTGGAACTTTATGAACAATAAGAGGATCAAATTTTGTTACAATTGATGATACATTTAGCACACCAACAAGTGCATAACTCTTATTAACTCCATCAATTAAATCCTGAAGAGTTTTAACATAATCATCTTGATCTAAAATAATAAATTTATCACAAATTTCTTTAAACACTGAATCAGATTCTCGATCATCATCAGATGCATTTTGAGCATCAAAAAATAATTGTTTATGTGTTTTTGTGCCTGCCAATGGTTTGCCAGAATTAACAAGATCTTTTATTGTATTTATTTCACTATTTGAACCAGCCAATAATCTACCAGCCATTGACGCCAAATAAAATTGAGTCAATAAAAAAGCAAAAATAATCCACGACATAAATTTTATTCTGTATGATAATTTTACTGGCTGTTTGTTCCATGCAACACCGATAATAATTGCTGATATTTCTAGAAGAGACATTTTTTTAAATATTAAAATTCTCAGAAAAACAGCTATTATTAAAACAACTAGAATTGCCCACCAAACATCTGTGCTCAGTGGTGATACAAGACCAAGCATAGAAACACGAGGTTCATTTGGAACAAGCCAATCAAGATCAATGATATCATAAGCCAAAGCAAAGTCAATGTCTTTTTCTGGATGCCAAATAATTCCACCAAAAGCCAGATCAATTGTTTTGTGAATATCAAATTCTTCCAGTACTTCATCTTCTTTTGTTGTATTATTTCCCCATTCGATTTCGGAAAAATTTGGATTAAAATTTAACGAGTTAGCAATGTCATAGATAATTGTTGCTTCAATTCCTTCCAATGTAGTTTCATTATTTTTCATGACCAAATGAGCGTAGGGTATTTGTTCAAAATATGCAATATTAACAGAACAATTATTCATTTTCATTGGAGCAAAATAATCATGAATATTAAGCCACTTTTTCTTTTGGCATTTACCAACAATTATTGGATCCATTGGTTCACGTAAAATATTTGGCTTAAAGCTTTCACTTTGGGCAGCAATAAGACTGCCATTCACTCCACCAATTACAACAACGTTTGATGTTTTTTTTAGCCATAATATTTGTAGTAATTTCGTTGCTTCTTTCATGAAAAGTTTTTCATTTTGTATTGAATCAACAAGTAAAATTGCATATCTGCATTCACGACCACAAAGCTCATTTAATTTGATTGATGAATTTTCAATATCTTGGTAATTTTTTATGATGAGAACAACTTCAAGTAAATTATTTGGATTGTCTTGAAAATTTGTGTCTTCGGTTAGAATATATGTTGATCGGATTTCCTGAAGATGACGAAGGTAAATTGTTGATATTGGATTTTGATCGTTTGTTAAAAGTACGGAAATTCTTGATGGCTGTTGTTGCATGTGTTCCACGACAAATGTTTCAATACAAGCAAGTGTTTGAAGACGAAATGTCAATTCATGTGTATAAAATGTATTTGATACATCAATACGTTCACGGTTCATTGGATTTTCTCGTCTTAGAGGTGACACTTTTGGTAGAACAATACAATTTCCACATTTTAATGTTAATAAATAAATTAAATAATGCACAAACATGCTGGTGAACTTAATTCTGCAGTTGATGGAACTTGGCTGTTCTCATTACAAACTGTTACTGTGACCAGGTTTTTTTTTGTGGTAGCGTGACAATTGAAAAATTGGAGTAATTTATTTATCAGCAAAAAACATCTTGTGGAATATAAATTATTATCACTAATAAGTACATTGAAGATCAAATAATAATTTTTTTAATCGAACTTGAAAAAAAATGTATTATCAATTATATTTAATCTTGTTTATTTTTATATTTTCAACAACTCGGAAAACGTGACATTGTATGAGTAGGTTGTCAATATAGCTTATCGAAAAATCAGCTATTTTTTGTATGAAAAAAAAAAATAATGTTGCATGATTTTTAAATATTTTTTAGGTCAAGTTTTTTGCATCGTATAACATGCAGGATGAATAAAAATTTCACACAAAATTGAACTGTATTTTTACATGATTAATCATTGAACAAACATCCTGAAAATTTAAAACATTTCATCGAGTTTATTTTGTGATAATTTCACACAGTTTATATAATTATTTTTTTATTATGTAAACATTTTTTTTTCCGAAAAATAAATCGCGTGTTTAGAATAAATTTATTGAATAATCTATCCGCATTGGTTGAAGAGAAAATAACACACACGTGACATTGTCATGCGCACTTGTCAACTCCGCATCTAGAAAAATAAAAAAAAAATTATTTATTTATTTACATGGTGGTGGTGTTGTTGATGTGCAAGCCATGCTGGATAAACAAAAAACAAATAAACATTGATCAGCATTAATAATATATCAATCATACGATGAACTAATGATAATTTAACGATGTCAAGTTTGATTATTAACATTTTCAAATGACGAATATCCATTAACATATATTTAAAAAACAAAAGAATTAAAAGTTAACCTTTATATTTGTTTGTATTAATTTGTTTAACAAAAAACTCCAACAACATGTCTGGATTTTTAAGAATTTACAAAAGTTTATTGACTAAATATCCACTTGGAATGCAAGCTGTTCAAGCTGGTAATTTTTTTTATAATTTATTTGATGAATAATAATTGATAATTTAATAATTTTTTTCATCAGGAACTTTGATGGCACTGGGTGATCAAGTAGCTCAAAATTTTGTCGAGAAAAGAAATTTTAAAGATCTTGATTTTGTGAGAACGTCACAATTTTTTGGCATTGGTTTTTGTGTTGGTGTAAGTAAAATTATAAATTAAAATTAGAAAAACATGTAAAATTAATTTGTCATTTTCTTTTGTTTGTTTTTTTAGGGTCCTGCTACAAGAACATGGTATGGAATTCTTGATAAATTTATTGGCTCAAAAGGTGGTCTTGTTGCTGTGAAAAAAGTTGCATGTGATCAAATATTATTTGCTCCTTTTTTTATTGTCGTTTTGTTAAGTACTCTAGGTTTTATGCAAGGCAATGACATAAACAGTATTAAAAAAAAACTTGAAAATGAATATACTGATATTCTCATAAGTAATTACAAGGTAAAAGCCAACTATATTATTTCTTCATCAGGTTTTTATTATTTTTTAAAATTATCTTTCAGCTTTGGCCACTTGTTCAGCTGATAAACTTTTCATTTGTTCCACTTCATCATCAAGTTTTGGTTGTTCAATCAGTTGCAGTACTTTGGAATTCTTATATTTCATATCGAACAAACAGAGACATTGTAAAACCATCATCATAATTAATTTTAAATAAATGACATTAATATTTTATCACACTTTTATTTTTAATATATTTATTTTACAACATACAAAATAATATTAGTAAACATAACAAATGTGCAAAATATATGCAACAATTTTATTCAATTCATTTTGTTATTCTTTGCAATTTATACACCTTTTTAATATAATTTTTTTGTTCAATCAATCTTTTGTCAAAATAATAATTAATATAAATTATTTTGGAATGATTAATCTTATTTTGACTAAATGCAATTATTATTTCGTTTTTTTATTCATCAAAATAGTGCTAAAAATTTAAATTTTTTTATTTATTTTATACCCACTTTAAAAAAACCTTTACAAAAAATTAAATATTGTGAAAAAAAAATTAATTAAAAAACTGAAATCTCTATATATAAAATCAAAGAAAAAAAAATAGAAAACATTTTAGGCTAGTCAATAATATAATTTTTCTTTTGTTTGATTTAATTTCATTTTGTGAAATTATTTTTTTCATATTTTTTAACAGTGCAAAAATTGAATTAACATTTCAAATTTTTTGTCAATTTATCATAGTACCATTATTCAATAATGATTGATGATTATAAAACATAAATCATTATTGATAAATTAAATTTTTTCGTCAAATATATTTCACATATTTTATAAATATATAAATTTTGATATTTAATATTAATAAATACTTGTAAAATATCAACAATCAGCAATTGGACATTTTTCAGCTTTAGCAATTGCAGCTGGTATTTTTTCGGTTGTTTTTGATGTTGTATATGGTCCAGATAATTCAGGACAAGGATCAACATCTGTTTGAATATCATGAACTCTTTTTAAAAGATCATAATTTATTCTTTCAGAAACAACTGAGTCTTTTCTGTAAATAAAACAAATTATTTTTATAACAAAAAAGAAATTATCGTTTAACAATTTTTTAATTACTAATATGATTATTAATTTTTTTTTAAATATTTAAATTGTTTTATAGAAAAAAAATATTTATCCAAAAATACCTGATAATATGATTGATCAAAATTAAAAATCTCAAAGTTAATAAACAATGAAAAAAAAATATGAAATTTAATTTTTAATTAAAGCCAATAAATTTATATTGTAGGCATTGTTATGATTCATCAAAAATATAATCAAGCATATCATATCAAGCAGATAAAATAATAAATAAAACAATGACTCACTTGTAATCTGGATGAGTCATAACAAATTTTCTAAGCCATGCAGCTGTTGTAAGTAATTCACCAGATGCTCTTCTTTGAATTAATTTAAGATATCTTTGCACAGTACAATGTGTATCAGCATCAACATTCATACTTGCAAGATAAGAATTAACAAGTGGAATAAGACCAACAAAAACACCATCCTAAAATTCAACCAAACAATTATTATTTTATCAATAAAAAATTAAAATTATTAATAAATAATAAAAACGTACTTTTCCATTAATTATTTCATTGATTGTAAATTCGGCATATTCATTATTAATATCAACATCTTTATCAATCTCCGATGTAATATCTTTTCTAAACCAAAATTTTTCATCTTTAACAGCATTACGTTTTTGTGCTTTAGCCATATTATCATCAACCTTACTAATTGGTATTAATAAATTTAAATTATAACTCAATATAACTCTTGATAATAATACAATAAAACAAACAAATGCTGCATTTTCAAAATCAGTTATTTGTATTTCACATGGACGAAATTCAACTCTCCATCCAATTGATGAATTTGGTGGTGGTGGTTTAAATCTCATTGTTTGCCAATTTGTTGATTGTATATTCTAATTACAAGAAAAAAAAAGAAAATTATTTAATTGCATAAACAAAATATTATTACTCAATTAATTACCTCAAAATGATCAGTATCTTTTTCATCATTTTGATGTACTTTCTCGGAAAATATTGATACTGAATCACGAATAAATAAATGAGCAACATGTTGTGCAAGAAGACGATCAATTCCATTGTCTAATAATTGTTTATAAATATCATTGTCATATGTTAATGGTACATCATTATAACGATCACCTTGTTCACTCAAATAAGAATCAATTGAGTCATATCGTGATTTACGAATTCTAAATTTATTATTTTTTAATGGCTCTTCACCACGTTCTTCAGATGTTCTACAATCAACTGAGCATGATATTACATTCCATCGACAATCAACATCAGTTACATAGCCACGATAAAATGGACTTGCAGCTGTTAGTGCCAACTAATTAAATAAATTATCATATTAATTTTTTGTATTTTAATTGGTTCATCATTATTTTAATTGAGCTTACTTACCATAATTGGACATAATGGTGTTAACTGATCATAAAGTGTACGAGCTTCTTGAATATTACAAGCTTGAAATGTTAATTGAAGACAACAACAACCCATTCCAAAACCCATTGCATCCATATAAACATGATTATCTTTTGCAGCTTTTTCACTACTTCCATCATCACCAAGTTTTAATAAATTTTCTTTAAATGGTTTTGCTACATTTTCATCTCTATAAACTTGACGCAAATATATTTTAATATCATTTTCATCTTTTTTTAATAATTAAATAAATATCATTATAATAATTAACTCACTAGGTAAATTAATAGCAACTTTTTCACCTCGACGATAACGAATATTTTGTGTTAATGTTTTAAAACGTGGATGTCCTGGAAAAATTGCTTCATCAGGAAAAAATAAACTTCTTGATGCTCCACTAGTTGGAGTTGGTTTTGCTGGTGGTTCAGTAAAATCTGGACATCCAAGTCTACAAATTAAATACATTAAATTAAATACAATGTTAATGTTGTTATTTAAATTAAATCCAGCTAATTTTGTTGTTGTTTTTTGTTGTTTTTTACCTGGGAAAACTTGTTAGAGACATTATAACTTCACCATTTTTCAATTGATCCATAACTTCTTGTCTACGATATCTCATGTTTGCCTCGACAACATTAAAATGAGCCAGTAAACCACCATAAGGTTTACCTGGTGTTCCTTCAATCATATAAGCACCATATTCTGGTCTCCAAAGTGACTTGACACCTCTTTAAAAATTAAAATTAATAACCATTTAAATTATATTAATTAAATTATGAAATCTTGAGAATCTTACGTTGGATCTTTTAGTTCTTTTTCATTTAATGTTGATAATATTTCTGGTGCTCGAAGGCTCACCCTGGCTTTTTTTTCTTCATCATCAAATTTGATGAGCATATACTCGACCTTTAATCATAAAATAAAAACATAAAAACAATCATCAATAAAAATAGATCAATAAACAAATATAAAAAAAAAACCCAATGATTTCATCAATGATAATAATGATAACAAACATTGTAAACTATGTTTATAAAAAAAATATCAAAGATTGTTGAAAAAGATAATTAATGTGAAACTCCAAGGACATGACTGAGCATTAACAGAATAAAATTGCCGTTTCATTTTATGAATACATCAACTATTTAATTTAAAAAAAAAAAAAAATGATTTTTTAAAATATCAATAAATATATTCAATTTTATTTATTGTCACATACAACAATGGAAAATAATAAATATTAAAAATTAAACTTATAAAAATTCCATGATGTAATCGAAATTTCGATATCGAAAAAAAATATTTAGGTAATTTTCGAAATACTAAATATTATGTTATTTAAATAATGTTTAAAAAAAAATATAATTAATGACTTTTGGATTGCACAATACGACAAACTATGATTAGAAAGTATATTTAACAAAAAAAAAATTTATAAAAACATATTGGAGTAGGTAAATGTTAAAAAAAAAAAACATTTACAAATCGAAAAAAAAAAACTATTTTAAATAATTTTTTATTAAAAAATAACAATAATAAAAGAGTAATTTAATTTTTAATATTTAATTAATTGAAATTACCAAGTCTAACCTAAAAAAAATACTTGAATAATTAATTAAAATTTGATGATTCAGGTACAATGAAAATAAAAATGTTTAAAAACTTTTGTTAATTGTTGTTAATTAAAAATGAATGAATACCTCATCACCCCATTTGAGTACATCGCCTTGTCTGTCTCTGAGTCTTTTGTACAAATTAATAAATTGTATTATTCCATGTTTTCTCACATGATCAGCAAGTTTTTTAGTATCTTCCCAATCAAGAGGACTGCCTTCACTTAATAATCCCATTGTTTATTTTATAAATATAAATATCAATATGTAAACACGTAATAAACAGAGATACCGTCGATTGTTGATAAACAAGACAGATGTTAACTCAACGAGATCAATTTGCAAACTGAAAATAATATCGACAATCGACGCTTGCTCAACTCTCAAGTCTGCTTATTTATACCAGTAGTATCAATTTTACTCAAGAATGCACACACATACACACATTTAAAATTATCATTTATAGTTTTTTTTTTTTATAAATGAAATAATAGTGCGGACATAATAATATTCATTAAAAATCTATCGTGTAATTATCGTCGAGACAGGGGGTCATTGATAATTATGAATGAAATGCCAAGAAAAAAAAATGTTTACGTAAATTTAAAGCAAGATGAAGCTTAAAAAAGGTTATATTTAAATGTAAGACGTGATTATTGGTTTTAAATTTTTTATTTTATTTTAGCATCACGCCGGATAGCATCAGCAGAAATATCTTGAAAGAAACATGATTATTTAATCAAAAAGACCGAATCCCATGTCATCATCTTCTTCTTCGGATTCCTCTTTTTTCTCTTCTTTCTTTTCAGCAACTGGAGCAGCAGCAGCGGCAGCTGGTGCACTGGCAGCAGCAACAGCGAATTTACTTGGATCCTATGAATAAAAAATAAACAAGAATCATTAATTAAATGGTCAAATTGTTGAATAATTTTTTGATAAATTTGATAAATCAAATGGTAAAATGTGTAATTACCTTGATGTATTCCTTGATTGTTGTTGCTTCAGCAAATTCAACATCAGTGACAGCAGCAATTGCCAAAAGATTTTTGAATCCATTAGCAACACTGTGTGGTGCACTGGCAACAGTTGGATAACCAATAGCCAAACATACTGATGCCAAGTTAGCAACACCAGCCATGAATTTAGCTCTAAGATCTTCTGGTTTAATATCCAAAATTTCTGGTGCAAAAATAGTACCAGAATCATAAACTTGTTGAACAAGAAGACCATATGAAAATGGAGAAATGTTCAACATATTAAGAAGTGTTGCTTCTGATGCACCAACTTTATCACCAGGTTTCAAAATATGAATATCATTGATGATTTCAATTGTACCCTTTGAAATTTTTGTTGGAATACTAAGAGCTTGGAAGAAAGATGTTTTTTCTGGACCAAGACCAGTATTTTGAGCTGGAATGATAACACTCAATGGTGCAATTGCTCCATTACGTGCTGGGGCACGTACTTTGTTTTCAACAAGTTTATCACGGATTTCAACAAGATCTCCACGAGTAAAAACAAAACCAACGTTTCCTTTGATGTGAGGAAGGATACGTTCAAGATGAGCATTTCTTTCAACATGTCCCTTGATTGCTTTACGCATCATGGTGTTTTTTCCCATAAGGACAACACCTTGACCACGAAGAGACATACGGATTTGCTGCATTTGCTTTGATCCGACATTGTCAGCCCCAACAATAAAACACTTTGGATATTCATCCAAAAGTTGCTGTAAAATACAACAAAAATTATTATTAATTTACATTTGTTATTAATGATTTTTACATCATGATTATTTAATTGATGTATTGCAAATACTTACAATGAGTTTTACGAAGTAGTTTGACTTCCATGATGCTTTGTCTTCCCTACCCATCTTGTGTTTGTAGGGATACCTGAAGGAGATTTAAAGACTGCAACAGAAAAACAAAACAAATATTAATTATTTACACAACACGATTAATTATTTATCAATAATATTTTTATTGTTTTTTAATTTTCAGACAGCACTTCAGAGCAATTTTCAACTGAGAATCCGACATGCAGTAGGTTCAGCTTTTATCAAGCTTCTGCATGTTGACCCGGTTTCTTCAGACGCGTGAATTTATCATCATTAAATTAACAATAATTATTCAAATTTTAATTATACTAAAACAATGGATGCAATCACATATTGACATGGAAAATAAAACCACATGGTCGTTAACCTCAAAATGTTGACTAAATACACTATTTTACACTTGTAATATTATCCATCCATTGTTTTAATTTTGAAAAATAATTAAATCAATTAATGAAGAGTATTATTTTTATTAATTTAACATTACTTTATTTATATTAATAACTTTTTTATAATTTAATAGCTTGGATGAGGTCTTACCTTAGCAAATTAATAAGGGCGAATGAACGAGAGCAACAGAGACAGCCGACAACAGCCGTATGGAAACACACTAGCGCCTGCACGTATTAACCGGAAATAATCCACCATTAAATACCGCGGAAATTTGAATAAAAAAACTTGATTTTTTTTATAATGTACATAGCTATTTGTTTATTGTAATTAATTTTAATTTTTAATAATTAAAATTAGTTGACGTAGCTTAAATTGAATTATCAACTATTTTTATAATTTAACAACAATTTTTTTTGGAAAAATAGTAATTATTATTAAATTAAATAAATAAATAAATAATAATTAGATAAATAGTTAATATATTTTTAAAAAAATTACAAGAGATTTAATTTTCATTAAGATAATTATTTATTTATTAGTAAAATTTATTTTTTATAATTGAAATCAGTAAAATTATGATTGCTTGAAATATTTATTTGTTTATATTTAAGAAGACATGTTGTCAATTTAATTATTAACTCTGGTTTGCATCTATAAATTATTTGAATAAGATAAACAATTTGGCAACACGATTAATGAATTAAAAATACTGATTAATAGTAAAAAAAAAAATAAAGAGAGCAAATTACATTGAGTAAAAATATAAACGAATTTACAAAAAGGATAAATTTGTTTAAAAAAAAAATATATATATATCAATTAAATCATCATGATTGTTTATGAATTAAAAAATATCGTTGTATTAAATTTAATGGATCAAAATAGAAAAATAATCTCAATGTTTCGATACTTGAATGATTTGACTTGAGCATTTTTCTAATACATCAATTGAAAAATTAATATCATTATGTTCAAAAATATTTGAAACACAAATACGTAAACTATGACGTGGTAAATATTTTTCACTATCAAGATAAACTGGCATGACAACAGCCAAATGATTATCCAAACAACAATCAGTTATTTTTCTAAGAATATCATATTCCTGTGTTCTCGTTAATTTATTTTTAAGATAAAGATGTTTTATTGGTGATTCAGGTGAAGCTGATAGCTCAAAATGTTTAAGATTACTCAAAAGTTCATGAAATTTATGACAATTATCTTTGAGCTTATCAAACATTGCTGGATTTGATTGCATAAGATTAACAGATGTTGTTGCAGCTGCTGTTAAAAGTGGAGGTAGAGATGCTGAAAAACAATAACCAAGACCAGCCAATCTTTGATGCTCAATAATAAATGATGATCCAACACAAAAACCTCCAATAGAACCAATTGCCCACTCCAATGAACCTAAAACCATCATAATAAATTAAATTATTGTCCCTTTAAATTGATGGAAAATAAAAACATACCTATAATCATGTCAATTTCATTTCTAGGTACTCCAAAGTGTTCAGTAATACCTCTTCCAGTAGCACCAATTGTTCCAAATGAAATTGATTCATCAATGAATATTCTAACTTTATAATTTTTACACAATTCAACAAACTCAGGAAGTGGACAAATACAACCACTATTCATATAAATCCCTTCAACAACAAGAAATCTTCTTATTTTCATAGCTTTTTTTGGATTTTTTAAATCTTCATTGCTTTGTTCAATGAGTAACCTTTCAAAATCATTAAAATCATTGTGTTTAAAGTATTTGACAGTTGAACGTGATGCATCAATACCTTTTTGTATTGAAAAATTAACTTTTTCATCAGCAAATATTATGTCATTACGTTTACTGTATGCTGGTATTGCTGATGAAACTGTACTGAAACCATATGAATAAACAATAGCCTCTTCAGTATTCATAAATTTAGCAAGACATTCTTCAAGTTCTAGATGTACATCAGTTGTACCAAAAAAACCTCGAGGACCACATGAACCAACTCCATATTTTTCAATAATTGATATTGCTTTATTTTCAATATTTTTGTTGTCCAAAAAACCCAAGTAATTGTGGGAACCAATGTTTAAACAATTTTTACCATTTACTATTATATTTTTACCAATTTTTGATGTTACAATACGTGGACTAAGTGATGGATGATTTGGATCAATTTCTGATGCCAATGGTTCTGGATTCCATTGCTCTAATTTTCTTTCAACTTCTAGATTTGTTGGTTGTGAATTTGAACCTCTTTGACGACAATGTTTTACCATTGTCCATACCAACCATAATCCAACAAATACCTTGACCAATGTTTGATACTGAGGTATTGTATTTAAAAATCCAATTGACTCCAATAATATATAATTGTCACTCATTTTTCTAAGCAACAAATAAAGCCAACAATTAAATAAATTATTTTCTTTTTTTTCTATTGTAATACTTACCTAAATTTCTATTTTTTATTGCCAAATAATTACTGATGAATCATCAACACAATTTAATGTATAAAATTTTTTATAAAAACGTGTTAAAATGTCAATTTATTTATATTGTTTTTATTTATTTTTTTCTTGTATAAACAAAAATGGCGCCATGAAAATATAATTTACAATTTTTAAATTATTTATTCATCTATTTAGCCGAAAATAATAAATAAAAACAAAAATAAATTATTCTTTGTTGAATAATTTATTTTTATTTACTCAATAAGTAAATAAATCAATTGTTTATTTATTTATTTTTCTTTTAAACAATAGCAACGCATGCGTAGTGTATTTTTTGACACATTTTTCAAGATGGCTGCTCCTGTCATTATGTTAGGCAATGTTGGGTAAGGCTAGGTTAGTCATTTCCGGAATCCGGCAGACGCCCCAAATAAATGACACAAATGATTTAGTGTGTATTAGTTGTCATAATAGTGTTTGTTAATAATATATTTGACATATTAACAATATTTAAACAATCAAAGTATTATTAAATCGAAAAAAACAGTCAAAAGTTTACATTAATTGTTGAATTTTCAAACAAGGTAAGATTTTTTTGTTAAATTATTTATTATATTATTTTTTGACTTGAAAAATTACTCCAAACAAAAAAAAAAACGTCAGTTAATATGTCAAATAATATCAATAATAAATTATTAATTTATAATTAGCTATTTAAATATTTTTATTTTATTGTTTTATCATTTTTTAATGACGAAATTCGAAATGTAATTTTGATAGAAAAATATTTTGGAGTATTTGTGGTTATGTGACGTTGCCTCCTGCTGAGTATGACTCATCCACAAATTATACATTCAAAATTTGTTATTTTATTATTATTTATATTGTCATCATTTAGATATTTTTTATATTTTTAATTCAAATTTTACCGTTTATTTAATTTAAATTGTGTTTTTTTATTTTTTAATTTGTTTTTATGCTTGGAGATTATTATTAGGCGTGTCGTGATTAAAAAAAGTTTTTTAATTTTTAAAATTATACATTCACTTTGTTGTTAACTCAAATGCAATTGCTAATTAGTATATAATTAAATTATTTATAGCTCATGATTATTATATTTTTATAAATATCTAATTTTAAAAATTTATAAATTTTATTTTTATTTAACTGATAGTAATTTTTTTATATATTAATTTATAACTTTTTTAATTTTTTTTTTTAATGAATCATGTTATCTATGTTCATCTTTGAAATTTTATCATATCAGTTTTGATAATAATAATTATTATTATCATTTATCAGCAGTAGAAAAAAAAAAAAAAAAGAAAAAAAATCTGTTTATTTTATTTATAAAATTACTTGATTAGAAAATTAATTGATTAGAAAATAAAAAAAAACTTGTATATTCATTTTGTATAAATAAATGATTAAAATGTATATTTAGTTGGTGAAAATTAATGGTCATTCTGACTGAGTGTTGGAAAAAAAAATATACTCAAAAAAAAAAAATAATAAAAAAACCACTTAAAATAATCAGGGTCTGGTTTTTTAAATTTATATTTTTATTTATTTTTATTCCCACTCTGAACTTTGGCGATAATGGTAGACTGATTTTACAGTAAATATTGAAGGTGACAAACCACTCAGTATATAAATGATCTTACTGGATTGATCATCCACCTGAGTCACCAATAATTCCTCCACAAATACGTAATAATTAATACTGTGTTTATTATTGCAACACACAAACAACGTCATTATTTATTGTTATAAATTAACATTTTATCTTTATTATTTTATCATTCAAAAATTGATTATTATTATTATTATTAATAATAAAAATGCCTGAATTAAAATTAGAAAATTGTGACTCTCAAGTTGTTTCTGATAAGACAATATATCAGGATATTCTTCAACTTTGGAAAAATCGTGAGTTAATAAATTTTGTTTTTTTAATTTAACAACAATTAATAAAAAAAATATATGTAATTTTTATATTTTTTAACCTTTAAAGTAATAAACCAGTTTTAACTAACAGGACTCTTTTAAAAATCATATTTTTAAATCGACAAAAACTGGTTAACCCTTGCTGACGTTATTTGATGATTAAAAAATAACAGTAAATTCAAGTTTACAAAAATAACGGAAAATTAATTTTAATGATATTTATTGGCCTTTTATTAATTAACTATATTATCAAAATTTAAAATACGTAAAATTAATTAATTTATAATGTTAAATTTAGTTAGAAAAAAAGATAGAATAATTTATGAAAAATTAACCACGTGGATTTGTTTTGGTTGTTGAACTTTAGTCGTTCCAAAAGTAACCAAAATTCTCTTGGATTTCAATGATAAAAAAAACAAAAAAAAAAAATATAAGAATTTACGAAATCAACCCTTAAGCTTTGCCGAAAAGCATTTCAGGTCTCGACCACTTGCATTTAACAGCAGCACTGAGTTACCGGGTCGAAGCTCCCCAAAGCTTTCGCAAGCTCTGGAGCCAATGTAGTCTGATAGTCCAACACCCACTTAAAACAACCACCCACCCGGACATGCTACAGCCCCAAGTGCCAAAACGTGACAAAGTTGATTCTCCAAAATTCAAATAAATAATTATAAAATTTTTCAATAATATAAACAAAATTTAAATAAATAAAATTGAGTTATTTCGAAATTAAAAATTATCGTGAATGAAATTTTTCTACGTACAATTTTTATCATTGAAAAAAAATTTTAAAAAAATAAAAAATAAATGTATTAGAGATCCGGGATGCTGGCGCATCAGAAGTCTGAGGCCAGAGGCCTCCACGCCCACCACAGTTCAATAAAAAAAAAGTTGAAATAAATAAACTACCCAAAGTGAAATAAATAATACTTGAAAATATTTAAAATATTTATTGTCAATAAATAAACAAGGAGTTGAATTTTTAATATGACAATATTTTTAAGTGATTATTTTGTCAAAAATTAAGTTAAACAATAATGTGGTGATTAAAAAACGAAAATAGTATATCAAAAAAAAATTATGTGAATTTTTCAACGAGAATTTTATCCCCAATTCCTAAAAAAAATTATATTTCGTTGTTATTATTGAATGAGCAATTAATCACAGCATCTTTGTTGTAAATTTTTGAAAAATTTATTGAAGAAAAATAATGAATAGTTTTTGTGATTGCAAAAAATATGAGACAAGTAAAAGATGAAAAATTGAAGCTGAAAAATAATTAATTTAATGTCAAATAAAATTATGTTTGAAAATCGATTTCCGCTGAGAAAAAGGAAATAAAACATACTGAAAAATAATTGTGCAAAATGTATAAAATATAAAAAAAAAGTAAATTTATGTTATAAAATTATTAATTAGTTATTTAATGACGAGTTTAGTAATAATTATTGTTAAATATTTATACATAAATTAGTTGAATATATCAAAAAAGTAATTAAAATTTTAAAAAATATATGAAAAAAAAATTTAATAATGAATTTATGAATTTTAATTTATATATAAAAGTTTATTTAAAATAGAGATAAAAATGTTTTCGTGTTGTTCTTGTAATAGAAAAGAAAAAAAAGACAGTGAAAATGATGAAGAATCAGAAGAGTCTAGTTCTTCATCATCGCAAGATAGTTCTGATCAAGTTATTGAAACTGTTGAGGAAATAAAATTTACAGATTTTGTTATAATTCCATTGAAAGATGAAAATTGTGTTGAAGAAGAAGAAGAAGAAGAGAAAGAGGATCAAGAAGACACTGTAGAATCTAAAGAACTAAATATTCAAAAAAATTTAGAAAAAATAATTGAAGATGTTGAAGAGATAACAGTCAATGTTGATGTGTTAAATTCTGATAACACATTGGATAAAATAAATGATAAAAACGTTGATCAAGATGACAATAAAGAAGATTCATGTTCACTTGGTAATTCAGCAGAAACAGTTGTAAATATTGAGGATAAAAATGATACTCAAGATGATAAAAATAGCGAAAATAATATAGATTTATCAAGTGAGAAAAAAAATGATGATGATTCTTCAGAAAATAAAATTATTGAGGAAATAAAAAATGATGAAAAAGAAATTTTACAAGATGTTGAAAATGAAACTACAACACTTTGCCAAGAAGAAGAAGAAGAAGAAGAAGAAAAAGAAGAAGAGCAACCACAAAAACAAGAAGAAGAAGAAGAGGAAGAATTAATTATCAAAGAAAAAATATTAATAGAAAATAATCAAAATAATGATGAAGTAGAACTTGAAGAATTAAATAAAATAGAACCAGTTGACGATGAAAAAATACCTGACAATATTAACATCGACAATGACCTACAAGAAATTTATGATAATAACAATGACGTTATTGAAATATCAACTTCATTTGTCGATCCAGACGATGAAATAATAAATGATAAAATAATTGAGGAAGACGAACAAGAAGATAACTATGAATCAAAAGAATCAAGCTCCTCAAAATCATCAGTTATTATGGCTGTTAATAGTGACGAAATAGATAATAAAATTAATGGTGATACTGTCACAACACCAGAAACAATATCACCAGAATTAACAAAAAAAGAATTCACCAATGATGAACAATTAATAAATAATAACAACGAAGTAATTGATATTAAATTAGATATAAATTATGAAAATAATAATAACGATGTGTCAAGTAAAAATTCACAGTCATCAAATAGTTCTGAAGAAGCATTAAATATTTGTAAAATAACAATTGAAAAAGGTGTATTAGGACCACCAAAAAGTAATGGTCTTTTTCATGCACCAGGTTATATTGAGCGAACGTTAATTGTCGGACCAGATGAAGATGGTGATGATTCTGTATTTGAAAGATCAATAACAGTTGAAGAAACAGCTCCAGGTGGTGTTGATAATAATATTGTTGTTGATGTTGATGATGAAGAAGAAGATTTAATTGATAAAAATTCATCAATACTACAAAAGCCAATAATACGATGGTTATCACAAGAGGATGATGATTCACTTGAAGTCAGTGGAATGCTGGAACCTCCAGCAACACCAATTGCCAAAGATGAACTTGCACTTAGACGACATAAATTTTTTTCTGATCTTATACATGCAACTAATTTATCAGCAAATCATAAAGTTCATTTTGATCCACTTGGACCATTGGTTCATCCTGGTCAGTCTACAATTATTTATTTGTTTTTTATTTTTATTTTTTATCATCAGATAAATTAATAATGTGTTGGTGATTTTATTAGAATTATTTTTAATAAATAATCTTGTCTATCAGGACACTTGGTGTGTGACTTACGCCCACGAGGATAATCCCCACTTAATTTTTTATTTTCTGTATCCTAAGTAGCATAAAATATTTGCTCTTTCTCTATTTTTAAAACTTGGATATTCTTGAATATTATCCAAGAGACGGGGATAAAGTTGTCTCAGTGTTTGGCGAGTTACTGGAAAGTAAACTTTGCTTTTTTTAAAAATATTTATTTATAAAAAATTGCTAGATACTAATTAGGTAAAGTCTTTTCAAGTTTTAAACTATTTTTATTGTTAGCTCTTCTTAGTTGAAAAAAAAAATTTAAAAAGTATAGAAAACTTGTCTTGGTTTTGAAAGTCTTCTTCTTTTTTTTTGCTTTCAAGCCAAAGTTGTGATGTGAATTAACTTAAACTTTATATAGACTTGATCAATGATGAGTTGGATTTTAGAAAAAAAACTTGTTGATACTTTTTTTAAAAAAAAAATAATTCTTAAACTGTTGATTCAAGATGTGAAATATTTATATCACATTTGAAACGTAATACTCGTTGATGAGAATTGAGGTGGGAAAGACTATTTGTGTTTTTTCATGATGTCTCTATCTATATTTAATGAGAGACCCAATTTGACAAATTCACATTGTTCTTGGCAAGCCCACAATTTACAAATTGCAGAAAAAATAAAACAATAATTAATAAATACATTTTTTTTTTTCTATTTTACAATTAGAGTAAATTAGTATTGACCTAGTTTTTTTTTTTTATTAATTAAATTTTATTATGTTTTCAGGTTGCGATAGTGAAAGAGAAGATCATCTTGAAGAACTTGTAACACGCTTGGAGAACGTAACAAAACGTTTAGAAAGTGTTCCTGAAAAATTCATTGTAGAAACTCAAGAAGTTGCTATTCAAACTCAAACACCATCACCAAAAAGAACAAATAAATTTATCGAAAAATCTGAATCAATTGAACAATCAATTGACATTGCAAATAACATTGAAATTAATTTGAATAATATTAATTCATCAAGCAACATGTCGATTGAAAATTACGAAGATATTATTGCTGGACCAGTTGCTGAGTATCTTAAACTTAGTGAAAAAATTGGTGGTGATGTTGCTAGTCATAGCAAGCTTGTTCAACAAGCATTTCAGTAAGTAGAAAAAAAAATATTTAAACAACAAATCAAAAGCTATAATAATTAATAAAATAAAATGCTTTTTTTTTGTTTATTTCTTAGAATTCAATTACAATATATAAAAACTGCATCAAGCCGAGCAGCACCATCAAGTCAGTCGGAACAAGTTTCTTTATTAGGACCTTTGTCAAGTCAAATACAGGCAATACAAGAATATCGTGAAAAAAATCGTGGCTCACAATATTTTAATCATTTATCAGCAATAAGTGAAAGTATACCAGCACTTGGTTGGGTTGCTGTATCACCAACACCAGCACCATATGTCAAAGAAATGAATGACGCTGGACAATTTTATACAAATAGAGTATTAAAAGATTGGAAAGAAAAAGATAAGACACATGTTGAATGGTGTAAAAATTGGGTACAAACATTATCTGATTTACAAAAATATATACGTCAATATCATACAACTGGTTTAGTATGGGCTAAAAGTGGTACTGGTGTAGCACCACCACCACCACCACCATCATGTGGTATGCCACCACCACCACCATCAATGCCAATTGGTGAAATTGATAGTCTTAATATTAATGATGATCGTTCAGCTTTATTTGCACAAATAAATAAAGGTGAAGATATTACAAAAAGTCTTAAAAAAGTTACATCTGATATGCAAACACATAAAAATCCATCAATAAGATCTGGACCAGCTCCATTTAAAGCACCAGTTGTTAATAGTTCTGGTGCAACAATGAAAACAACACTTCCAGCTAATGCACCAATTGATAAACCACCAGTTTTTAATAGAGATGGAAAAAAATGGCTTGTTGTTAGTAATTTTAATTGTTGAATTTATTTTTCTATAGCTTCTCTTTTTCATCTAATAATGAATATTGTTTTTTTGTGATTTTAGGAGTATCAAAAAGGCAACAAAAATCTTGTGATTGAAGATGCAGAAATGAACAATGTCGTTTATATGTATCGTTGTCAAGACAGTACAATTGTTATCAAGGGAAAAATTAATTCAGTTGTTATGGATTCATGTCGTAAATCATCTGTTGTTTTTGATTCACTTGTATCAAGTATTGAATTTGTCAACTGTCAAAGTGTTCAGATGCAAGTAAGTACAACATTAAATTGATATTAAATATATATTTTAATTTATAAAAATTATAAACATCATACAAGAGCTTAATTTTTTTTTTTAAAAAAAGTACATTTATCAAAAAGAAAATTAAAAAAAAATAATATGAGATTGACAACGAGGTAGTCATCAAGTTAAAATTAATTTTTAGCACAAAATTGTTTATTTAATTGACAAAAATTTTGATCTTCTTTTAGAATTTCATATAGTGCAATGTATTCTTCTTTTGTTATTATTGAATTGTTTTTATTTTCATCAGATAAATCTGATATTGATGTACTCACATCTGACATTGATGGTTTTGCCAAAACTTCAACTGATGGTTTTTCGTTGATAACTGTTGATATAATTGTACGTATTTTTGGATTGCTTGTGTCATCATAATTCAATGGATTATCTGATAAATCATCATCAATGATTTTTTGAATTTTAAGATCTCTATTTTTAATATATTCACGAAATGTTTTGGGATCTAAAATTTTTGTTACACTATTGTCTCTTTCAGTTATAATATTTACATATATTACTGTTTGATTATCACAAATATTATTTTTTTTTTCCCAATTTTTAATCTCTTTTTCAAAGCTATAATTTTCATTAATTTCAAAATTTTTTTTATCACTTTTTTTTATATTTTCTTCGGAATTTATTAGACGAGGGTTTTCAAATCTTGTACGTAGTATTGGTATTGATGATTTTGATGCACATTTCATATCTTTTATTTTTTCATTAGCATCATTTTTTAATTTAATATTTAAACGTTTATCAAATAATGCTATTTTACTTTTTGATAAATCGTTATTTTTTTCAAGACTGTCATATTTTCTTGGTGTAATATATGAACGACTTCTTTTTTGTGTTAAATCAATACTACTTTTAAAATTTTTACCTAAATTTTGTTTATCATATAAACTTAAATTTAAATTACTTTTTGTTTTTAATGATTTTCTATTTAATAAATTTGTTTTATTTAAATTTTTCATTAACTTTGTTTCATTTTTATCAAATGATTTTATAAATTTTCTTTTATTATCTAATGGTAAATTTGTTGTTTTATTTTTTGATCCAACTCGTGGAAGTGTTGATGTGCTTGAATATTTAATTTGTTTTTTCGTTATTATTGGTGATATTTTATTTAATGATAATTTTGATTTTTCAATTGTCAAACTAGATTCATTTGAGCTTAAAATATTTTTACTACTAGCATCTAAATATGTTGAATTGCCAGAATCAAATGATTCACTTTTACTATCAATTGAGTCATGACTTTTAATTGTAGTTGCATCATCAATAATAGCATTATCATCTTCTTGTTTTTGTGTTATTAAATCTTCATCAATTTTATTTGTTAATTTATCATCAATATTAAGCTCTTCACAAAAATCAATTTCATCAATTGAGCGAATTTCTTTTGGAGGTTTTACTGATTCAATTGACTCAACCATGCAATAATCAGATGTAAAAATTAATGATGATGTATCAGCTATTGTCAAGTCTGTACTACTTGGTACAAATTCAATATTCGACAATGATTTATCATTTATTTCTCTTGATATTTCAGAATTTGAATCATCAATATTCCAATATTCTTCTAGTTCTTTTAATTCTTCAAATGTTATGTTTTCCAATTGAATCAGGTCATCCTTATCGTCTGGTAGATTATCCTGTTGAATATTAAATTCAACTATTTCTTGTTTTGGAAAATCAAATTCTACTGATTCATTGTCATCAGTTTTTTTAATTATTGTTCTTCCTGTTGTTGGTTCATCTTCAGTATTATTATTTATTTCTTCCTCATTATTATTTTCTATCAATGAAATTTCATCAACCAACAAATCTTCTTTAATATTATTTTCATCTTCATCTTTTAAATCAATAAGATCAATTTCAATTTCATTTTTATCATCCATTATTTCAATTGTATTATTTAAATTTTTTTCATCATCACAATTTTCTTTCTCGAAATTTTTGGTATCAATTTCACAGTCTTCAGTAATTTTTGATGCTTCACTTGTGTTTATTAAATTATCTTCAACTATTTCATTTATTATTTTTTCGGATTTTGATACATCATCATTATCATCAATTTTTTCAACTGAAAAATCATCAGTTTCTTCAGTTTTTTCTTCATGACAATATTCAAAGCCCATCAAAGATATATCAGACGAAACATTTGAAATTTCTTGAACTTTTTCACTTGTTTTATTTGATATCTGTTCATCTAGGTCAATTGATTTATTTATTTCCTCACTATCATATATTTTTGATGAATTATCTATTTTATTTTTATCAATAATTGTCGTACTTGATCGTTCATTACAACTGCTGCTTGATTGTTCCTCTGAAATAATATCCAATACTTTAAATGACGTTCTCATTGATGAATTATGATCAGAATCACTTGATTCATCAGATCTATCATCAATAATATTATTCCAACACATTGAATTGTGAATAATATTTTCTATCGATGACAAAGGACTTTCAGAAAACATTGTCATTTCATCATGCTCAGATGAAGCACACGAATCATCACAAGATTTATTTTCATTTAAAATTTCTTCTTTTATTTCTATCTCACTGGGAGAGCTTATTTTTTCAATTGATTCATTTTTTATCTTTTCATGTACTATTTCATCTTCTTTTTTTTCCATTTCGGATTTTATTTTTTCATCAATTGAATCATCCTCTTTGACATCTTGAATTTCTTCAAATGAATTTTTTTTTAATGGTGTAATTACTACAGCACTTTCTTCATTGATTTTTTCAATAACAGACAATTTTTTTTCATCAATAATGGATTTATTATCATCACTATCAGTGTCTGTTTTTAATTCATTTAATTCTTGTAAATATGCTTTTGCTATTTCTTTGTCTTCTTGACTTTTATCATAGTCACGAAAATCACGTAGAATTATTTGCATACCTTGAAGTCTTTTTTGTACTTTATCAATTTTATTTTCTTCTATTTTTGTGTTGTTACTATCATCATCATTCAAATTATTAATCATATTGAGTTTTTTTTTATCAGGAAAAACAAGTTTATCAAAATTCCCTAATGTATCTTTCAAAATAATTGGTTTTTTAAGATTTAAATTAAAATCTTCATCAATTTTTTTAGTCTCAATGCACTTCAATAAATAATCATTTGAATTATTTTCTTTGTATTGAATAGTTTTAATTTTTCCTTGCCACATGCCATGGCTCATTTTGTACGTTAATATATTAATTTTTAATTCAAGATCTTGAACTTTAAAATTAACTCGTCGTAATAATTCACGTTGGTAATTATTTTCATTCATTGTTTTGACCTTTGTCCAAACAATATGCAATAAAATTGTACAAATAAATACAAGGCTAATTACCTAGAAAATTATAATTCAATTATAATTTTTTATATAGAAAAAAATTGACATTACTTACTCTCCACATTGTCGATTCATTTGTAACACAATCAACAACATCTGTAACAATTTCTGACCAAATATAATGAGCAATTGCCGATGGACATTCTCTCCAATCAAATTCACAAATAAAACGAACTGGCTGCAAGTTACCACCTGGAAAATTCATTTTAACAAACAATTTTTCATGTTGTTTTAATTTCTATTTGACAAATTACCTAACTGCCATCGCAGCTTAGAGTCCCATGGTGCCATTTCAAGTAAAAAAATAAATAAAAATAAAAATCCACCTCGTTGATAAATAACGTCAATAAATGTGTCAAAAAAAAAAAATGGTTAGAATATAAAATTGACAATCGTTTAGGAAAAAAAAAATGTTTATATTCTTTTTTGTTTTTTAAATTTAATTTTAATAATTGTTTTATTTTTGATCAGGTTCTTGGAAAAGTGCCAACAATTTCCATTGACAAGACTGATGGATGCCAAATGTATCTGAATTCTGATTCTCTTAATGTTGAAGTTATCAGCAGCAAGTCAAGTGAAATGAATGTCATGGTACCAAAAGGAAATGGAGACTATGTAAGTATTATTTTTGTTCAAGCAAAATACACAACAATTATTGCTGATTTATATTTTATAAATAATTATTTTATTCCAGACGGAGTATCCTGTTCCAGAGCAATTTAAAACGACTGTAAATCCAAAGGGCTTGACAACTATTTGCGTTGACTCTCTTGGTTAATTTAATATTCTCAAGACTCTTAGAAATTAACAAAAAAAAAAAAGGTACTAAAATATCCCTCTTAAGATATTTCTTTAAAATATATCACAAATTTTGTTTCTTTCTTTTTCCTTTTTTTTTTTTTCACTAATTTATACATGTAATGATAATTATTTTTTCCTTAAAAAAATATTGATTTTTTTCTCAAAATTGGGACAAAAGTTTTGTAATCCTTGTGCCCAAATTTTTATACATTTACACAATTTATAATCTGAAAATTAAACTTTTGTCCTAATTAAATTTACAAAAAAAAAAATTAAAAATTAATCAATCAAAGCATTGAAAATTAATTTTGTAGTTTGTCGAAATCAAAACAGTATTGGCATGATAATAAATTATCAGTCAAAAAAAAAAAAAAAATGATAATAAAAAGTTTGGCAAATGTAAAAGGACAATGCTGACTAATTGTGACCATTAATCATGTGATTTTTTAATGATCAGTCATATGCTAATCAATAATTATAAGTTTAGAATAAAAAAAAACGAAACTTACATCAACTCAATAAGCAAAATGTGTGAAAAATTATCAATATAAAATAACAGACATAAAAATATGATTTCAAGTAATCAATTTATTGGTCTTAACAGAAAAAAAAAATAATAAAATAATAATTTTATTATTTTAAGATATATAATATCGTCATTTGTGTTTATGACAATTATTTTCAGTCATTTGTCAATTTAATCTCAAAAAAAAACAAAAGTAATATACAACTATGAAAAATAAAATAATAATTAAAAAATACATATTTCTTCATAATAATACAGTAAAATTTATTATTAAATTTACTTTATTATCTAAAATTCAATATAATATATATACAATTTAATAAAACTATTACAATTTACCTTTGTGTTTAATTTATTTTAGTACTTTGATTTTAAATCACAAAAAAAAATAATATACCTGTGAAAATTCAACGAATTATTTTCACATTAAAAATAAAACAACTAAAGCTAAACAGTCTTACTAATTGAACGTTAGACAATTGCACAAGCGTTTTAATTTTCCCATGCAGTCTTTTGCGTTATTCTTCATTTTTTTCTCTATAAAAATTTCGTCTTTTAATTATTTTTTCGTTTCTAATACTAGGTACGTTCACCTTTGATTATAAAAAAAAAAAAAATCCTGACACTTAATTCAACTAAATGTATGTTTGTTTGTTTGTTTAAATGTTTATCATAAGTTTGGCATACAATTACGTTCATCACTACCATCAGAACATTCTAAAAAACCATTGCAAACTCTTGATTTTGGTAGACATTCACCAAGAGGACACCGATGACCTTTGCAAACAGGAACAATTGATGGTACATCAGTGTCTAACATTGTTTTATCAATCCAAGATATATAATGATGTACTTTTGTGTATACACCTGGTCTTCCTGGTCGAGCACATCCATATCCATTTGATGTTATGCCTAAATTTAATTAATATTAATATTTCCTTTTGTTTAGCATAAGCTACATAAGTACTATTTTAATTTAATTACCATGAAGAGTATATCTGTTGTCTGGACCTCGACAAACAAGTGGTCCTCCACTGTCACCCATACATGCATCTCTACCACCATCTTTTAAACCAGCACAAAGCATTCCAGCAGTTATTCTGTATAATGGAAGAAACAATGTTTTTCTTGTACACTCTTCTGTTGATATCAAAGGTAATTCAACTTCTTGAAGTGTATCAGCTAAATTAAATTGAAGAAAATTAATTAGACAGCTTTTTTATAATTTTATAAATAATTTTTAGCCATGTTAAATACTTACGAAATATTCTACCAACTTCAAATAATTGTCCCCAACCAGTGACCGTACATTTTGTACCACTTTTAGGCTCAGCATCAGGTAGACATATTGGACGAACATAATCACTGAATACAACTGATTTTTCAAGACGAAGAAGTGCCACGTCATTTATAAAACCATTGTCAATGTAATCAGGATGAAGAGCAACATAATCAAGTGTTATTATTTGTTCATGTGGACTTGGAAAACTTCCTCTACGTGTTGCACCAATTCTTGCTACCCAATATTCATTTTGTGTGCTTTAAATAACCATAATAAAATTAATAATATTTATATACTAATTTATCAAGTAGTTTGTATTATAACTTACCGATAAAAACAATGTGCAGCTGATAAAATCCATTTGTTGTTGATAAGTGCACCACCACATTGATAATCACCTTCTTTATAAAGTGCAACTTGCCATGGCCAACTTCCAGCTGTTGAACTATCACCACCAACAATTCTATAATGACGAATAACATGTGAAAAATTTCTACAATCAACAGATCGTATTTGTGCTTGAATTATAAATTTCTATACCTTGCTTGTGATGTTGTTTGTGTTCTTATTCCACATTCTAAATTTTTACATTTAACACGTAACACTTCTCTACTTGGACAAGTTGATAATTTAAATGTCAAACTTGTTTTATCAGTTGTTTTATCATTGAAAAATAAACTGTAATATATTTTATTATCATCATGTCTATCATCAGTAATTTTTTCTACATTCTCATAGTCTCTAAAAAAATTAATAATAAATATATTTCGATTAATATTATTGATTCTTTGTAATTTTTCGTCATGTTAAATAATTAATCTACTTACTGATATGTTATTGCTTTACAAACTGCTCTACCAAGATCCTCAATTGTCCACAATGCTCTACGTTCTTCCATTAAATTTTCCATTCCATTCAAACAAAGCTTTCCCCATTTACCATTTTTACGAACACTCAAAAATCCACGATCACTATAACCATTTACCTCTTTAACATGCTTATTATTATTTTCAATAATATGACCAACTTTTGATGATGCATGAAATGAATTTGATCCCATTAATTTATTTTTTGTACTTGATGATATTTCTCTGCCAACAACTTTAACATTTTTATCTAAATAATCCATTTTTGAATTATCATCTTCATCAACATCATCAGAAATTATTTTCAATGTTGTTGTTGTTTCAAATAATAATTTATCATTTGTATTTATAATTTTTTTATTCAAATTATCATCAATTTTACTCCATATATTTTTTCCATCATATCGTTTATTGTTTATTCTATCATTTAAATTATCAAATGTTTTATTATCATGATTTTTATCATCTTCAATTAATGCTGCACATTTTTTTTCATCTTCACCACTTGGACAATCCCATGTACCATCACATACTTTTCCTTGATCAACACAAAATTGACTATTTCCACATACAAATTGTCCCTTTGTACACCAATCACAATTTTCCTCATCTGAATAATCCCAACAGTCTAATATACCATCACAAATTTTATGTACTAGTAATTGAGTCTTTAGAAAATCAGCACATGTACAATTTGCTTCGTCTTCAGAGTTTAAACATTCACCCAACATGTTACATCTACCAGTTGCTGGAAGACATTTACCATCATTACATAAAAATCCAGTTAAACATTCTGTTGCCGCTGTTGTTGTTGTTGTTGGTATTTTTTTAGTTGTTGTTTTTATATCATCAACTTTGTGAAGTGTTTTTGTTAATATTTCAATTCCATCTCTACTCAATGATGAATTTTCATTGTCATTAAATGCTTTGATCGTCTTATTACCTGTTGAGACATTAGCCCATTCTTTTATTTTATCAAATTGAATATTTATTTTTCTATCATCATCATCATTTTCATATTTTAATGGTATAAATTTTGTTGAATTTTTATTCTCAGGTAAACTTGATTCATTGTCTCTTCTTATTTCAGCAAATTTCTTCAATTTTTCATACAATAATTGTTCATTATTAACTCCAGGATTTATTTGTTCAAAATTACGTAATTGTTTTGTATTTTCTTGCTGTAAATTTTCATCATTTATTAATTTTGTATGTTGAAAATCAACTTGTGGCTTTGATGTTGAATTTGTTACATTGTATGACGACAAAATATTGCTATTTGATTTAGTTTTTGTTGAAACTTTTGTACTTATTGACGTTACAACTTCAACAATACTTTTTATATTTTTATTATCATCATCATGATGATGGTTTTGTTGATTCAACAAAGGCTTTACCAAATCACGTGATCCAAATATACTTTGTAATAATGTACCACCTTCGATTAGATGATGATTATCATTCGTTTTGGTATTGCCAATTAGATCACGTGTTACTTTATCATTTTCAATTACTGGCCTTGGTCTTATTGGTCTATTAACACCGGAATTACTTTTTGTTGGTGCTAACGTTACAATACTTTTGACAATATTTGCTTTCAATGTGTCATTGTAAGTTTTTATTCCAGCTTCTGTTGTTGATTCATTTCCAATTTTCCACATTGATGATTCATCCTCAAACAGTACTGGTTTATGTTCAACAGTAACAACTTCAACGAATGTTGAATTTATTAAAGGACTTGTTGATTCAATTGCTGAAAAATTATTTATTGGTTTTGATGAATTTCCATTATCAATAATTAATGTTAAATTATTTGGATTTTCAGTTGATGATTCATGTAATTTCAAGTCCAGTGGATTCATTGCTGTTTCAATAATTTTTTTTGTATCATGATTCTCTTTGGTATCAAATGTTTTATCATGAAAATCTGGTAATATTAAATCATCTTTATTTTCAATTATGTCTCCTGTATTTTTGGTAACAGCTTGTTCATTTTGATGATTAATCAAACTTAAGGGGTCAGTATTAGAGCTAATTTTATCAACTGGAATTGTATGTTTAAATGGTTTAAGTGTTCCTGGATTATCAATGATACTTGGTTTAATAAAACCATTTAATTCTGGTGTTCTATAACTAGTATAAAATGGTGAAACAATTTGTTGTTGTATATTTTTATCATTTTTAATTTTTTCATCAATATTATCAATTGCTAAAATATCTGAAAATTTATTTCGTGACTCAATATCAATTTCATGCTCAAGAACTGGTTCAGCAATACCAATTCCCGATATTTTTAGCTCTTCTGGTTTATCAAATATTTTTGACATTTCAATTTCATCAATTGCATCAATATTTTTATTTTTTATTTCATCTAAAACAGTTTGAGTTGATTCAACTGGTTTATCACGTTTTCCATAATCATTCGTAGCATTTTTAGGTGTCTCTGGGGTTTTTGATAAACCCGGGAATGTTTTTAAATGTATGTCAAATGTTTCTTCAGGTAAATGTCCAGATATTTCAATATCTGGATGTCTATCAATGTCAAATTTACTTGCATCATCAATACTTGGAATTTTATTTTTAAATTTTCCATTTGGTCGAAAATTGATCATTTCTTCAGGAACAATACGATCATGAGGAAAATCAGTCTCAATACTAATTGTAGCATAATTAAATTTTAAATCATCATCCAATGATAAATTTGTTGTACTTAAAATTTTATCATCATTTATCTTTTCAGTTGTTTCGATTATTCCATATTCGAAATTTCCTTTATTTTTTTGATTAATATTTTCTGGCAAATTTGTTTGACTGACAATTGATGAAACTGTCGTTGAATTTTGTAATGAAAATATTGATTCTGTATGAGAATAATTTGGAATTATTGGACGCCATGGAGATTCTTCAAAAGATGGATGAGAAAATTTTTCAAATTCATCATTTCGTTTGATTGTTGTTGTTGAAGGTACTGTACTTGAAGTTGATATTTTTTTAACTGGTAAAATTGTTGTTGAAGCTGTTGATGTTTCTATTTTATCATCAACTGATTTATTATTGTCCTTAAACATTGTTTCATTTATTGATAAATTGCTTCTTGCAGTCGTTGTTGTTGTTGTTGTTGTTGTGAAATTTCTATTTGTGTTAATTTTAATGTTATTTTTTTGAGCATCATTTGTTAAATTAAGTTTGGTAGCTTGATAAGATCCTTGAATTGTTGGAATATTTGTAAAATCAATATCAGCTTCATTTGGTTCAATTTTAGATGGTTTTGATTTTTGTATTTGTGTTGATAAAAGTGGACTTGTTTTATTTGGTCGTAATAGACCATTTTTAGTTATCATTGTGTTACGTTGTTGTGATATATTTGGCTTTTGTGTTCGAGCTGTTGATGACTCGGCATTAATACCTATTGAAAAATAAAATTATTTTATTAAATAACAATTTGTTTATCATGTTTTTTTGTTGTTAAAATTATTTGAATATGATATGGCTTACGTCTGATTGAAATACTCGTCAAGTCTAGTTCCATATCTTTGAATAATGACGTTGTTGAGTAAGTTTCTTTAGCAATAATATCCTGTATAGTATCCTCGACATTTGTGATGGATCTTGGTATCTTCCTTCTGTCCAGGTATAATCTAAAGAAAACCTTGAGCGTTCCATTCTCAAATCTATCTATTAATGTCTGCTTGAAACAAGATCCAAGGACACTTCTTCTGAACAGCAACTCAAACTAAAATAATCAGGAAAAAATATATATATATTTTTTTTTTCTTAAATTTCATTGAGTGGTGTTTTTTTTTGTTTTGAGTTTTTCATTTAAACACCAGTTTTTTTTCTTTCATTTATATATTTTTTTAAAGTCATTTGCTGACTTGGCATTATCATGAAATAACTCGTTCTACGAATGAGCTTAGTAATGCTGTATACTTTATAAGAAAAATATTATTTTTTATTGTTGTAAATTATATTTTTTTATGGATAAAATAAAGCATAACAAATATGATAACTCACGATGTTTTTGTACTTGCGTTCCATCTCACGAAACACCATGCTGGTGTTTAATTTTAACATTGGATTGTATTTTTCTCCTCGAGCTATTCTTAAGCTGCAAGAAAATCCAATTGATGCTGGAAAAAATTAAAAAATATATATATAAATTTAGCTGAATTGTATTAGGGTTTTATAAAATTAATTTAAATATCTATTAAATATTTTGACTTACAATTTTTTATGTCTGAACGCATTGCTGTAAGAAAAATTAAAAAATTAATAATTAGTTTTTTATTTTTTTTTTTTTCGAAATTTTATATATACCTCCCATCCATAATGCAAGCCCGGCAATTGCAAGAACAACAACAAGAACAATTAATCCTGAAACAACAAGAACTGCACTTCCAATTTTCCATGTTTTATTTTCGTTGCTTTTTTTTGAGGAGGGTGGTGGTACTCTTGACCAAGCTGATCTATGTGGTAGATAGTAATCATTCTAAAAAATAATAAAAAAAATATATAATTAATTAATTTTATCAAATAATTTAATTTTATTATAGTTTGTTGTTTATAATAAAATATATAACCATTCATTTTCGACATGATAAACTGGTTTTTTTTTTTTTATGCCAAATAAAACCAAGTTGTTTTTGGATCAGGTCAATGTCAACGATCAAACATTTTTGCACTGATGGAATTTGACTTGATTGCTGAGTAAAAAAATTAATCATGTGACCCAAAATATTTCAGGTGGGTTATTTATATTTTTTTTTTTTTTTTATGCTTGAATAGATGTAATTCATGGAATTTATTTTCAATCATAAATTAGTGACACTGACTATTTTTCAACGGGTTAATTGTAAATTAAAAAAATAAAATTTACTTGAAATTATTTATAAAAAAAACTCCAACAATTTTTAAGAGTCTAAAAAAATCTTGAAAATTTATTCTAAGCTTACATTATTATAAAATTTTATTAAAAATAATTTGATAATATTTTTGTTATTTAACTGGCTAAAATTGTAGAAAAAAAAAAAAAAATCATAAATAAATTTAAAATAACAAACTAAATATAATTTTCATAAATTTTATGAAAAAAATATATTTTTATTTTTCAATTTTAACAATATTATTAATTAAAAATTAAAAAAAAAAATTATACTTAAAAATTTGTTAATAATAATAATGAATAATTAATTAATTTGCAAATTTATATATTTAATTTTTTTAGTTAAAAATTTACAACTAGTATAAATTAAATAGCTTGATTGTAAATTTATTTTTCTATTTAAACAAATAATAAATTAGCGAAAAAAATTTGTGACACTGACTAAAGATATAACGGAACATTGAATCACATTTAAAACATACAAGACAAAAATAATGTATTCCGTTACAAAATTTCTTCCGGTCTTAAATAAAATACCTGAGAATATTTTTTCAAAAAAATATATCCACAATTAAAATTTGGTACATGAGTTACCTTTCAAGCTTAAAAAACAAGTATAAAAAAAAAAAAAACTAAAAGTCAAATTTTTTTTATATCACGGTGACACGATGTGATTATTTAAAAAAAAAATTCAAAAAAAGTAAAATTAATCTGCACTATACAGCTGTTATATAATAAATATTTTTTCACGGTTAAATATATTTTTTTCCATTAAAACATTAATAACAATTTATTTATTTTGTTCACGTGTTACAAGGGGGAATAATTTTTTTTCTTTTCTCACGTCAACGACCTTAAAATTTTTATTCGAAAAAAAACACTTAAATATCTTGAGAATTATCAAACGCAAATAAATTTTCCCTACAAATATAAATAATTGCAAAGAAAACCAACAACAATTGTAAATTAAAAAAAAAAAAAATAAATGTAAAATTAATTTTAAAATAATACGAAAATTCAAGTACAAAGTGTTTCTATTAAAATATAAAAACAAAATGTAAATATTCATAGTAATATAGAAAAATAAATTAAAACGAAAAATTATCTGATGAATAAATTCATAATGATTTAATTATTTATTACGACATGATCAATATCTCTAATGAGTTTTTTAACATTGTCATGTAACTTCCGTTGAATATATTATCATCAAATATATTTTTTTATTTTTTAATATTACAACCTAATGATAATTAATGAAGGTACTTGATCATATTAAATCTACCTTAATCTACCTAGCTGTTACCACGCTTTGCGAATATCAAAACATGTACTTTGTTAGCCATGCTTGGTATCTTCATCTAAGTACCATCATACACACACAATTCACATAAACTCACGACACTTTAAAGACAAATAAATATATATTTTTATCATAAAAATTTTATTTCAATCTTGTATTACCATAATCATCTTTATCAATTTTTTATAATATTATTATCCTTGAAAATTTAAAAATACATAAAGCGCTTTTTTATTATTTTATTTTTCATATAAATGTTTTACTTAAAATATAATATATTTAAATAAATATATGTTAACTATTTACAGTTGAATAGCAACAAAATAAAATGTGAAAAATAAAAAAATAAATTGAAAGGAGGTTTAGGTTGCGTGAATAATAAATCGACCCAGTTATATTGCATAGAAAAAAAAATAAAAAAAATATAAAACACGTAGAAATACGTTTGCATATGGAAATGGAATGAGTATTATAATTTCCCACAATGGGTGTATACTGTTTATTATATAAGCCTAGATGAGACTACTATGAGCCATCTCATGGTCATACAATGACAGTGTCAATTTAAATTCACAGCATGAAAAGTCTTTGTGTCCTTCGCATCATAATATGTCCCTTGAGATATATTTTTATTTTTTTATTTTATTATATTTTAAGTACATATTTAATATAAATAAATGAATAAATTAAATTTAAATTTATTTATGCAATTATAGTCATGATGAATCATGTGCTTTTATGTGAGTTTTGTATATATTTTTTTTTTTTTAAACAATATCATTCAGTGTGCTCTAGAAAAAATATTATTCAGAATAAATAATACTTTTTTTTGTCTTTTTTTAAAAAACAATGTATTATGTTATTGTGTTATTTATTTGACGACAAACGGAAAGCTGGAAAATTCTAAAAATTATTTGTTAATATATAAAGCGAAATCCCTTGAAAATTATCTGCCAAATGAATTTCCAACCGAAACGTTTGTTGTTAAATAAATAAATACAGTAGCAGTCTTATAGAAAATGTAAAATATTGCAAAAAAAATAAAAATAATTAAAATTAATTTATAAAACTTTTAGGATACTCATATCTAAGTGTCGTTTAAATAATAGAAGCATAATTTCATGAAATTTTCGCGTAGAAATATTTTTCTACAAATTATCAAACACAAACTTTTTCACCATGAATTTTTTTTATCACAATGATTTAAAAAAATTTTTTTTTTGGAAAAATCATTTACCTGGATACTGTATTAACTAATAATTTAATAGAAAAAAATTTTTGTTGAAGATATTTTAATGAACCACACTGTACATGCGCGTTATTTAATAATTAAATTTTTTTTTTTTTCAAAATTGCATGAAGTTGTTTGCTCGTCACACGGTTGCTTGTTGCAAAAAATAAAGATAAAAAAGGCGAGGGTGCATGACGATATAATGTATATACCAATGTACTTAATATATAAAATTTTAATATTAATATAATAATATTAAAATCATGCTCACTGAACGCCAAACGTGTTTCATTGACTTGTGCGTCATATTCAAGTTGCAAGGGTGCATACACCTTGACTAACCCGTATATTTTCCTTTCGAATGACTACATAACTTAATAAAATATTTGCATCCTTTTTCAAGTACATTAAATAACCTTTTTTTCATTTTAAATATTTATTCAACTCGGAAGAATCTTTAAATCAAGATTAAATATTACTAAAAAGTAAAAATTCGAAAATAAAAAAACCTAAACCATTTTAATCATCAAGTTAATATTTATTTTTTATATTTAAGTAAATTCACTTGAATATTTTATATTTACACATGTCTATCAACTTAAAAAAATAAATAAATAATTGAAAATTCAATATTTCATTCAACGATACAATTTCGATGATCGAAAAAAAGAAAAACTGAAAAAAAGAAAAAATTATTTCTCTTTTACACCTGAGTATTATTTCTTGACAAAAAAAAATATTTATTATCTGACCCTTTGATGCATATAGCAAATTATTATTTATTATCTTAATGTTAAAAAAATAAAAAAATAAAAAAATAAATAAAAATAGCAACGTGTCAGACACAAAAATAACACTCAGTAAAATAAAAATTATCGCGCGTAATTTAAATTTAAAGACAATTGTTGATGTATTGTGAGTATTTGTGTGTGTGTTTGTGTATTTGTGTGATGTATAAATTGCATTTTGAGTGATGTGCTATGACCTGAGATGTTAGGTGGATGTTTCAATGGCCTTCGGACAATTCGAAGATGCGTTTGAGTGCAAAGATCCCTCAAGGACGTGAACATTCAAGCATCTTACTTTGTCCTTGTCTCACTAATAAGACCCTAGACTTGTCTTCTTGTTAATCTATAGTACTTATTGCTCATTTTTTTTTTTTTTTTTTGCAATTTAACAACAATACAACAATTACTGATTTATAAATAACTTATGTAAATAATATGCATCACTCTTCACATCACACCGTTGATTTACTTAACGATAAATTTTTTAAGTCTTGATGGATTGTGATTACTTGGTAATTCAACTAGGTAAACCCGGTTTTTATTATCACTTTTTTTCATATTTTTTTATATACTTTTTTTAAAAACACAAGAAGCATCCTGTGGCTTTAAATTTTTTATTTTTTTTTGTTTTTTTTTCTGGTAAATATCATTGAATATCTTGAGTGAAAATTTAATTTTTTTTTAAATATTATTTTACAATAAAATACATTGCAATATGAAAATTAATATTAACTTTTTTTTTTATTAAATTGCTTTGTGAATTTTTGTATAGTTTGGTAGTATTTTTTTATTTTTTGAGATGATAAATTGTTTAATTATTTTGAATTTTAAATTTTTTTATTTTTGATTATGATGATCGATTTATGGTAATTTATGATTTAATAATTTATCGAGAGAATATTAAGTTTAAAATGTTGTGTATATTTTAATCTAACAGGATGAAAAAAATACGTTTTGAAATTTCAATGATGTTCGAGTAAAGCCATTTACGAATGACAGGAAGTCACTGATATTTGCATTTATACGTGATGCTTTATTTTATTTATTTTTTTATTTTGCAGCTGGATGTAAACCCGTTAAGAAATTTCACAACTCAATTAATCAAAATATTACAATATTAATAAATTTATAGATTACTAAAAAAAAACTTCAACAATTTTTAACAGTAAATTGTTAAAAAAAAATCTTGAAAATTAATTTAAAACATAAATTTGTTATATTTTTAAAAGCTTACATTATTATAAAATTTTGGTATAAAAATAATTTGATAATATTTTAGTTATTTAACTGTCTAAAATTGTAGAAAAAAAAAAAAAATCATAAATAAATTTAAAATAACAAATTAAATATAATTTCCATAAATTTTATGAAAAAAATATTTTTTTATTTTGCAATTTTAACATTATTATTAATTGAAAATTTAAATAAAAATTATACTTAAAAATTTATCAATAATAATAAATGATAATTAATTAATTTACAAATTTAAATAACTAATTTTTTAGTTAAAAATTTGCAACTAATATAAATGAGATAAATTGATTGTAAATTTATTTATCTATTTATTGATTTATTTGTTTATCAAATTTAATTTAATTTAAAATTGCATAACAAATAATGATATCACACATTTGATTTTAATCATAAAAAAAAGACAAGAATGACAAGTCGTTAGGTTGTATCATGTGACAGCTTCTTCAAGTTCAACAAAAACTCTTGGTATCAAACTGTGTGTAAAGCTTGAAATTATATTCTCTCTTTTCCTCTCTCTTGCGAGATCACGTATAAAGATAATGTTGTGTATTGTATGGTGACAAGCATAGGCACCTCTGTATATAATTTTTTATTTTTTTTATTAAATCACTTGTTGTGTTGTCAAGAAAAATATATATACAGGTGGAATATTATATACATTTTCATTTTTCATGTACTTTGATGTGTTTGCATATTTTTGAGTTCAAGGAATTTATTACAAGATTGTATATATTATTTATATATATTTATTTGTAAATAATTATATAAGATTTTCATCTTAAGTTTTATAGTTATGGTTATTCTAAACCGTTGGAGGTCATCATAATTCAAGGACTTTTATTTAATCATAACTTTATGTCCCTTTAATCACTCAGGTTGATCCAAACACATTTTTAAAATTTTTTAAAACATGTTTATTAAATAAAAAACAAATTTTAAATTGCTAAATAATTTATTTATCAAAAAAAAAATATTTATTTTATCAATATTTCATTTTTAATTTTATTTTAATTTTCATCGTAATAATCTTGGACAAATTGCAAATTAATTGTATTGTTTAAATTTTATAATAATTTTGCTATTTAATTTCTTTATTCATTGATAAAAAAAATTAGTTTAAATTTATTTCTAATACAAAAATATTTATTTTATCAATATTTCATTTTATTTTTTTAAATTTTCATCATAAATCTTGGACAAATTGAAAATTAATTAATTAGTAATTGTGCTGTTTAAATTTTATAATAATTTTTAATTTAATTTCTTCAATTATTCATTGATAAAAAAATTCATTCAAATTTATTTCTAATAAATACTAGAGACACACAGTATATTACCAAGAAAATTCTCCAAGAAAATTCCAGCAACTCTTTGATAAATTCTAAGATTCCAAATGGGAACACTTTCATGATCAAGAAAAGAATGTGAACTTTAGTATCCCGCGTTCATCATATTACGGAAATACAAGTTTAAAAAAAAAAAATAAATAATCTTTGAATAACCAAAGAACCAGAACACAAAAACCACATGAATTTTTTGAATATAATTTTTGAACTAAAACAGGTAATAAAAAAAGGATAATCATGTGTTTAGTGCAAACATATATATTACAAATAAACGTAATACAAAAAGTACGAATGAGTTAATGTATAGTTTATGTATAAATTGTGATGCCATATTCCGGCTTAGTACATTGAACCTAACTGTCGGACCATTGTAGTGTACTTGTGTGTCCCGGACAAAAATAAATATATTTAAAAATATAAAATTACATAAATAATAAAAAAACAAAAAAAAAATATCATTGGACACGCACACCTATACCATTATAATTTTAAAACTCATTATCTCATTTAAAAAAAATGAACAATAAAATTAAATTATCCGAGAAATTGTCAATTAAATTTTTGAATTTTATATTTTTCAGAATGACTTAACAAAGTGCGCATTATATTATTTAACTTTTTAATTGTTTATTATATTTTTTAAATAATAAATTTAATTTAATTTAGTTAATATTATTTTTGAAATATTGATTTTAAAATTACAAATGAAAATTAGATCAATAAATATTTCCCACACTTGATTAATAAATTGTTGATGAGATCAAGGTTATATTGAGATCTTTGTTAATTGTTACGTGTATGATATAAACATGAATTATGTAAATGTATATTTGTTGATTTAATCGCAGTGAGTAACATGATACACCGTATTGAATTTTAAAGCTCACAAATTACTTGCGTTGTTTGTGTTGATTTAATTTTTAATTTGTCAGTATAAAATAATTTTATGTAATGTTTATTTAAATATTGTTAATGATGTTTTAATACATAAATTTAGCTTTATAGATTTTTTTATTTTAAATAAATTAAAATATATATAGTATTTTTTATATTATTTATATGTCGTTTTACAAATGTATGCGTGACTTTGTATGAATCAGTAGAGTAATATAATTATTATTTAAATAAATACAATATATAGTTGTGATCAGGCTGAAAAGATTGTATTTGTGTTCAAATTGAGGCGTGGTGAAGGGCATTTGAGCCTCGAAGGATGATCGAGAATGTTAAGTACAGATGAAGATGAGACAAAAAAAAAACATAAAAAAATTAAATCTTAGTCATATTTATATGACTGATAATAACACGCTTCAAGTAATGTAGGACTTTTTTTATTTTTTTATAATGTTTGAAAGTTATTTTTATGCTTGTCAATCTTTTTATTATATCAATTTAAAATTGAATTTAATTTTAGATGGGAAAATAATTATTTAGAATTGAAATTATTTCAGTTTTTAAATTTTCATTTGAAATTAGATTGACATTATTTTTTTTAATTTTAAAAGGTAATTTAATTGTTGAAATTTTTTAGTAGATTTTAAATTAGAAAGAAATTTCGATTTTTGCAATTATTTCGAATCGAAATTTTTAGAATTAAAATTATTTCGAATCGAAATTTTTAGCATTAAAATTATTTCGATTTTTAAATCATTCCCAATTGACATTATTTAGTAAATCATTAAAATTATATTTCAAATTAGAAAAAAAAATTCGATTTAAGCATTTATTTCGAATCGTAATTTTTTTCTAAAATTAAAATTTATTTTTACAAAGAAATAACAGTAATGGAAAAATGATAAAAGCTACTGTTTTATTATTTAAAATTAATTTTTCAATTTTAGCAATTTTATATAATGCAAAAAAAAATTATATTCTCACATTTTTTTTTTTACATAAAAAATTAAAACTTGAATAAAACGCAACGTAAATAGTATATATTTATTCGATTATAACGTAATTTTTATTTTCCCGTTTTGGTGAGAAACTTGTTTAATTTTCTTTTAATATTTGGGAATAATAATAATTTTTTAAATTCAATGATGAGAATATTGGTCACAGCCTTGAGCAATATATTTAACATGTTCAAGTTCAAGTTTAAACATTTCTTTCACACACATGTATATGTATAGATATATTACGTTAATGCGTCCTTTCTCACTCAATTTTTCTTGTATCTCATTTGGAATTCTCTCAGCAGTTGTTTCAAAGTGTGCCAGTGAAATAACTGTATTCGATAATATTCAAACACCGGTCCATACTCATTCGTCCAATAACTTTATAGCCGATAGTTATCCTTCGATTTTGCTAGGTCAGTCTCATAATCATTAAACAAAAGGACCACTTAAATAAATAAATAAATAATTGCTAGGAAAAATATCTCACGTATTTTAACTTGAAAAAAAATGTTTGTTTTGTTTTTTCTATTTTTTTTTTATATTTACATTATTTATTAAAATATATTTATTAACATAATTTAAATTTTGCTGTTTTAAATTTTTAAAGAATTACACACTACACACACACTCATTATCATAAATATTATAATAGTCATTTTTTTTAATTTTTGTCAGTTTTGTAAAAACGTTTTTTTGTGTTTAAAAATTTATGTTGTTTATAAAAAAAATCCTCTTGAGAATATGGAAAAAAGGAATATATGTATTTGAGTTTTAGAACACAGTGGACCTAGCAATTATATATTTTAAAACTGATAAATATTTGTTAAATATTCAAGAGCAAAATAATATTTTTATATTTTTTTTATCTTTATAATTTTTTACGTCGTTAAAATATATTTAAAGTTGAATAATAATTATGTTGTCAATAGCTTGGTATAATTTTACAAAATATTATATGGAAAAATATTTAAAGAATTTATTTTTGAGTGATATTTCGATTCGAAATTATTTTAAAACAAATTATTTCGATTCGAAATCAAACAAATTTCGATTTGTAAAATTATTTCGAATTAAAATCAAGACAATTTCGAACTGTGAAAATATTTCGAATCGAAATCGAAACAATTTCGATTTCTGAATTTATTTCGAATCGAAATCAAAACAATTTCGATTTGTAAATTTGAAATTCAAAATACTTTAATGTAAAAAATGAAAATAATAAAAATAGATTGAAATAATAAATTAAATAAATTATAAATAAAAAAAAAAAAGTAACAAGATGTTTTATACTCGGCGTGTGCTCTGGCGTGAACTTGAAACAGTCGGTCGTGTGCTACAGAGCATTATGCAATGTTTTTTTTTTTATTCTGCAAAAAATTCTATGTGAAAAACCCTGGGGGAAATCATCAAGGTTAAGGTTTCTGACGCACGTTTTTTTTTTTTCCTTTTTTCTATTTCTAATATAATCACTTTAATTACCTTCCATGTATATAAAAGATAATTCTACATTACACCTTATTTTATTCAAATATTCATCTACATAATATTATACATATAGAATATTTTTTTCCATTAAAAAATAATGATAAAATAAAAATAAATTATAAAAAATTATAATACAAAATATATTTTTTACGCATTTATTAATTTTTTAAATGAAAAATAACACATGTTAATTTTATTTATTATAATTTTTATAATTATTATTTAAAGGTTTAACTCACCTGATAAGGATAAGGACTTGGCCTGTAATAGCTGCTAACTGATAAAGCTGGATGACTTTTTCCACTGCCACAAACAGAAGCCATTGTTTTTTACCTCAAAATGTTTTAATAATTTTTCAACTAAAAAATCTATTCAATTAACATTATCTTTGTTTTATATAAGACTCTTTTTTTTATTTAATCCTTAAATTTTATTTCATCAGTCCTGAACAGAAGCAATCACTTCACGGTTCTGGTAAATTGAAAACACTACATGAGGTCCTGATTGCCATCGAAATAATGGCTTGTTTTTATTTTTATTTTTTCGAACTTACTGAATAACCAGCTGATAACTTGTTGAATGAAAAAGTTATAATAAAATAAATTTATTATTAAAAAATTACAACTGAGTTCATTGATCTTTTGGCTAAGACGAGTTTATTAATTATATTCTCGCACTCCTTGGGTCGCTTAATTAATCGAATAAGATCTCGTCGCTTTTCGTAAGATACACGCGTGTTTTATAAATTAAAAATCGTAACATTTAATTCACAAATCCTTTTTTTTCAAAATAAAAAAAAACTGTAGCCGCAATTTAACAGTTAATTTATTTTTTTTCACTTTTTAATTTAGACTGATTGGTAGTGTTCATTTAAAATTAGAGAAAAATCAATTTTATAATGAAAATTATTTGATTAGCTAGACGTTGTTACCCCAAGACGGTTGACCATCGACTGACGTTCACCACAAATATCTTCAGCACCATTCTTCATCTTCATTCTTTTATTTTAAGCCGACAAACTTTTCTGACTATGCTATACATACACCTTCTCTATTCGAACTCGAACTCTTTTTTTTTTTTTTTTTTTTTTTTTCCCCTCTTGAAGCTACTTGTAAACCTTCTTCTTCATCTTCTTCTTTTTATTTCCACCTTTTTCCTGCCCCACACACGACCTACCTGTGTGTGAGACTTGAAAACTCGAAAATCAACTTATTTTTTTTTTTTTAAATATATTTATTCATTTTATACATATTTTTTTTTTAGTCAAATGGTTAATCAATTGATAAATCATCATCATCATTCGACTGTAGTGGAGACTAAAATTTAACATCGTTAAAAATAATTCAGGAAATTGAAAAATTATATACAACACGAATTGATTGGTGGATATTATTTTTTTTATTTTTTCGTCAAATATTATAACAGTTTTTATATATTTAATTTATCATTTATTTAAAAATATAAATAAATATTAAATCTCTGTACAAAATAATAAATAAAAAATTAAAAAATTTTATTATTTAAATCATTATTTTATATGATCATCACTTGAAGGTTAATATTTATTTTTATCCTTGCATTGGGCGTGATTAAACTGCCTCGTTATATTCTCATGCAGTGTTTGTGAATTTATTGAATTCATAATCAACTCAAATGAATGAAATAAAAAAGCAAATTTAAAAAATATATATATCAACGAGTCTGTTGCTATTTTTATTATTTTTTTGTTGTTGATTGTGATGAGAGAATTGTTGTAGATAACGGCCAAAAAAAAAAAAAAAAAAAAATACAGCAAGGTTTACTTCCCACCGATTTGATTATTGCTAATTTATATTATTAAGGGTCTCTCAAATGTCCAACAACAAAGCAACCCCTTTTTTTATTTACAAATAATTTTGAAGCAGCTAAATTGTTGTTTTTTTTTTATACTGTCAGCTTGACAATGTCAATGTTACTATTAAATTATATTGTCCAGTATTTTTTCATGTTAAAATGAGGTATTTTTTACGTTATAAATTATTATTTTTATTTATGAATTTTTTATACATGAATTACTAACGGTCTAGTCTATTTTTGTCATGAAAATATTTTTGAAAAATTATAAAAGTATTGTAGATTTATAAACAAAGGCATAAATGTAGGTTGACATTGGACAAGTTGCTCTCATTTAAAATATAAACTTGAAATAATTGCGTGATTAAGAACACAATTTGTATAAAAAAAAAAAATAGCCTTTTTCATTTAAAATTCATCTAAGATTGCGAAAAAAAAAAAAAAAAAAAACTAAGAAATAACAGATAAATGAATAAATAAATTTAAAAAAAAAAGATTTAGTTATAGTGACATTGTGTAATATGTAACACGTCTCGATCTTTGGACTACATAAAAAATAAAATGTAAAAAAAATTGTGGTGACTTTTGTTGACACTGAAAATAGTCAGTCGGGCAAATCCTTAAAGGCCTTATGATAAAAACTGGTTTTTTCTCATGACAATTATTTGTTTCAAATTATTTTTCATGAAAAAAAAATATTTAAAAATTCATATACATAAAAAGATTATATTTTGGAGTTAATGGATTATTATATAGCCGTGATAGACTTGATCAAATATCATCTTTATTTTGTAATAGGCTTCTTCTTGGGTCAACGTAATTTTACCGTTTTTATTTCGACTGGAATTTTTATTTTTTTTTCCAAATTTATGTAATATTTAGGGAAATAAAAATATTATTTTTACAAGAGAATATATTGATACATTTCAATGGCTATTTATGTTTTTAAAAAAAAATTTTTTTACGAGCTCGGTGAATTATTGAGGATGAGAGATGACTGAGAATTTCGAATCGAAATAGTCTTGATGGAAAATTAAGAAAAGCTTCAAGTTAATTGATTTTTTTTCTGAATGAAATGAAATATTTTACAGATTATTACTACGTCAAATTTTTATGGATTGTTTTTAATGTATTCAGTAAAAAATTTCAAGTTATGTACAACTTTGGCGGATAGTTTATTAAACTTTTGTTGATTAGTAATTTCGATTTTTATTATCTACCTGAATGATTAGAAAAATGTTATTTAAACCACGCAGGTAGATAAAAAAAATAATTTAAACAAATATTCATAATATATAGTTGTATATATTTTCATGTTAACGACCATCATAAACAAGAAACCCGGAAATTACTTGGCTTTGAACTCAACACCATTGACATCATCATCATCATATTCTTGTATTTTTCTAACGTAAAATTTCCATCAAAAAGTATTCAAAAGAATTGAAAAATAAATTAAATATTTTAATTTGATGAATGATTAATATTTATTTTAATTTTTATAAATAATCAAAAGCTGCGAAAATTTAAAAAATTACAATGTGCCTTGAAATTTGAGGAAATAAAATTAAATAAAAATTTTTAATATTTAAATATCTAAAAATAGATATTTATGAGTTTAAAAATAAAAAATAATTGAATGTAAAATGAACAGCATTACAATGTAAAATTTAAATATTGTATTTTTTTTTTTTTTGAATTTGTAAATGGTTGTGAATTGAAAGAGAAGACTGATGCAACAGAAAAAAAAAAAAAAAACAGCTTCAAAAGGCACTCCTTGGTATCATCAATTGAATATAATAATGACTTTTGAAAAAAAATTAAATGCATATGTATATGGACAATGTGTTGATAGATTTGTCAGGATTTTTTTTGCCATAAAAATTCTTCAACATTGTTTGCTGTGTATCGGCATTAGCTTTGTAACAATAACATAATCATCACTTGTTTTTTATTGTTGAATGGTTATGCTAAAATTTTCAATGAATAGTAAAATTGAGGTTTAATAAAAAGAGGCTAATATTGAGGATAGAAAAAATATCTAAAATCAAACTGAACAATAAATTAAATAAATTTAGTAATAATATTATAACAATAAAAATGTCAGACGCTAAATAATAAATAATAAATTTAAAATAGTCAAAATTTTCTACGAATTTTCCCACGTTTGTCTATGATTTTCTTCTGACTTATATTTTATTTGAAAACGGTTTCTGGCGCTTCACAGTTTATTGAACTATTTATTTATTTTTTTTTCTATTTATAATAAAAATAAAATAATACATATATATGCGGAAGAGAAAAATACTAAGTTTAAATAATATAATACAATCGAATTTGTAACTGCAGTCTGTATATGTGTATCACATTGTTGGGAAAAAAAAAAAATTAGCCAATTAATTGTTGCAAATTTTGGAATTCATTAATAATTTCTTAAAAATAAATTAGTATTTTTAATTATCTAATATTTAATTTAAAGAAAAATAATCAATTAATTAAAATTATTTTAATTTTCGAAATTATTACGAATCGAAATCGGCGAAATTATTTTAGTTTTTCGAAATTATTTCGAATCGAAATTTAAATTATTCATCAATTTAAAACATAAAAAATTAAAATTCATTCATATACTATTTACTGTCAAATTAACAATCATTATTCCACTTTAAATATATTTATTTATTCAACATAAAAATTTACTCATTAATCATAAAAAAGAAGCAAAAAAAACTTGTACTTGTCATCTTGCCTTCTTCACATGCCAATTGTCATGAATAGAAAATTCTTTTTGAAAAGTAAGAATTTATTTTTCTCGTTTCCCCTTTTCCTTTCTACCTGTAATTGTGTTTTTCTTTTTTTACTGTTCATCAGCTATGTTTAGTATCATATACATCTACAATGAGATATAAAGAAAAAAAAAAAATTTATCTACCGTAATTCTCCCAGCATTTGCTCTCGTTCTGTCTACTTGTCGTTTTATTTTTAAATTTTTATTTCATTTATATATACGTTAACACTTGATCTAATACTGGTCTTGTAACCGAGGATTGCCATCAGGACAACATCTCCAAGTGTGCGTTTTGTAATTTTTTTTATTATTTTTTTTTTTTCATCACAAGTGAACGCGACTCATGCGAATTCCACATTGCATTCTGTTGTTTTTCCCATCATATAATGGCGAATCACTTTTGCTCTCGACAGAAGGCTAAGAAATATGTATATATTTTTAAGAGACTATATCAAATATACTTTTTTTTAATACTCTTTTATTTTCGTAATTTTGTATTCTTCTTATTTTATTACTTTTTTTTTTTTCAAGTTATTTTTGTGCGTCATGAACATCGGTCCTTTGTCTCGAAAATTATTTTACAGTGACTTTTTTCATTTCAGTCATTCAACTCTCTCAGTCACTCAACAATCTTGAGTTATTTATTTATATTTTTTTCCTTCTATTTTTTATGGATACACCGAAAATATATATACAGTCAATTTAGACATTTTTTTGTAATTAAAGTTTAAACTAAAATGATTGTTCAGATGAAATGGAGAAATAAATTGTTTTATATAGAATTTTAGTCTTTTTCTTTTTTTTTTTTTATAAAAACAAGAAAAAAATATATTTATTGTTAAATTATTTATTCATGAAATTATGCTTCTAATATTTAGACAACAGTTAAATATAATTTTCTTAAAAATTTTAAAGTTTTATTTCAATTATTTATATTTTTTTTTTAATTTTATATTTTTTGAGATGAATACAGGAAATTCTATAATTTCGACGATTGATCCCACTTGAAAAAAAAATATTTCCAAGCATAATTTTCATGAAATTATTGTTCTATAATTAAGACAACACCTAAATATAATTATCCTAAAATTTTTAGAATTTAATCTCAATTATTTTTATTATTTTTCGAAAAAATTAAAAACACATTTTTAATTTTTATTGTAAAATTTTTTTTTTAATTGATAAATATTTTAAAATGAGTTAATCAATTTATTTATATCTAAAAATGGATTTTTTTTCATCTGTGTATTATATTTCTTTCTTATCGAAAGCTATTAGTAGAATTTTTTTTCTTTCAGTCTCCAAAAAATATTTCTTTTCGAAAAATGAAAAAAATAAAATAAAAGATACAGTACACTCAGCTACTTAAGATTTATCTTGAAATTTTAAAAATCGTTTACACTGGATTATATATCGAAATAAAGTATAAACGATCTTCAAAATAAGAGGGGGGTATACGTGGGGGAATGCTTGTTTCCCTTGGGCAGATTTTAGCAAGGGTCGAAGATCCAAATCGATAAATTTTTAAAACCATTTTTTTTTTTTTACTTTTAAATCTCTCTCCATGTTTAAAATATTTATCAAACTCGAAAAAAATTTATATATTTTACACAAATAAATTGATTTATACTCAATTTTATCAATAATATTTATCCAACTAAAATTAACATTGATAAATAAATTAATAAAACAAAAAAAAAAAATTCTTCTTTCCCAAAAAAATAAAAATTAATATTTCAAAGATGATGGTTTTAAATTAGAAAAAAAACATTAAATTTTCCATTTAAAAAATATTAAATTTACTATTTAAAAAACAACTATTTCAACATTTAAAAATTATTAAAATTTATATTTTTCTTATCAACTCAAACCCTCAAACAAATTCATCAAAAATAAAAATAAATAATTTTATTTCCACAATTAATTTTTCATTTTAATAATTTACAGTTAAAAATTAAAATTCAAACTTCAAAATTGCATTCATGTGCATTTATAAAAAATGACAAAATAATAACAAAAAAAAAAAATAATATTTTTATAAAGCTTCGATCGATAAACTTGCATGAAAAAAAAAAAAACAGCGAAATTTGCTGGAGGCGCATTTTGATCGTTATAAATACGTACAAGATTTTTCGGCGTTATACGTTCGACAAGTAAATTTGTTCATCTTATTATTATAAAATTTTTTTATATCTTTTTATAAACTCTGACATGTATGTATATGATCATGGACCGTAAAAATTATCCTCGCAACTTCAGCTGAATTGGTGAAGTATAAAGACTTACCTCTTTCAAATTTTATCCGCCCTAAATGAAGTGCAGTTTTAAATTTCTATTTGAATATATTGTGAACATGCACCCATATTATTGATTTATCGATCGACATTTTTTCCTTCAAGAATTTTTATAAATATTAATTCAAATATATTTCAGAACAACACAAATATCTTCTCATATTTTACAAACAAAAAACAGCTAAATATTTTTCCATCCTCTTCAGCTCAACTCTCAAGTAATTTTATAATTTTTTTTTTTCATGACAAACAAAGACAAAGTCACCATACCTAATATATGAAATTCATACGTTTTTTTTATGCTACTTTATCCACTTGAATATTTATTTATTCAAAGAAATCCATTATACAATTTTTGTTTTTTTTTTTTAGGTAGTTTATAAAGAGCTTTGACTTTTATTTGTATTTTTTTGTTTCATTACGAATGATGATGATGATGATGATGATAATGATAATAACTGTATGACTATATTTATTAATTAATTATTTATTTATTTAACAATTTATTTATCAATTAATTGATTTTTTTATTTATGTTTTTGATTTATTGTATCAAGAGCTTCCATTATTCGTTGAAACGTTTGAATATCTAAAGGAAAGAATAATGGTAATGAACGTCTTTTTCTTCTTTTTCTACGTAAAAAATAATCTTCATAATCATCAGTTGTTGATGGATTAACCTTGGCATAATATAGTGCAGCAAAAGCACTGTACACAAGTAAAGCAGCAGTAGCAATCTGAAAGAAAAGATAAAAAAATTTTTAATTATTATAATTTAGCTTTTTTAATATTTGTTAAATTATATTTTCTCGCATGTAAATAATTAAATATTTATTTTTAAAAAATAATTATTAACTTGCCTGAAAAACAGCCCAGAATTTGTAACTTCCTTCGTTTATTAAAAAATCATAATAACCACCCCAATTATCATTTTTTCCAACTGATTTTGATTCAGTTGTATCATTTTTCATGTCTTTATCATCATGATCATCTTTTTCATCATCTTCTTCGTCGTCTTCTTCTCTTCTGTATGCTCTGGATGATCTAAAAATTATAAAATTATTATTTAGAATATATTTACAAAATTTATTTTTTATTTTTCAATTAATTACCTGAATGATTCAGTTGTTGCAAATGGTACAACTTGGGTCATTTCAGTCAATGATTTATTTAAATTTTCTTCTTCACTTACATCACTATAGCCCACTTGTATATACACCGAAAAAATTAAAATTTTAATTATAATTTCCATGGTTTTCATTTTTTTTAAACACTATTTTATAAAAAAAAAGTTTTTTCTTTAAATTATTTTTTAGTTATTATTTTTACGCAATAATTGAAATCTTTTTTAACATTTTATATAAATTTTTGTGAAATATATTAATATAGTTTTTTAAATTTAATAACATTGTTTATTTAAATCACCAATAATGTTACATAAATATTTTTTTTCTTCAAACATTTGATAATAATTTTAAAATTAATTTACATGATTTTATAGTTTGCTTTGTTTAATTGTGTATACAAATTAAAATAATTAGATAGACCACTTGCATAATATCAATGGAAAATTTTATTTAACTCTTCGCAAGTAGAAATCATTTGGAGCACTGATCAGACACTGATCCTGTCAGTAAGACGACACTAACTGTAAGAAGGAACGTTAAACAAACGTCGAATATATTCGATAATCATCCTAATTATTGTTGTCGATCACGTTACGGTTTCTATGTTTATTTTTCTTTTTTAATTTTTTATTCTTATCTAAACATTTGCCTTGCATTTTTGTCGGCGTTTTTTTAAATAACCAGTTAACAATTTAACTCTTCTCTAAAAAATTTATAAATCATACAAATATTTATATAAACAATTTAAAATTAAAATTTATAAATAATATTATATTTAAATAAATAAAAAATACATATTTCTTCAAACTACATTTCCTAATTATCTTGTTAATTTTTTTTCGATTTTAAAATACTAAAATTGACTCTAAAAAATGTCAAATAATTTCAATTAATTTATGAAATAATCATAATCAAAATAAATCTAACATTTAGTAAAATTTATATTTTATTTTATATTGAAAATATTGATAAATAAATAAATAAATAAATAAAACAAATCATCAAATTTTCAATTACATATATATATTTTTATTTATTTTTAAAATAAAATTTTATTACACAATTTACAAATGTTTATAATATTATTATTAAAAAATTATATTAAAATTAATTAATCATGCAGTCTTGTTGTGATATCATCAATAGCATCAAGTACTATTTTAGTTAAATCCCACCAATCAGGAATATTATTTATTGAACGTGTATCACCAACATTAGCAAGTGTTGATGGAAAATTAATTTTATGTCTAGCAATACTTTTAAGTACAAGTGCTCCAATATATATTATAAAATAAATACTAAAATACAATGGTAAATACCATAATTTTTTACCAAGATAATAATAAGAATATGGTCGTTTACTGAGTCTTTGATCATTCATTTCTTCTGGTTCTTCAGTTGTTGTTGTCATAGTCATATGATGATGATGATGATGATGATCATAATGATCATAATGATCTGGTGGATGATCATAAATTAATTCATGATTATGTTCATCATCATCTTGATGATCATGATGAAAAGATAAATGTTCATTATCAAGAGGAAATGTTGTATCAATGTAAGATGGAAATTGTGGTTTTGAGGGAAATTTTTCTAAATAACTTGGGAGATTATCTGGACCTTGATATGGCATTTTTCCTGACACATAAGAAACTGGCTGCTGAAATATATAAAAATAATTACATCAAGTATTACCTAATTAATTAATTAATATTGTTTTTTTTTTTTATAAATTACCTCAGAGTATGAATTATCAGGTGAATAATTATCAATTGTTATTGATGGTAAATTATCCATGATTGGTTTTGAAGTTGATGGATAATTAAAGTCACTTGAAAAGACTTGTTTTGGCAATGTTTGATAATTGCTTGATGATGATGATGCTGATGGTGATGAGCCTGGAGGACTTGATGAATTTTCATTATTATTATTTTGTTGTCGAACAGCATTTGAATGAGCAATTGAATGTTCAAATTTTGGAGGTGGATGAAATCTATCTTGTGCTTGGTTTTTCATATTAACATCATCATAATTTGCAAGTAATTCTTCATCAAGAGTTGAATATCTTAACATAAAAATATTATTTTAAATAAAAATACAATGGAAATTTTATTATTTTTCTCACCGTTGAGTTGAGGGATAATCGAAAGCTTCACCATTTTTTAATTTAGATATTTTTGATGAAACATATACAGGAGATACTTGAAAATTTCTTCCCTCGTTATTAGAATTTTCCACGCTGAAAAAAAAAATATAAATAGATCAAGTTTGAGAGAGAGATGATTATGATAAGAAATTTGTTAAATTACCTTGGTTTAAAATTGTTTGATAGTCCAGAACCACTTCTTGAAACTTTAGCGTAAGAATTTATGTCAGAAAAATTTAATGTTGCACCAACAAGCATGAATGAAATATTAATAACAAGTAAAACTTGAAAAATCAAAAGACGGAAACAAATGATGATCGTCATCTTGGCCTCGTCATGGATGAATGGCACATCAACGACATTTTGGTTTGTTATATAATCTCGTAACTGTAACCCAGCTTCACGACACGGAAATACAGTTGACTATAGTAAAAAATATTAAACAATATATTTTAGTTATTATTTTTTTTTACCATAAATATATATCTTCTTCATGATTTTTTTTATTTTTACCAACTAAAATCATTTTTCAACGCATCATTTGACATTAATTGAAGCATGGAATTACTAAAAATAATATAATTTTTCATGAAAAAATTGACTTGGATGATGGTCAAAATATTTCCAGCTTGAATACAAGTTGCTAAATAGTTGATAATAATTGTTGAGGTTCTAATTTGGTTGGTAAACTGTTTCAAACCGTTATTACATTCAAAAAAAAAAAAATACTCTGACCTTTATTTAAAGATTTGTTTATTGATTTAATAAGAAAAACGTCGTAAATTATTGTCAAACATTTTAAAATTGTCATGTGTCATAAATACTACTATTTAAAATTAATTAAATTATAAAATAAACATTATAAATTGTTAAAAGTACACAGAATTAAATATTAAAAAAAATATATATCTATATGTTTTCATTCAAGAAATAATATATTAATTATAATTTAGTTTTTTTTTTTTTTTTTTAATTTTCCATCACGCGAAAAGATGTATCTTGTTGGTAATTATTTTTCGCGTGACTAAAAAATTCATACGTCATTTTTTTTTTTTATTATACAATAATTAATAATAATTATTATGTAGATTTTTTATTTATTATTTATTTAGAAAACTTGGGGTGAAATGGACACACTATTATTAAATTTCGAAATCGAAAAAAATGAAAAAAGATTTCGATTAAAAAAAAAACTAATCGAATTTCGTTATAATTTTCATATTTGTTTTATACAGTATTAGATTTATTTTTTAAATATTTCCATTAGTAAATTATTTTTTTTTTTATACTGCTAGATTTATTAAAAAATAAATATTTTTTTTCAAGTGTCCATTTAACCCCATACATGCCCTGTATATTAAATTAAAATAAAAATTAAATTAAAATAATTTTATATTAAAAAAAAAAAAAACAAAAATATTAAAATAATTTTAAAAATTATTATTTAATTTAATCAAAAATTGTGCGATGAGTTTATTTTCAAAAAAAAAAATATATTTCAATGATTATTTTTTGTTTTACCTATGGATATTTTTGTTTATTGTTATTTTTTTTTTTTTAAATTAATTAAAAGGCTTTTTAGATGCTTTGTTAATTACTATTATCTCACTATCACTTTTCACTTCTTTATTGTTTTTTTTTTATTTGGTTCTTCAATCACAATATTATTTAATTAATAATCTAATTTATCTGTCATGTTGATTTTCAATATCCGTTGTAACTTTAACTGTTGAATTATCAATTTTATTATTTTCTTCATTTGCATTATTTTTATTATTATCATTATTTATTGTTTTAATAATTTTCAATTCATTTGACTCATTGTTACAATTATTATCATTTTTTTTATCATTTATTGAATCAATATTATTTATTTTATCTGACTCATTTGCTTTAATAGCTTTTTTATCAATTTTTTCATTAATGTCCAGTGCAACATTATCAATTCCATTGAGCTCTTGTGTTTTCTTTGGTTTCTTTTTGACAATGTCATTGCCTTCAACTTGATGTTTCCGAAGATACAAAATATTAAAAAAGAAATAAACAATTCCCATGAAAAATGTTACCGCTGCAAATATTTGATAGGTGGGTCTTGTACCAACAGCTTTAATTAAAAATCCACCAATCAAACTGCCACATCCTTTTCCTGTAATATATTAAATATTATAAAAATTTAAAACTACATATAAATATGCATGATAACTTTTCATTGCTCCAGGTTAATACCAGAAGTAAAAAATAATATTTAAATAGCAAAAAAAAAAAGTTGATATTAACAACAGGATGATCCAGCTATGACTGTTGTCATAAATTTAAAAAACAAACTTACCAACACCATAATAAAGACCGCCTAGAAGACCTTGAATCGATGTGTCTGTTGTAGTTGTAGATAGTTTTGCAGCATATGTAACTGCTGCAGTAAAACTGAGCGAGGTCGTCACGGATTCCAAAGCTTCAAAGACGAGGCAAAGCCAAGGATTGTAAATCAACGAATAGCCTGAAATGAAAACAAATTATTATCAATTTATAAATACACTTAATATGTTGCAAATAACGGTAACAATATAGAAAAAAAATATATCTACAAATAAATTTTTAATTATCTAAATAATTGCTGGCAATAATAATAAAATTAATTTTCATTTTAAAAATGAATGTTACAATTATTCTTTTATGTTAATGTTAATTTAAATATATATTATTAATAATTATTACCAACAAGACGAACAGCATAAAATACAAAACCAATGACTAGAACATTTGCATGACCAATTTTATTGATAATTGGTCCTGATAATACTAGCAGAGGAATTCCAGCAATTCCACCAACTGTTATGGTGATGCCCATCAATGACCTTGAACCACCAAGGTCCTGAATTAGCCAGAATAAAAATGACTCAATGTAACCCCAGGCAGTTCCTTAAAAATTAGAAATAGAAAAAAATTATGTTTGTGTTGAAGTTTAATATATTGTAGAGGTATTTTTTGATAGGTGTGATAGATCATCATGAATATTGATAAAAGCATACTTGTAAAAAGAAAGCCTCGAGGACAAATTAAGAATACCTTATGTGGCTTGATTTTATCATCATTTCCGTTTTGCATCGTCAATAACGAAAAATTATTTAAAAAAAAAAAATATGTGTATGTATACTAACCAAGAACAAAACATGCCAATAAAAGTGCAACAATCTCAATATTTTTCAAGACTGATATTACATCACCAACGACATTTTTAGCTGGTGATTTAAATTCAAGATTTATCGCTAGCATCAAACCACCTGAGGCTATTTTCAATGCTGCATATAAATAAAATGCTGGTCTAAAAGAAAATTATATTATATTTAAAATATTATTTATTTATTTGTTTATTTAATGAAGAAATATTGTTTGATAATTTTTAACGTATTATTTTTTTTTCTTACCTAAAATCAGAGTATTCTTTTCCTCGACTTGCATAGTCGATTAGCATTCCGGATAATGGTGATGATATCATTCCTCCTATACTTCCGTAAATTCTTTGGAGACCGTAATCTGCTTTTTGTTCACGTAGAATTGCTATTACAGCACCCTCAAACATTGCAAATGCAGTGCCACTGATAATACCTGAATAAATCATTTATAAATTAATTATTTGAATTGATAAATGTTATTTTTTTTCACTTATAAACGTAATTTTTAAATTTATCAATGTTTTTTTGATGTTATTAAACAATTTTTACATTTATAAATTACGATTTAATCTTATAATGTAGTTTTTTAATTTATAAATTAATTATTAATATGAAAAATCAATTTTTTAATTTTAGAAATCAATTTTTAAAATTGTAAATTATATTTTTAAATCTATCAATGTATTTTGTAAAATTACAAACAAATTTATTAATTTATAAATTAATTTTTCAAATTCACAAATAATTTTTAAAAAAACTTTAAATTGTTTTCTAAATTTACAAACAATATTTTTAATTTATAAATTAATTTTTAAACTTATATATATAAATAAATAAACAAATATTAATTTACCAGTAAAAACTCTGAATCCTAAATACAGCCAAAAAGTCAAAGAAACATCATACTCAATAATGGTCTGCATATTGGAACACATATTTTTTCTATTTGCGGTAACAATGCATCTCTCACTGCACTCCTGAGTTTGAATAATTTTATAAACCTCTGAATTAATTGTCCAATTAACCAATGGTATATTAATCATTATTTTTTCATTTTTACCAAAGCTGTTATCACACTTGGCTTTGCTATAATTATTTCCAGGTTTAAAAATTTCTTCAATAATAAATCTTTTTTTTTTTTCATCCTCATCAGCTTCAGTTACATCTTGATTTTTTATTTTAATTTTAATTGGCTTAAAATCATTTTTCCTCGAACCATCAAACTAAAAATAATTTAAATAAAAAATTTTATTATAATTTTCATGCAAAATTACTTATGTTTTTTTTTCAATTTTAATTGTTGCTGTTTATTTTTTTCGTTATTTTTAATGACTCTTGAAGAATTCCAGAGGAAAAAAAAATTTAAACTAAACGGAAATAAGCTAGTAGTTGCTTCACAAAAAAAATCCAAAGCAATCATTAAAATTATGTATTAATTTTAAACTCACTGCAGATGTAAAACCACACTGTATTTTATCATCAATATAATTTTTTGTTCCATTAATTTCTCTTTGATTATTTGAGCATGAAAAATCAAACAATTTTGGTGTTGGAAAGTAAAAAAAATTCTTCGACATTTGTCTTATTGATGTATTGTAAAATTCATTGTTTCTCAATAATCTACTTTCCTTTATATATTCAGCTTCATTTGCTATTGACTGGAACAAAAAAAATTTATATAAAAAGCTACATCAACTTTTAAGTTTAATTAGTAATTTTTTTACCTGCAAAAAGTCTTCATTTGATCGTGAATATTTTATTGAATTATTGATATTATTTTTAGTATCAAATTTTTCAACAGTATATATTTTTGAAGTTAGCAGTGCTTTGAGATCCATTGAATTATCAAAATCAATATGACAAACATATCTAATTAAATAAAAATTGAATTAATAAATTGTCTAAAATTATCTACTTTTTTTTTTAATTTAATGTTTGAAAAAAAGTGATAAAATCTTACCCACAACTTTGAATATTTGTTAATATTTCTTGCTGATTATTATATTCACAATTTTGGCTTTCTTGATTTATTGAATAAAACATACTGCCATCATTATCAGAACATTCTAGATCCATTATAATATGCGGTGGATACTTGACCGTTACTCTTCCAACTGGAACCAGCAGCAAGAGAAGAGCCGCAGCACCACCAAGTGATGAAAAAAATGAAAGAAGTATCTAAAATTTTATACAATAATTATTTATTATTAAATTATTTTCTTTTGTTTTTTTTTTTATTTTAAGTAAATAAATAAAAGACTTAGAAAATGGAAAAAATTTCGATATAGAAATTTTCTAAAATCGAAATAAATATAATTTATTATTTTATTAATAAAAAAAATATTTATTTATGTAAAAAAATATTTATAATCTTTTAAAATCATAAAGAAAAAAAAATATTAATTTAATTAAAATTTTGACTTTTGATTTGATATTTTTTCTAAGAAATTTTCAGATAGAAAAATTCAATTTCAAGAAGAAATAATTTATTTCTATGGCATTTTCATGATTAATCATTAAAATTTTGTTGAAACAATATTAATTAATAGTCTATTTATTTGAAAAATTAAATTTTTAAATATATATTCATCAATATACCTTAAAATTTCCGATTCGATCAGCAATAAGACCAGCAAGTGGTGGCATAATAATTGCCACAAATGGAGTTACAGCACTCATTATTGCTGTTTCTTCAACATTAATACCCAATTCACGCATGTGAATTGTTAGATATGGATAGAGTACATACAGAGCTACAAAAAAAAATTACCTATCATCAGAATATTAATTTATTTTAATCAATAATAATTAAATTAACAATAACTAAATAAATTCAAATTAAAATAAAAGTAAAATTTTTTATTAATTTATTTTTTTACATAAATAATTGTATAATTAATAACAATACGTACTTGATGCTTGAACAAAAAATAACATCTTCAAAGGAAGCAACTCCTTGTGACGAAAATCCTTGTAAATTCTCCGAAAAAAATTTTTAATCAACATCATGTTTTATGATTTATTTGAAAAATTTTATTCTTCAGATAATAATTACACACGTGTTTTTTTTTTGTCGATTTATTATTTACATATGAAATTTAAATTATTATTATCAATCGTTAAAGACCTGTAATAAAAATATTATAAATTGTTAGCCAAAGTAATAAAAAATATTTTAAAAAATACTTGTTTACTTTATTTAATTTTTTTTCTATCGAAATTTGTGTGTTTATTTGTTTAATTTATTTTTTTTTCTACTGAATAATGTTATTTTTGAAATTATAATTTAATTGTTATTAATTTAATGAATATAATGTTAATATATCATTTTTTCAACAATGAAATATAAATTATTTTATGTAAATAATAATATTATTTTGATTAATGACTATTTTTTTTTTTATTTTATATTATAATTATTTATTTTTATTTTTTCTACAATGTAACGACCATGGCCTTGAAAGACACTATCTATTTGGATGATACAAAATACAATAAAATAATTTTTTTATATAAGTGTGGATGTTTCGATTTCCTGCTAGATAAAATAGGATTTTTTCTATTTTTTTTTTTTTTTTTTTTTTCTAACGGAAGAAATAAATTTGCAAATTCAATTGCATGTTTTTAAATAAATATATATAAATAATTTTAAATATTTATTTATTTTTTAAATACAGATTTTCATGATGAATTGAAAAAGAAAAAAAAAAAAAATGAAAAATTATTATTGTTTTTTGAGTTTAGTTGAGCACGTTTTACAAAGAAATTAATTTACGAGTGTTTATTTTTTTTTTTTTTAATTATGTTGTTTTACAAATTAAAAAAAGAATTTTTAAGATTATTGGAATTTTTTTTTTGAGAGGTGGGGTAATTGGAATTTGTGTTGCTAACAAGTTATGCAAGGTGAGTTGGTATTTGAGATCTTTTGACTCGATGAGATTCACATTTAACAGCTCTTCCTGTTATCATGTGTGACAAAACAAGACTGCATAAATAATTACATATTTCGTTTATTTATTATCATTAAACAACCAATTTTTACTTGAAATTATTTATTAAAAAAAAACTCCAACAATTTTTAACAGTAAATTGTTAAAAAAAAATCTTGAAAATTAATTTAAAACATTGTTATATTTTTAAAAGCTTACATTATTATAAAATTTTATTAAAAATAATTTGATAATATTTTAGTTATTCAACTATCTAAAATTGTAGAAAAAAAAAAAATCATAAACAAATTAAATATAATTTTCTATAAATTTTATGAAAAAAGTATATTTTTATTTTGCAATTTCAACAGTAGTATTAATTAAAAGTTTAAAAAAAAATTATACTCTAAAATTTATTAATAATAAATAATTAATTAATTTGCAAATTTACAATTTTTTTTATTTCGAAACAAACATGAGTACTAAAATTCATGGTCATTTTGATTGTTTAAAAGTAGATGAGTGTATTATTAATTTTGTATTTTTTTTTGTAATTATTGTTATCTTAATCATGATGATCTTTGAAAATTAAATTACATAATTTGCTCACAGTTTAATCCTCTTGTTCCAAACTCGACAATAATAATTTGTCGTCGAAAAAAAAAAAATAAAAAAATAAAATTAATAACAAACTCTATGAGTTTTTACTACCTCCAGTGTGTAATTGATTCAAAGATTTTATGATGATGGAAATTCGATCAAGTTGTTACACTTTTAAGTAACTTAATAACGCAATTTAATACGTCCTTGATGAATCAGGTTGTTACACTCTGATAAAAAATTAATTTCCCATACAATTAATCAAGAAAAAAATAAAAAATATTATTATTGAATCAAAAGTTCTTGTTATTTTATTTTTTATTCATTCAATTTGGACTATGTCATCTTAGAATTACTTAAATATTTTTCCCCGGTCATTTTATTAACTCGAGCTAACACCGATTATCCATTTTATCATTTGATTACGGTTGCAACATCTTTCAGCAATGTAACAACTCAAATCTTGATGATTATATCTATGTCGACTCTACATATTTTTTTACTTAAATTAACAAAAAAATAATTTCTATTATCTTTATTGTTTATTGATATAATTCATTATTTGTCAAGCTTAAATTTAACCTGATGCTCATTGATGGTGCCATTGATGGTTCAATGATGAATTTAAATATTTTTCCTGTATATTCAAGGTGGTACCACATGCAGGTAAGACAACAATGATGATTAGAATTTAATAAATAAATTTAACCTCGACACAGTGTTGAAACAATTAAACTATTTTGTATATCAATTATTTATCATGTATGAAGCCAAATGAAGCCAAGGATTTTAAAAATTACAATCATTGATTATACATTACATGATGATTATACTTTTCATCTTTACATTGTTTTCAACAAAGAAATTTTAATAATATTATATTGTAAATAATTTTAATGTTAATTATAGACAAACTCAATAAGAAATAAAATAATTATATGAAAATATTGTTTTATAAGTTTTTAGTATATGATAATTTTAATTGTATATTTGTTTGAGGTTTTGAAAAATATTAATGAATTAATGTGTATCAACATTCATCTTGAAAAAAGGGGTCAAGTGCATTGTGCCTGGTTACCAACTAATTTCAGTCTAAACGGTGTCTTAAATATATTGAAAGGAACTAACAAATTACGCTATTGCTACAATCACGCATGACTAGAGTGACTGTATTATGTGTATACAATTACACGATGACTTGTTTTCATAAAATTTTTTTTTTCTTCAACAACGAAAGTAACATAAAAATGTCACGCAAATTAAACAAAAAAAAAAACAACAAATCATAACAATGGAGAATAAATAAAATTATTTAAAAAATTGTTTGTTTTATTTCTTTTTTAAAAGAATTTAATTGTTTTTTTGTTTTTATAAATATTTTTATTATTCAGTTCATATTATGACATTTGAAAAATTAATATTTCGAAATTTTTTCGAAATTTGTTTTTTTCGATTTATTATTTCTTTAAAAATAATATTTAATTATTGTCCTTGACTTTGTTTATCATAAAATATTGTTGAAATTTTTAATTACAAATCAGTTTTTCGAATATTAAAAAAAAATAATTTCGATTATTTTGTGTACTTGTTTTCTTACCATTTTGAAAATTGGTCGATTTCGAAAATAAAAAAAAAAAAATTATAATTTTTACTTTCACTGAGATTCACAAATCTAAATTTTATTAAAAAATTTAAAATTTTTTGAATTATTTCATTTTATCGAGCGATATAATTAAAAAATAAAAAAATTTCAATAAATTTTTTTACACATTTTTCGATATTTCACTGTTTTTAGCAAAATTTCACAATTATTATTAATTTAAAAATATATTAATTGTTATTAAAAATATAATATTTAATTTTTTATATTAATTATAATTTTGTTGGTCTTTCCTGGTTGATGTCAAGCGTTCAACTGGCACTTTGAATGAATCGTCGTAACCGACAACCACAAAAACTCATTTCCTAATAGGCCAATCATGCCTGTCAAATTAAAATTTTTAAATAATAACAACAAATAAAATATCGCAACTCATCACTAAAATTATCTAATATAATTGTATTAATTTTTCATTTATAATTTCAATAATCGAAATAAAAATTCAAATGTATATTTTAATTTTTTTTTTCACCTACAATTAACAGTCTTTATTATTATTATTATTTATTAAAAATTGTTTCAACCTTGAAAATGACAATTCAAATAATAAAATTACGGGTTAGAAATTTTTCATCATTTTTATAATATCCTCGTTGAATTTCAGTAGAAAAAAAAACCGACGAAAAATTTCGATAGTTTACAGCACGTAAATACAGTATTTCTAATGGATAATTTTTTCTAATTGTAAATTATTTATGTGCACTTTATCGCTGATAAAAATATGACGTTAAATAGTATAATCTATAATTTTTTTTTTCTAAAATGCATTCACGTTTATAACTTGTAATAAAAAAAAAAAAAATTATACAGGAAAAAAAAAATTAATAAACAACAAATAAAATTCATAAGAAAAAATAACGTGGATTATTTTTTATTTATTTATCATTGAATTAAAAAAAATAATATTCATTTAATTTATCAAATGAATTATTAATGCATAAATGTAAAATATATTTTTTATATTTTTAAAATCAGTTTGTTAAAAATACACTTACTTGTTACTGTAGTTTTTTTTCTTTTACAAAATACCATGAGTAAAAAAAAATTATTCATCAAGAATTTTAAAAAAATACTCAACCTGTAATTGATAAAAAAAAAAAATTATTTTATTATATTATTAAAATTACTAATTTATTTTGTTAATTAAAAAAAATATATTTAGAAAAAGTCGCAAATTAATACTGAGTTACAGTCAAATTGTTTATAAAATTAATTGAATTTTATAGCATTTTAAAAATCAATATTTATTACTAAACCAACCGATAGAAGAAATTCCATTACTCAAATTTTTCAAGAACAAATCGAAATGAAAATTAAAAATGATAATAATTTCGTAGTAGAAATTTTCAACGTATTAAAAAAAAAAGACTAAATCTTTTAAAAAAACTACCCATTAATAAATTTATTAAATAAAATATATCTATAATTTTTTTTACCTCTAAAATACCATCTTCAGGAATATCAGAACAATGAATTGCATTTTGAATTTTGTCTTTGCCATATTTAGCACGTAGTGTTTGTGGTCTAACTTTGACACCAATATCCTTCAAAAATAATTAAATAAATAAAACAAATAAACAATTGATTGAAAATTAATAAAACAAATATAAACAATTTTTTGTAAAAAAAGTCTTTCTTGAGTAAATTAAATAAAATGACTCACAGGATCCATAGGTCCACACAATTTTCGAAATTCAGCTTGAACATTAACATCAGTGTCCTTGTGAATAATCTCCATTGCTATACATGGTCCCGACTGTAATTCACCGACCATGGCCTATGAATAATAAATATATTTCATTACATAATTGATTGTTTTTTTTTTTCGTTTTATTTTATATTTAAAACCTACACCATAATTTGCCAAAACTCCTTTATAAACTTCTAGAAATTCAGCAGCATTTATTGGATCAACATGAAATTGTTTAATTGCTGATATAATAAATCCAGCTTTTTGTATGTCATCAATAATATTACCTTGAAAAAAATAAACAAATAAATTTAATATATTTTCAAGGTTTTTTTAAATATATTTTTGAATATTTAAATTAGTCAAGTCACTGAATAAACACAGCATTGTCAGTCAAAGTTTGTTGAGTTGATTTTTCGTCATAGAAAAAAAAAAAAACAATTTAAAAATACATATGAAATAATGAATTGACACATTTTTTGATTGATCATAATTTCCAGTAATATTTTCATAAATAATTCCCAGTTAATTATGATGATTATGTAGATTTTATTTGACTTTTTTCAGTCAAAAATTGGATGAATATGACTTACCAGTTAAACGTGCTCGTACAGCATGTGGTTTGATAACACAACAGGTACATTTTTTACAAGTTGCTGTATTTTTAAAATGTTTTTTAGCTGATTTCATTGTTGGAAAAAAAATATCAAGTTCCTGATAAAGGATAAAACAATTAATTATTATTGTTTGTTATTTATTAAATTTAATCAACATACTTTTTCAGCTAGCTGTGAATTTAATGAGCCATAAAAACCATCATGAATATTGTCACTTCCATAACGTGCACGTAATGACGTAGATTCATTATTTTTTTCGCCATCAGAATTATAAATAGATCCCATTAAATCCTGCCAGACTGTTACAGCATTATTTCCAAGTAATGTCAGCAGAACACTTGGTCCAGATGTTAAATATGATTTTATAAATCTGTTTAAATTAAAATCAAGTGTTAATAATCATTGACTAATTAATTGTGTAAATTGATAGTTAAATACTAACTTGATATTTTCATTATTTTCATATAACATGTCAACATCTTGCTCTGATAATGTTACCATCATAATATTAGCTATGTGTAAATCATGTGCAGTTATAGTTTTAATTATTTCTCCCATTTTGTTGATAACATCTGGCTTTAAAATTGCAAATGTTCTAAAATAAATATCAATATTAATTTATTATTATAATTAAAAATAATAGGCGAGATTTAAGCTAAATCTTACTTTTCCATAATTTTACCAATTTTATTTTTAGTTGCTGAATCAGCAACATCAACTAATTTCATTGCCCTGGAGAAAATTGTAACAACATTTCCCACAAAAAAATCTTTAAAATCAACATTTTCACACTTGGTTCTTCTTAAAAATGTTTTTTTATTTTTAATATCAAACTGTTGATTGAAATAAATTGAAAAATTAAACATAACCAAAGATAAAAATTAATTAATAAATTAACTTACAAGCTCAATTGTACAATCAGATGTATAAAAATATAAATAAAATTTTTTTATTAAATCAGCATTACTATCAAACCATTCAGCTTCAAATGCAAGTCGTTCTGTCATATCACTAGTCATTTTTAATATTGATATCTGCATAAAAAAACAACAACAATTAATAATCAATTCATTACAACGAACAAAATATTATACCTTAAAAAGTCCTCTTCAAGTTCAACTATTATTTATCTGTAAACTTTTTGCTGTCATCAATGTTATTGTCACAATAAAAAAATCGTTGTCAAAACAAAAATTAAACACCGGTTGTTAAAAAACAATAAAACAACAACAAAAAACCGTTAAAAAAAAACAAAAAAAGTTTATTATCAACATCTACTTTACCAACTAATAATGGCTTTTTTTTTTTTTTTTTTGTTTTTTTGTTGGTAAACTTGAAGACCAGCTGACATTCCTGAACTAACTTCAAGTTTGTGGTGATGGCTGTATGGCGTGTGTTATCACAAAGGCTAAATACTTAGAATAGTCGAGAAGAAAAAGAAAAAAAAAACTACATAATTTATAAATTATTAAGTATTACTATTAAAAATGAATACTATTGTTTATTCAAAAGCAATGGCTGGTGTTAATTCAGCCATCATAAAACGTACGTATTTAATTATCAATTTTATTGACAATATTTTTTTATTATTATTAAATGTATCATTACGGTATGACTCTTTTTTTTTTTTTTTTTATATATTTACAATGAACATTGCTCTTGGTTTATGTAACTTGAATTATTGCACACATGTTCAAACTATTATTACACGTGAAATCAACCGGCACTTGACATACATTTTTTTATGTATTAATATTAAAAACAATTAATAAACGAGGGGGTTTAGGTTAGCCTCCATGGAAAAAAAAAAATGATGCAATATTCATGATAATTTTTAACAGACACACATGATATCAGTAGCTGGAAAATTTTGGGATTTTGTTTTATTTATTTGTTATGACCAAATATTTATTTATAGAATTGTTATTGAATTAAATTTTTATTTGTACTTTGTAATTTCATACTTGTACTTTGCAAAATGCTGAGTAATATATTTATATTTGTTATAATTTATATTGATTAATTGAATTTGTTTTAATTTGTTTTTTCAGGATGTTATTCGAGATGTCCATTAAATTTCGAATCACAAAAGTTACTTTTTTCATGTACAAAAAATATCGATAATAATTTAAGACGTCAAATTGATTCAACATCATATGAGGCATCATTACAAAAATTTTCATTAACACAAAATCGTAATTTTACATTAACACCAAGATGGTGTGCACAGGAATCATCATCAAAAGTTGAAGATACAGTTAAAAGTTTAAAAGAAGATAAAGAGGAAAAAGATAAAACAACTGTTGTTGCATCAAATGATGCATCAAAAAAAGCTGAACAAGCAATTGTTGAAAAACGTACAATGTGGCAAAAGGTTAAAGCTGAAATGGTACATTATTATCATGGATTTAGATTACTTGGTTTAGACATGAAAGTATCAGCAAAATTAATTTGGCGTGTTTTGCATGGTAATGAATTAACAAGAAGAGAACACAAATTGGTAATTATTATTTAATTTATTTATAATATTAATTGTCATATAATCATATAATTAATTTGTTTATTTTTATTTTTTCAAATAGCTTGTTAAAACAACTGGTAACATGTTCAGATTAATTCCATTCTCAGTATTTATTGTTGTTCCTTTCATGGAACTTTTATTGCCAGTTTTTATTAAAGTATTTCCTGGTATGTTGCCATCAACATTTCAAACAGCAACTGATAAAGAAGACAAGCTAAAACAAGCATTAAAAGTTAAAATTGAAATGGCTAAATTTTTACAAAAAACACTTGATGATATGGCTGTTCAATCATCAGATCATCGTTCAGTTAAAGCCAAAGAATTTGCTGAATTTTTCCAAAAAATGCGTTCAACTGGACATGAAGCATCAAACCAAGAAATCATGAAGTTCAGTAAATTATTTGAGGATGAAATAACATTAGATTCATTATCAAGAGCTCAATTAATAGCTCTATGTCGTGTCTTGGATGTACAAACATTGGGTACAACAAATTTCCTTAGATTTTTATTGAGAATGAGACTAAGAAATTTAGCTGCTGATGATAGATTAATTGAAAAAGAAGGTGTTGATACACTTGAACGTGCTGAATTACAACAAGCATGTAGAGCAAGAGGTATGCGTGCATATGGTATGCCAGAAAATAGATTGAGAGATCAACTATCACAGTGGCTTGATTTAAGTATTAATCAAAAAGTACCACCTTCATTATTGTTACTATCACGTGCATTGATGGTACCTGATACAATGCCAATGGAAGAAAAACTTAAGGTTACAATATCATCATTACCAGATGATGTATTGGCACGTACAAAAGGTTCAATTGGTGAAAAAGAAGGTAAAATTGATCATAAAACAAATATTGAAATTATTAAATTAGAAGAAAAGAGAATATTAGAAGAAAGAGAAGAAAATAAAGAATCAATTCAACCAGAACCAATTGTATCATCATCATCATCATCATCATCAATAAATGTTGATGATAAAAAAGATGAAATAACAACAAATGATGTTAAAGTACTTGAACAAGCACTTGATTCAATTGGTGAAAAGAAAATGGCTGTTGAAAAAGAAGAATTAAAAGAACTTAAAGAAGAAATGGCTGAATATCAAGAAGATATACAAGAACTTGCACAAATAACATCACAATCAGATGCTGATAATGCTAAAGATTTACAAGTATCAAAAGGTGCTAAACGTTTATACAATAAGGTTAATAAAATGATCAATAAAATGGATGTTGTATTGGGAGAATTAGAAAAATCAGAAATGAAAGTTAAAGAAAAAATTGAAACATTAAAATCAGAAGATAAATCTGATGATAAAGTTGTTGAAGAATCAGTTAAAATTGATGAATTAATTGGTGCTATTAAACAAATACAAAATATTCCTGATGATGCTAGATTAGCAAGAATTGAAGATATTCTTGGAAAAATTGATGATGACAGAGATGGTGCTATTAAAATTGAAGATGTTTTAAAGGTACTTATTTTTTTATTTTTTATTTATGCTTAAATATCGTATTGTTTATTAATTTTATTGTGCTTATTTCAGGTTATTGAAATGATTGGAAAAGAGGATGTTAAATTGAGTAAAAAACAAGTTACTGAATTGATTGATTTGATTGACAAAGAAGAAGTTCTTGAGGTAGAAGATCAAATACAAAAAGCACTTACTAAGGAAAATAAAGATAAAGAAGCATCACCAGTTCCATCAACACCAGTAACTAAAGCTGATAAACCACTTAAGGAAGAATTTGATGAAGAAAAAAATACAAAAATTAACATCAAAACATCAGCTGGTGAAGAACTTCATGATAGTGCACCTGTTTTAAAAGATTCAAAAAAAACAATTAAAAATACATCAATATCTGGTGTACCACCATCAAATCCAAAAAAAGCTGAAGGTTCCAAGCATCTGTGATTTGCACAATAAATAAATAATTAAGTCAACGCTCTTTAGAATAATAAAAACTTCTTTTTAATTGTTTTTTTTTTTTTTTTACCAGAATGATTTACAAGTAAAATACAGTTAAAATTAATTATTTAAATAATTCAATTATCTTTTAAACAATAATAATCAAGAATTTTAATACGAAAAAATTGTATTTTTTAAAGCAAAATGATCAATTCAAAATAAGCGACAGATAAAATTTTTTATAAATAAAAAAAAAAAGCAAAGTATTTATAAAAAATTAGGCTTCTTTTTTTTTTCGATAGTTAATTATTGTTATCAACAGTTGTTAGCGTTTGTTGGTCACGAGATGATGAATAGAAACAGAAGAAAAAAAAAAAAAAAAAACTGGGACAATATCATTCCATGAAAACAACAAAACCGAATTAAAAATTAAAAGAAAAAATATATGGTAATTAATGCCAATCGGTGTTTTGAGCATTTTAATGTGATCAATTATAATTATTTTTTTTTTTTCATGAGTTAATTGAGTTAAACAGAGTGTAATTGTGGTGGTGGAGATTTATGATGATGAGTTGGATTGAAGCACTGGCTTCAACGTTGTACAATTATAAATATAAATAATAAACAAAAAAAAAACCAATAAAATTAATTAATTATTATTTCTCTTGTAAATACACTAATAAATAAATATTAATTTAATGAAATTATCATTAAATTACATATATGAGTAATGATTAATTATGTACATCAATTTATAAAAATATAAAATAGAAAAATAAAAAAATAACCTTTTTAATGAGTTAATCAGTAACCAATTTATGGAAAATTGCTTCATATTTTTTAATTGAATCTTTCATATATTCTTTTTTGTAACTAATTATACCTGTTATATCATAGACGATTACTAGAAATACAACAGTTTGAGGAGAGTTGATATATTTTAAATAGTATTGTTTTCTACGTATTTGTTCTAATGCATCTTCTATGAATTTTGTTAAGTCGTCCTCTGATGAAGCACCATGTTTCTTCCATTTTAACTCATGAATATAAATCAATCCTGGAATGCAAATAGTGATATCTGATCTACCTAGGTAACTAGTACGTTCACTTGTGAATCGCAATTCATCTGTCATCTCCCCAAGTCCTCGTAGAATGGCATGCAAGTACATATGTACTGTTGCTTCACTCATTTTTAGTAAAATATGGCCAAGTACTATAATGTGACCGCAGACAATTAATATATAGTACCATGTCTTCACTTTTTAGAGCTTCTAATAATATTGACTTTTTTTCTTTTACATTAATAAAGAAGCTATCATTAGCTATCATTTCTTTTAATAATGTCTCAACTTCTTTATTTGGTACAGACAATGTATAAATTTTATTTTCTTCATCATATTCTTTGATGGTTAAATACCCAGTCTGAAATAACAGTGATTTTAGTGATATTTGATCAAGTTCCTTGTCAAAATTTAATTCTGTACTACTTGCAAAGAATGAAGGATTTTTCATCATAAGCGAAATACTTTCTGCATCTTTCATTATAATATCATGATACAAACTTAAACATTTTCCTGGCCAATATGATATTATGTCGTTATTGTCGAAGCACTGTAGCACAGACCAAGCATTAAATACTGTGTCTTTACTCCGTTTATTAAATCTATAACCATTATAATACACTTTTAGTTGCTTCAATACATCTTCTTTATCTTTTTTAAGCACACGAGACAGTTCAGTAATTTTATCTTCAAAAACAGTTTTTAATTCTTCTTCAGTAAAGCCACATATGGCATTTACTCGCTCATTTAGTGTAATGTCAGTTAAATGGTTGGCTGAAGTAAAAATATCAGATAGACCAAATCTGGTGGCACCTGTTACCAATGTTAGTCTGATTCCATTTGAAGCTTTTAATTTTTTAAAAAAAATACTCATGACTTTAAGAATTTGTTTTTTTTCACTGCAATCTTCCATAGGTGAGTCATATTCATCTATTAAAATTATTACATCTGGTTCATAACCATTATTGAGGTTAACTCCTCCATTGATCATTACGTCTAAAAGTCTTGCTATTCGATTATATTCTCCATATTTTATTTTATACTTGTTGCAATTTGTTTGTATCATTTCTATTAATTCTTGCTCAAATATTTTAGCTGACCTATTATCAATTTGTGCAAAGTCGAATCTGAATACACAGTATTTCTTCCATTGATATTCAGATTTGCCAATATAGGTATTTGTAAATAATTCTTTACTATCTTCCCCATTGCAAATTTCACTTAGTGTGTCCAGCATGATTGATTTGCCAAAACGTCTTGGCCTTACTAGAAAATAGCTACCTTCCCCATCGATCAGTATTTTCATGTATTCGGTTTTGTCCACATAGTATCCACTTTTAATTATCTTTTTAATATTGGTGGCTCCAATTAATTGATTGAACTAAAATATAAATTTGAAAATAAATTTATTAAATTGACATTAAATCAAACTATTATCATGACTTACATTTTTTTGGACAGTATTATCATTAACTTGGTTAATTAAATTATCATCTTTTGATGACATGTCAGGTACAGTTGATAGCCAAAATCTGGGTACTTTGATGTTGCAAATTGGTCTCTGATATTGCAAAGGCAATGAATAATTTGGTACTGATATTTTTGTAAAATTTCGCAGTGAAATATGACATAGTTTCTAAAACATATAAATAATAAAAATTAAAATTAATTTTATTGATTTTTTTTTCATGTAGGTTAGTATAATAATAAAAAAATAAATTATAGGTATAAATAAATTTTTATATTTACATTGATGACCTGCTTTAATTTAAGCATTATGAACTCTTTTAGATTTATAAACTGTTGTAGATTTATAAATGATGATTAATAATTCAATTGTCTTTTATATTTACTTATTTATTGTTATTTATAAAAATTTCCAATAAATTAAACTAAAAAAAATGGCTGCTTTCTTTCATGACTCAATTTATTATTATTTTATCGTATATTGATATCATGGAGGTATACACCTCCATGATTGATATAAAAAAAAGGTAATTTTAGCGCATGACATTGCGCAACGCGCAGCAAAATTCATTAGGTGCTTTCTTTCTTTTGTATTTTTTAAAGCGAAATGATCAATTCAAAATAAACGACAGATAAAATTTTTTATAAATAAAAAAAAAAAGCAAAGTATTTATAAAAAATTAGGCTTCTTTTTTTTTTTTTTTCGACAGTTAATTATTGTTAACAACAGTTGTTAGCGTTTGTTGGTCACGAGATGATGAATAGAAACAGAAGAAAAAAAAAAAAACAAACTCGGACAATATCATTCCATGAAAACAACAAAACCGAATTAAAAATTAAAAGAAAAAATATATGGTAATTAATGCCAATCGGTGTTTTGAGCATTTTAATGTGATCAATTATAATTATTTTTTTTTTTCATGAGTTAATTGAGTTAAGCAGAGTGTAATTGTGGTGGTGGAGGATTATGATGAGTTGGATTGAAGCACTGGCTTCAACGTTGTACAATTATAAATATAAATAATAAACAAAAAAAAAAAAAAACAATAAAATTAATGAATACTTCTTCTGATAATAATAATAATATGTCAACTTATTGTATATGTACCAAGAATTGTTGTACAAAATATATTTAAATAATCTTATTTCATAATTATTTTTGAATATTTATATTTATTTTGTTTTATATAAGAAAAAAGTAATTATTTAGGATTAAAAAAATTATTTTATATTTCAATTATTGAAGTAATAAACAATGATAGTATTTATAAATTAATTAATGATACTAAATATTTTTAATCGATTGAAAAATATAAAAAATGTCTCGACATTTTTTCTCTAAAAATTATTTAATTATTGCTAATTTTTTTCTACATAATTATAAATGTGTTTAAATTTTTTTTCCAAATATATAAATTTTTAAATCAAAAATTTGTTAATAAACTATAATTTTCATATTTATTTTCAAGTTTTTTTTCCTAAACAATTTTATATAATTAATTAGTCAAAAATATAAACAAGTTATTAAATAATTTTATTATAAATATTTTTTCCATCAAAAATTAAAACAATTGTTTTTATATTTTTAAATTTTACCGCTTCAATTTTTTTTACCTTTTGTTGATATAAAATGGACAAAATTAGATATAAAAATAAATAAATATAAAATAATTATATAATTCAGTACGTTCTAGAATTACCTAAACTAATTAATTACAAATTTACAACAAAGAATGTTTCAATCTAAAAAGAAAAAAAAAATGAAAATCAATTGCCCCAGGGTATCGAAAAATACTTGTTACGTTGTTGATGTTTCGTCAAAGAAGGGAGGTGCGGCAATGACTTAGTGGCCCGCCATGTTTTTCACCAAGTGGGGTGTGTAGAAAAAAAGACCGGGGTGAAAAATCATCTCTCGGGTCATGCAGGTAAATATTTTCATCTATTTTACATGTTTACAAATAAATAAATAATTTTTTCAAAAAAGTGTTACATCAATAAAAATCCAACTTTCCAATACGTATCAAATTTATTTATAAATAAAAGTGATTATTATTAACAACGTCATTCGTGTCATATTGTTTTTTTTTTCTTTTTTTTTTTTCGTTAACACATCACACTCAAGAGTCAAGTCATCTATGACTAAGGGGAAATTCACAATGAAAAATCATCAAGGTTACTCAGTTATTTCTACATAACTTATTTTTTTGTTAACAACAAAAAATAATAAACAAAATGAAAAACAAAGTCTAGATAATGATTATTTGATGGGTGTTTGTGTGTCAAAGTGTAACTTGTTTTGCTTCCATCATTGTTTGACAGTTGGTTGTGTACTTGTGTGTTGTGATGACCATGATTCTTAAACTCAAGGATATTGTTTAATCGTGCATCGCATTAGTCATAAAAGTTGCATCACCTGCATCAGTGTGTGTTGCTCAATTTGGCCCTTCAGAGTATAATATTTCAAATTCTTTGACCCCATTATTTTTTTTTAAACTAATTTATTTATATTTTATACTAAATCTCGTATTTATATATACACATTCTTTTTTTTTTTCAACTTGAATTACTTATTAAAACATTTTATGTATTTTTAATTCATTGTTATGTAATTTTTTTATATTCATTATTTGTATTTTTTTTTTAGTGTCAACATGGGAAGGAGATTTAAGTTTTCCTTCGATGAGACCTGCAATTTACAAATTGACAACGCTTTCACCGCCCGGGTACCACTACCAAAGTCACACTAAAACTGATGGAAATAAAATAATAATTAATTAAATATATTAATTATTAAATACAAGGAAACTCTAACCAAATAAACAAGTCATAGATTATATATTATAAAAACTATATTTCTTTTTGTTTTTTTTTTTTTTTCGTTTGTTTTCGTTTTTTTTTTGTTTTTGTTTTTTGGTTTTGACATTAAAAATTAATTAAAAGTGGTGGTGGTTGGAGTTGATAATTTTATACAAAAGGACAAATAATATCTTAAATAGGTAAATATTTAATTATTAATGGAAAAATATAATTAACATTAAATTTTATAAACAGTAAAGTTGATTAAATTAATGAATAAAACTTATTGCTTGATAATAATTATTGACATATTTAAAATGAAAATATCCATTTGAATAAATTAAATAGTAATATTAAAATTGATATTTAATTGTAAATGGTAAATGAGTGGGTTTAACTGTTAAATCTAATTAATGTCATTAATCAAGGATCAATTTGATAAATGACATTGAAAAAATTACCTACAAAACAACTCCTACACTGTTATTAAAATTTGATATAAATAAATGTGATATACCTATTTAATAAATAATAATGTTGTTTATAAAAAAAAAAAAAAAAAACAGAGACAAAAAGAGAGATGATTATCCCCGAGTCATTGGAGTCTACACGAGTTGTTAATGGGTCCTGGTGTATAATTGACCAGTGGGAATGAGGAATCCGGGTTTGCGTATTGTCGGCATATCGTCGACTCCTGGTGGAGGTGGTGTATTTGGTAACCGGGCCGAGGAGGAGTTGCGCCTTTGGCTTGAGACACGCTTGGACGCATTGGGCATTGACCCAGTCGCGTACTCGCGTTTTGTACTCAGCCTGTTGCGCCGCCCCGACTCGGCCCTCTCATCAGGAGCTGAAGAATTTGATAATAAATATCGTACACAAGGAAGACGTTATAATCGTCAATTCACCAGGACAAATATACACCCACAAGGTGATAGGGAACAGAAACGTGCTGTCGTACAATGTCTCACTAATGCTGCTGATCAGGTTATTATTATTTCCTTTTATTTTAATATAAATTTACTAATTTTTCATCATGATTAATCATGTCAAATAATAAATAGTAATTTTCTTTTTTCATTTGTTATATTTTTTTCATTAAATTTCTTATGATATTGCCTTATATTTGGGGCAAAAAAATATACAATAAATTGTATCATCATGCTATTGATACTTACAAACTAAACCAATCAATGAAAAAGTTTCCCTTATTGGTTTTTTTTTTTTTTTCGGGTTCAAAAAACTCATAAACAACTAACTCGTGTATGAATGACTTGAAAAAATTTTATTGTATTATTAAAAAAAAAACCAATGACAATTTAAAAACTAATGAGATTTTTTTCGTATGCTTGTGTATTATTTTGATGAAATTATTATAAATGTATAAATCAAAATATGAAATACATGATATTTTTTATTCAACAGAAATTTGGTATTGAGACACTGGTCGATGAGCTTTGTGCAAAACTAAGAGATCTTGAAGGTGGTGATATTGATGACAATACTACAGTTGATTGTCATAAAATTGAAGCTAAAAAAAATAATAATTTTGAAAGCCTTACACCACGTGATAGAGCACTTAGATATTACGCTGCGTTTCCAGCCCTTCAGCCATCAACACCAAAAAAAATCACCCAAATAAAGGACAACAAATATAATAGCATCAATAACTTGAATAATAATAAATATAGAAACAACAACGGTTTAAACGGAAAAAAATTTAATAAAAACATCAACGATAAACATAATAATAATAGTAATAATAATATTAATAAAATTAAAAATAATAAAATTAATCATAAGGAACGTCAGCTGAAAAAAACAAAAATGTCTATTGTAAGTATAATGAAAAAAGCTCTTAATATAAAATATCTGTATAAATAATTGATTAATATTTTTATGTTTTAGCAATCTATTGATACAAGAAAATTAAAAGATAAAGAAACATTTGGCTTTGCAAAATCATTAGAACGTGAACGTGAAAAAGAACTTGATGATTTACGCTTGGCCCAATTACAAGCAAAATTTGATGAAAGTTTAGAAGCACTATGGGACAGTGGACCTGGTAATTCAAATGACAAGTCATCAATATGGGCAGCACCATCATTATCAATACCATCTGGACCACATTGGCCAATATCAACAAATGAAATGTCATTAATACTACCAATAACAAATATAACATCATCAACAATAATAAATGCAACACCAAAAAATGAATATATTATTGATGATTTAACAATTAAAAATTGGAATATTGATTTAATTGATATTGATAAATATAATGATGATGATGATAATAATACCAATGACAATGACAATGACAATGCTGATGTTGATGATAAAAAAATTAATTATAATTTTAATTGGTCAAATAATATTGATGATACAACACCACCATGGTGTTGGAAAAATATTAGTAATAATATTATTAATATTAAAAATAGTCCAAATAAAAATAGTTGTTTTATTCCAATACCACCAAGTAATAATAAAAGTTCATTTGATATTATTAATAAAAAAATTAAAACAAATGATGTTGTTAAAACAGTTGATATGACGATTGATAATAATCAAGCTATTAAAGATAAAAAACAAGATAAAAAAGATGGTAATGATGATGAAGAGGAAGAAGATCTTTTAACATCAACAAAAACACATTTTCGACCAATTAAAAATGATGGTAAATGGGCTGATGGTACGACATTTCCAGTTAATAATAATTTTGAACGTGTTGCATATAGACGATCAAATTCAAATAATTTATTTTATTTACCTGGTGGTGAAAGTCCATATATGGAATATAAAGATAATAAAATTTCATCAGCAACAAATGGAAATAGCTTTACACTTAAATTTCGTGTACGTCAATGCGATAAATCAATTCAAACAGATCCAATTCGTTCGTCAAGTAAATTAAGAATTTTAACAAATGACAATAATCATCATTTTTATTATCCATCAATAAAGAATATTTTAAAAAATCATGTGGGTAATGATGATGATGATGATGATGATGAAGACGATTATAATGATGAAGATGATGATGATGTTGAAGAAGATGAAGAAGATGCTGCTGCTGTTAAAAAGAAGACGTCTTTTTTGATTGAACCTTTTAGACAAACGCAGCCGAGCTTTTCAATAGTCAGTGACAGAAAAAGGTAAGATGAATATTTCATAATAATTATTATTAATAAATAATACAAAGTATTTAAAAAATATTTATACATTTATGTACATTGCTTGTTTTATATTTTTTATTTATTCATTGAGGGTTTCGAATTTCCATACATTTTATTTGACAATTAAAACAATATTTTCCAACGAAAATTAATTAAAACATATATGAAAAATGAAAAGTGACAACAACATTGGAGAAATAAAACAAATAGCTCTTTCATTGTTGAAATATTGAAAATAACTTTTTTCTTTAAATAATTGTTGAAAGCATACGTATACAGCTTTTTTTATTTTGTATATATATAAAGTCAACATTTTTATTGGTAAAATTCGCCAAGTAATTTGTGTCAAGTGAACTTATTGATATATATTTTTTAAACAAGGTTAATTAATAGCAATCAGCTCAAGTTATTATCGATTTATTAAAGATAATAAGCTTGTATAAATTTAATTTAACAATTTTGTTTTGTTTTTTTTTTTATTTGCTATTATTTCAGAAGGCACAGTAGCAGTTTTAAAGGTCGCCCATTCGTTGCATTACGCCCATCAACTCGATAAAATGGTTTGACAAAAGCTTTACAATTCTGAGCCTATCTTACTGGCAAAACCGGCCATATTATTATAATTATATAGCTGTTATTATTTCGTGGGATTAAAAGATTATAAATTAATTAATTACACCAGTAGAAAAAAAATAATTTGTGCTAAAATGCATATGACTAGGTAAAAGAAAAAAAAGTTATATACGAAAAACGAAAAAAAAAAAATATATATATATAAAATAAAAAAAAATAAAAAAAAGTGCAATGTGTATGAAAAGAAGGGGGTCCTCTTGGAATGCGGAATTTGTTATGCATTAAAACCAAGGAGGCACAGCTAGCCCCCTTAATCAACATAAATTTTTATTTAAAAAACAGTCAAATTTTAAAGAAAAAAATTTTAAAAAAAATAAAACCAAGCGATATATTTAATTGCTAGAAAAAAAAAACATAAGATTAACAGATTATATTATTTAATTATTACAAATTGTTTGAAAAAAAAAAAAAAGTAATAATAATCTTAAATTAAATAATTAATAATTAAAAAAAAAATAAATAAATACCTTGTGCCTCGTTTTTATGGTGAGGTCAATTGGTACAAATGGTTTTTTTTTTTTTCTTTTTTTTATTTTCTCAGTTGACTATTTATAATTTGTTTATGGTATTAATGTTTTTTTTTTTTTTTTTTTTCGTTCAAAAAAAGCGATGAAAATCAAGTTGAAAAAAAAAAAAAAAAAAAAAAACGAACAATGCAATTCGTTATTAATGCTTGCGTGCGAGCTGTTGGATTTTCATTTTTTTTTTTTTTAAATTAATTTATAATTTTTTTTTTTTAATTATATTTTCTTCTTCTCTTTATGCCCGATTTAATTTTGATTTTATAATTGACGACAAGCTGCGAATAAACAGACAGAGAGAGAATAAATATTTAGAGAAAAAAAGGAAGAGAAGAAGAAAAAATAAAAGAGTTTTATCAAAGTTTTTCATGATGTTCTCGTTGAAATTGAACGAAGAAAATATTTGAAAATATCTATATGAAAAACGGTTTTATTTGGAGATATATTATATATCTATAAACGGGGCAAAAAACTTATTTCGATAAGGTCGATTAATCGCGTGTAAAAAAAAACTGAAAAAACAAAAAAAAAAAAAATAATAATAATTATAATTAAGAAAACAATCGGAGTTATTTTCCATGTTTTCTATTATTAATTTATGTTAATTATATTTGTCTCCCTATTAATTTAACTCCCTTAAAAAAAAAATAATAACCTGATCATTTTTACCCTTTCACAATTTCCCAAAATCAAAAGAAAAAAAAGAAAAATAAATTCTTGAATATATGTTGAAAACGACGACGACGAAAAAAAAAAAATATAATTTTATCCATTGACCCTTGATTCCGTTGATCCCTTAATCCCAAAATAAAAGTCAAATGAAAAAAAAAAAAAAAAATCAACAACAAAATTTGAATGTAAAAAATACACAACAAACGAAAAAATATTATATACTTATGCGAAAATTGATGAATAAAAAAATTGTGTAATAGTGGAAAAAATAAACGAAAAAAGTTTTGAAAAAAAAAAATATGTTGTGTGTGAAAATGGCAAGTCAAAAAGGTAAACGATAAAAAAAATTTGTTGATAGTATAAACTTGTTGTTGAGATATCAATATTCGAAACAAATACTTTTATTCCCAGCACTATCTCGAATTTATAGAGATTTAAAATGTGTGTGAAATAAAGTGTAAAATGATGGAATATATAGTTGGGTGAATTGTGTTCTCGAATTGTGAGAATAAAAATGCCAAAAAAAAAAATAAATAAAATAACAACTGTGGCAATTTTTGTGACAAATAAAAATCAGTAACACTCCAAACTTTGTCTTTTAATTTTAAATAAAAAACAACCCTCATTTATACACTTGAATATTTATTTAAATATACATTTACAAATTTTTAAAACAATATTTTTTCATACATTTTAGTGCAAAATTAACATGAAAAAAAAACGAAAATTTAAATTATTTTTACATAGCCAACAAAACTTCATAAAAATGCGAAAAAAAAAATTAAATTTTCATATTTTTTTCTGCTAATTTTATCATACATTTCATCTTGATTTTATTTAATTTTTATAATGTTTTTAAAAACCAAAATTATCACGGTTTTATAATTTTTTTTTCTACAAAATATTCTCAGCCAAATCGAAACAAAATTACAAGAAATTTTCCATTAGAAATTTATTTAAATTAACTATAAATATCGATTGTTTTTCAGCCATAAAAATAATGATTATTTTTTAGTATAATAATAATAATAAACGATTAAATTTAACTGTTGATTATACGATAAAAAAAAAATAATGTCAAAGTAATTTTCTGTGATGAAAGATTATTTCAAAAGCACTCATAACGACTAAATTGCAAATTTAATAATATTACATACAATATTCTTTGCCGTTTAAAATTTTAATATTAATATTTATCAAGAAACAAAAAGTAACAGCTTTCAATATTTAGCAGTATTAATAATTAATTAACAAACTCAAAACTACGTGTTATTTCCACCAGTAAGTTGTATTATTTAACAAAAAACAAACATTGTTTCAACACTGGGGAAAAAAAGAAATAAAAACAAACAAAGTAGCAAGTACACAGTTTGTTCTGACACTTTTGAGGATCTCAAATTTTCATGAAATCACCAAAGTTGTTTGCAAAACAAACTATAAATGCATTATAAACTATTACATAAAGAAAAAATATAAAAATTATTTATTCAAACTTGAATGAATAATTTTCACATCATGAAACAATTATTAGACTTTTAAAATTCAACAAATTTTTTGTTTCTCTATTCACAATAATTGCTTAATTTTATTTTCAATTAATTTATAAATTAGTATTTATTTAAAAAATATATATCTACTATCACTCGGTATATTTCAAAAGATATTTTTTAAAAATTTATAAAATAACAAAACATTTTTAACACTCAGTTAAAAATTTTTGTGCGCAAAGAAATTCAAACCACATTATCAAGTATTTTAAACTCATTTAACAATTCTTATTTTTAAAAATAAAAAAAAATAAATGGATAATGCATTGTAAAATAAATGGAGCAAACAAAAAAGTTTTTAAAAAATATAAAAAACATTGTCTCATCGTTGGCAAACAAACACGAAAGGACATTACAATGGAATGCAACATTGAAGTTAAATAAAAAATATAAAAACTTTCTTAAACTTTTTTTTTTTCTCAACGTTAACAACATTGCCTTATTTCCCGACAGTATATATTTTTAAAGGATGTTATTGTAAATGAAATGAATAACAAAAAATGAAAAAAAAAAAAATAATAATAATAGTTTTAAAATCTTGAACGTACTGATGGAGCTGCTTTAAAAAGTAGTTTATTTTTTTTCGATTCAAATCTCATGGGTTTTATTATTTGTGACGGTGGTGGTAAACGTTTACGTTCAATACTTTTATTTCTTCTATTTTTTCCAATATAACAACGATACCACCAATACTCAAGACCAAGTGTTACACAAGCCATACCAATACCAACAAATATTACAATAAATACACCACCAATATTTGCCAATGATATACCATCACTTTGATCATCTTGTTGTTCACATGACATTTTCTTTTTATTGTTTTGCCACCATTTTGCTTTTAATTGTTCCAATTGTCGTTTATTCAACAACTGAAGAATTCTATAAAAAAAAAAAAAAAACAATATTATATTAAAAATTAATTAAAAAATAATGTTTTTTACTTGTCTTGAATTTTTTCATGTCAAATTGTAATAGTCAAAAGTATCAAGCTTATTAAATGTATTTTTCATCAACAATTGGATATTATGACCTACTTAAATTTTCTCATTTTCTCGAGATAAAACTAATTAAAATTTAAATTAAAATTAAAAAAATATTCATGCAATTTTATAATGATTATTATTGTAATGAAATAAAAATAATTACGCATTGTTAAATTGATCTTTTAATGGTGATCCTTGTTGCACAGCAATTGCATATGGTTTTCTTGAAAATTCTTCTCCAACCATGATATAATTACACGTTGTCATTTCAAGATAACGAATATCTGTTCCATCACCAATTAATGCAAATTCACTGTCAGATGAACTTGTATTTAGCTTCATAATACGAGCTAATGCTTCTTCCATTGTTGATGGAAAACCAGCATCAGCCATTGCTTGAAACATTTTTGTATATTTATCACTAACTGGATAATCCCATACAGCTAATTTAGCTCTTTCAATATCTGATAGACTGTCATTTAAACTCATGTCTTTCCATATTCTAAAAAAATATATTATTCATTTTAAAATGATAATAAAAATAGGATCAATTTTCTCGATAACAACACAAAGTACTTGTCTATACATATAATTACACGATCAAATTATATTACATGACCAAATTATTAACAAGGATATTTTATTTCACGATTCAATGAGAAAATTAATACTCGCCTTGTAATTGTGTTATTTAATCATGTTGATAGTACAATGACAAAGTAAATAATATCAAAAAAAAAAAAATGATGATGATGATAATAAACTTACTCGTAAAAACGTGATTCAATATTTGACATTCTTTCGAAATACGTGTATGCCTCTGATGGTTTAATTGGTGCATATGTAACTTTATATTGTTTGCTAAGATCATCAAGTGATTCAATTGGTGATTCGAGTCTTGATACTGTTAAAAATGCAGCAAGATTAGCAGTATATGATGCGATAATAATAAAACCAAATAACCACCATGTTGCTGCAACAAGACGTCCAGATAAATTTTTAGGTGCTTCACCACCTCCTTGTGGTGTCAATGATGTCATACAAAACCATAAACTTTCTTTCAATGTAAATTCACGTTTTTCATCATCATCTTTATATTTGTCTTTATTGTTTTGATAACTGTATGGTGACATTTTATCAAATAACCACATTAATATACTTGTGAAAAAATATGAACCTAGAATACACAGCCATACATCATTTTCTAGTACAGTTAAAAATTTAAATAATGATGTTTCAGCTTTTGGTTTTTTCATTAATATTGATAGACCAACAAGATCATAATATGGTACTGTAAAATCAACGACATTTTCACGTTCAGCCATAACAGATAATGCACCCAATGCAATATCAGCTTTTTTATCAACTAATTCTTTGATCATACCATTCCATTCACCATCGTCATTCATTGAACCAAAATTATTATCATCAACTAAACGTATTTCATATTCAAAACCTAATATTTTACGTATTTCTTCAATTAAATCAATACAATAACCTGACCATTCATCTTTTTCTTTGTTGTACATTATAAAAGGTGGTGTTTCGACAGTAACAATACGAAAACTTGTTACTGCTGTGTGATTTGATACTTTTTCATTGTTTATTCCAGACAACTGTAAATGAAAAGAAAAATTATTATTTTTAAAATGACCCATTGTTATTATAGGCAAATAATTTTAATTTTATTTGTATTTAAATGCTTGAATTTGTACATGGGTTAAAAAAAACTACCGATCACGTAAAAAATTATGAAAAAAATTCAACATTATCTTCATTCATCCCTCAACAACCTCCCGTAATTATTTTTACATAATCGGCCCTTTATCTGATTTAAAAAAAATTATTTCTCAAAAAGTTCCCAGTAAAAACGAGTTTTTCCAAACCTACCCCAATCTATCCCTTACCGATCGCGTAGAAAATTATAAAAAAAATCTCACATTATTTTTATTCATTCTTCAACCACCTCCCGTAATTATTTTTATACAATCGGCCCTTTTTTTAATAATTTTATATTTTCACATGATCTGCCGATGAAATTCGAAATATTTTTTTTTTTTGCTATAGTCATATAGGTATTGGTTGAAAAAAAATATTTCCAAATGGAATTTTCATGATATTATGCTTTCATTAATAAAAAAACAGATTAATATAATTATCCTAAAATTTTTATAAATTAATTTTAATTATTTTTATTTTTTTTACAATTTTATATTTTGCCATCATTTACAGACGAAATTCGAAATTTTTTGCTACTGGTCATTATTTGTTAAAAAACATATTTCTAAATAGAATTTTCATGATGGTATGCTTCTATTATTTAAACAACAAATCAATATAATTATTACAAAAGGTTTAAAAAATAATTCCAACTATTTTAATTTTTTTTTTCAATCAATATTGTTCAACAAAAAAAAAATGTTCTCTTTTAGCTAATTTCACATTGAAAAATAAAAACCTTTTACTCTAAAATTACCAACAATAAATTACTATTTTTACATAAAAAAAAAAAAAAAAAAAAAAAAAACAATATTTTTAATCAATTTAAATTATCTAATTATTTACTATTATCAATGTTCTAAATTTACTAAAAATGTGTTAACATGTTGGTTGACAAAAAAAAAAAAAATAGCATGATAATTTATTATCTTTACTTCCATTATTGGAAAACCATCTATACATATTTAGAAGGGAATATCGATTATCCAGTGATAAAGATCTGGAAGTTGGCCACCAACAACAAATTCTCAGTATAAAAAAAAAATAAAAATATAAAATACTATTACCAAGTGTCACAGCCAATCGATTTATCAAAACAAAGTGAAATATAAAAATAAATGAAACATTGAATTTGTAATTTATATTCATGTTAGTTTTGTGTTAAACATGCGAGACTAAATAGTTAGATAAATATAATAAGTGACCTTAAGTGGTGAGTCAATGCCAGCTTCCCAAGTACCAAGTTCATCTGTTGATATTGTATTGCCATTATCAATAACAATAAGACTAACTTTCATATCAAATTTAGCATGATGTTGTCCATTTTTTCTTCCCCAATAAAAACTAGCAAATGTCGGTTGAAAATCATTGTTTGTCATTGTTTTATTGAGTTGTTTTAGAAAATCAAAATTTCTTATTGGTGTATTATTACCATTGTATTCATTGCAAGTAATATGAGGTGGTTCATATGGCCAACTGCCATCTTCAGTTGATAGTCTCATTGCCAACACACCTAGCTTTGTTAGATCATAATAAAATGCTGATGTTAATATTGGCTTTGGCAATGAACCTTTTGTCGTTAACTCACTAATTCTTTGTTGATTCAATGTCGTTATTTTTGGTTTGAAAAATAATATTGTTATATTTTTACAGTCACACTTTGGATCAACGTCATCTAGACTAAAACCATACCAGCCATATTTTTTATTTGTAAAATTTTTAGCCTCCGCATCATCAAGTATACTTGTCAATACTTTATCATTACTCAGAATAAAAAAATTAACAAGATCAAGTGAACGTATACGTGTTAATTGTTCGTCAATTTGTTTTTTAGTATTTTTAGATTTAACAATGACATGTCTTGTTGGTACATTAACAAGTAAACTTTTATATTTATGATCCATTATAAAATTATCATCAAATATTATTGCAGCATTACTTATATTCATTTGTATTGATAATTGACGTATTGCATCTGGTATTAAATCAGCTGGTTGCATAACTTGTATGAGATATAATTTTTTATCATCTGTTAAATCACGCCAATGACGTAAATCATCAATTTGTCCAAATTGTGTTGATAAAGTTGGTATTCCAACAGCTGATGTAAATGAATTAACTGTTTCAGCACCAAAACCACTACGTGTCATATCCAGAAGTAAATCTGGCACATTGGGACCACCATTTCTAACAGCTTTGTCCCATGTTGAACATATTTTTTCAAGTGCTTCATGTGGCTCTGCACCATTTATTTTAACTATCAACACATTACCAAGCCATTCTGGATGTTTGTCACGAATATTTTTCAAAGAATTACCAACACTTCTGTTTGCCACGTCATTATTCTCATCATTTATTACAACTTTTTTTTTTTTTTGAAAAGAAAAAACAAAAAAAATACCATTAATTTTACATTATAAATTATAAACAATATAAATTATTTATTTAAATAATAATATTTTTATTTTTAAATTTGATATGTATTTAGTTAGCTGTTGAAAAAGTTAATATGCAAATTATTATGTTAAATTCTACAGTGCCAAATGTAAATTCAAGTGAAAAACATTTTTTTTTAAATTTCTACTTGTGTCTGACCATTCACTGACCAAATCTACTTGTTTCAATTTGAAACTCTGTTTATCTTGTTGTATTTTTTTTTCTCATTTACATTAAATTACTGTGTATATTTATTTAATAATTACCAAGTTAATTAAGTTATTTAAACAAGACTTCAATTACAAAAATAACAAAGAAATTAAAAATAAAAAAAAAAATCATATTTATATTTAAATATGATGATTGATTGGACCTACACAAATTGATTGATCTGGGTCCTTTTGGTATTGACTGTTGCTTTCTTTGTTGTCCAACAACATGTATTGCGACATATGTCAAAATGAAGAGCACCCAATGCTGGTTCATTCTGTCTCTCAATTACAATTTAACTCTGGTCAGCAAAATTGACCAATACACAGTGTCAGCACGTACAAACCAATATACGTTATTTTGTAAAAATGAAAAAAAAATAAAAAAACAATTTATTATTATTATTGTTGATCAAAGACACGCGCGAGCAATGTTCTAAGTTGAAATGAGCTCCGGAAATATATGTCCATCAGGATGCTCAATTTTTCATTTGTGTTTGTCCATCCGTTGCCGCGGGGA